>NC_057865.1:9427500-9727500 GCF_019393635.1 Dromiciops gliroides
GGATAAAGCACCAGCCCTGGATTTAGGAGGACCTGAGTTCAAATTCAGATTCAGACACTTGATACTAGCTGTGTGACCCTGGACAAGTCACTTAACCCGCATTGCCCACCCCCCCCAAAGATATGACAAACAGGATTATTTCAGGAAAACATGGAAAGATTTACATGAACTGATGTATAGTGAAATGGACAGAGTCAAGAAAACATTTGTACACAGTTACAACAATATTGTTTGATGAAGAACTATGAATGACTTAGCTATTCTCAGTAATACAATGACCCAAGACAATCCCAAAGGACTAATGATGAAGCACACTATCCACCTCCAGAGGAAGAACTGATATTGTTTGAATACAAACTGAAGCAGGCTATTTTTCACTTCCTTTCATTTTTTCTTTTATTTGAGTCTTCTTATACAAAATAACTAATATAGAAATGTTTTACACAGTTCACATGTATATCCTTAAAAAATGAATTCCTATTATCTGAATTCTAATCTAGTCAGTATCTGGGATAGAATAGAGAAAGGAAGGGCAGAAGAAGGGATGTGCATAATACTCTGATTTTTTTTTTTTAGAAATGCTGAAGAATTTGGAGAAGGAACCAATAAACTATTTCATGGTAAACAATTCTATAGATTTTCTTCTTTCTGTCCTTCCATACTTCAATGGATCCACATTATCTTCAATGTGGGGCCTTTATGCAATGGCCTAGATCACAGCCCATCTATGCCCACCCACCCTGGGCACTGCTTGTCTATGTACACACATAAATTTCCCACAGAGATATTGCTCTATGTGTTGGGGGGTCAGCCTTTTGAGATCTGTACACCACATAGATCTTCCATTGGTTATTTAATGTTTGCTTCACAGAAAGCCCACACAACTATTAGTAAGTGAATGGTGACTGGCTGGCCATTTTACATAAGAACTTTTAAATATGATCATAAGAAGTCACAAATCTTCACTACAAGAAAGCAATACCTATTATAATATGACAATAACAAAGAAAAAATGCTGCGTCTCCATTGGATCCAATGGCATGCATATTGTATTGCAGGATAAACAACAATCAAATAAAACTATCAGTCTGATGACAGAAAGAGAGAGCAGCTGTGTCTGGGGACCCCCTTGAATCACTACTGTATCCTATACAATATTATTTCCCACATTTAACCATAAACATATGGCATCTCTTTGGAATCCCTGAGTGTCTAAACCACAAGATGATAAATACATACATAATTAGAGAGATGTGTGACCAGCATAGGGGGGGAGAAGGGAGGGTCACATAGTTAAAAGGAAGGCCAGCCAGTGTACAGCCCATAGGCTCTCTTGGGAAGCTCAGAGCTCTGCAATGTGAAGAGGTATAGAGGAAGGCACCCAGAACATCCGGTGGCCCTGTCTTGAGGACTCATGAGAAAAGGATAGCATTTCTATAGGATGATAAGCCAAGGCTGGGTTGAATTCTGCACTGCCAGAGAGAATTTCACAACTATGAGATGATAGATTTTTCCAAGTATCAAGGTTACTGATAAAAAACAGTGAGCAGAACTGAGACTTCTCTTGCTCTGTCTTCTGGGAACAAATATACCTCATGTCAAGATAATCCGTGTAGATGCCTTCTCTAACAGCATTAGACATCACTAAAATGATGCATTGTATTCCATTTTAGCATAATATTCAATTAGCATCTCCAGGTCTATTTAAGGCTAATTGAAGGTGGAACTTTATATTTCATGCTGACTTAGGAATTCTCTTCTACTTTCCCTCAGGAAATTAAGATATTGACATCATAGATGTAGGAATTATATGACCTTGTAATTAGAGATCCATCATGGTTGATAACTGAATAAACTTGTGTGATTGTGGAGATAACCACATTTCCCATATGTTTATCATCTAACTGCCAACAAGCTCATTGTGAGGACCCGACCTGTGTTCAACAACAGCAACAGTAAAACAAATGATGCATTTATTTATTGGATTTCGTAAAGAAAACGCATCCAGGTCCAATGAATTTTGGAACATGTACAAAATGAGTACAAGCATAAAATTAGATTTAATGCAGCAACTAAGTCCAGGCCCAGGCCTCCCTCTACCTAAAGCAAGCAAAGCAGGAAGTAAGAAACAAGAAATCTTAAATCGTGTTCAACTGCCCAAGTATATACTGAACATAAACTAATATATTGATTCTGAGATTTTACCAGGCCAGGATTTTTTCACTTCATCATTGACTTTGTTAGCACTGATCAGTCTGGGAATATTCCAAAGTTCACTTTCTGAATAAGAAGACATTTTAGATGGGACCTTGCTGGGTTGGAGGGGGTTTTGTGTTAATGAAGGCAGTAACAGGGCTCAGAATCATGCCATGTAAAAATCAGTTGCAGCAACTTGGAGTGCTTAATCCTTAGATGAGAAGCCCTAGGGGGCAATGATAACTGTCTTCAAGTATTTGAAGGGTTGTCTTGGGAATTTGGGAGTAGACTTATTTTCTGTGACCCCAGACACTAGAACAAGGAGCAAGAGAAAAAAGTCACAAAATTCAAATTTTGGCTCAAAATAAGGAAAAATTCCCTAAAAATAAGGGATATACAGAAATGGAATTCTCCGTCTTCAGAGGTAGTGCATTTCCCATTATGAGCTCTTCACTCAAAAACTAAATAAGTACAAGTAGGGCATATTTTAGAGTGAGGTTTATACTTCCAGCACAGATTGATCTAAAGAACCTCTGAAGACCCTCCTAACTCTGGGAGTCTGGGATTTGGGGGATGATCTCTGCCTTATTTAATATCTTTCAGGTTTTTTTCCTTTTCCTTCTTCATGGGTTCCCTCATACATGTCTTCAGATATTCATCTTTTCCTCCCTTAATGATAATTTTAAAATCTTTGACACCAGTGCTAGCTTGTTATAACTCTAATCATTTCCTTCCTTTCACTCCTTAGATCACATGGCTTATACTTCCATTGCCACATTCTTCCCTCCCATTTCCTCTTTGATCCTTCATAATATAGATCTTTACTCCCCAACTTCCCCCCTCACCCTCTGACTCTTTCAAAACTACATCCTGGGACATCCACCATGAGCTTCCTCCAGCCAACTCCAATGGGCTTTTATTCTCTTCACTGGGCAGATGTTATCCGGTTACCACCTATTTCTAGAAACTCCCTCTAACTTTCCACTCTTCTATTCCCGGATCCTATAAGAACCAGGCTCTCTTCCTACTTCTCCAGCTGCTCCTTCTTTGCCTCCTTTGTTGACATTTCTCTGCTTCCTCCACCCAACTCATCATTGTAGCTGTCTCCCTAGGATTCAGAATCCCTAGAGGGCTCTTCTCTCATTACTTCTGCTACCAACTCTGCATTATGGACTCCCAGATGTCTTTCTCTTGCTTTGTCTTCTCACTGAACTCCAGTTCCATCTTTTCAGCTGCCTTCCTGACATGTCTACTCCAATGTCTCACTATCATTTCAAACTCATCATGTCCAAAACTAATCGATTCATCTCGTGGCCTAGACATAGCATCCTCTAGTTTCCTCATCACTGCCAATGGCATTGCCATTGATCCACCCTGGACAAGTCATTTAACTTCTGTTTGCCTCAGTTTCTTTATTTGTAAGATGGGGATAACAATAGCCCCTACCTCATGAGGATCCCATGAGATTAACCCTTAGTCAAGTGCCTGGAACATAGTAAGTACTATGTGAATGTTAGCTATTATTCATTATTGTTATGATGTATTTAGACCCCTAAGGGAATTGAGAGGTCATTGAGTACAATCTCCACATTAACAGATGAAGAACTGAGGCCCAGAGAAGTTAACTGACACCCAAAGTCACAGGAGGGATGAGTAGCCGAACTGGGATTTGAGCCGAGTATTAGCAGGCTCCCTGCTAAGGGAGGCCAATGAAAATTGTCCTCTGCTCCCTGAGAGAAACATACTTCAGTGATGGGAGCTCCAGGCATCAAAAAGTCTTAGTGCATAGGTGGCTAAGTGGCCCAGTGGCTACAGCACCAGTCCTGGTGTTAGGAGAACCTGAGTTCAAATCCAGCCACAGATACTTGACACTTACTAACCATGTAACTCTGGACAAGTCACTTAACCCCAATTTACTTGCCAAAAAACAACCTTACTGTAGAAAGGGACTTCAGGGGTAATTTATTCCACCAACCCCCACCCCCCTCAGCCCCATGCATCCAACATCCTCTAGAGAGCATCCAGTTCTCACATCTGGCCAGCTAACATCTGTTTGCAAAACTCTAGTGACTGGGACTCACTCTCCCCAGAGGCATTCGGCCCCATTTGGACACCTCTGACTCTTAGGTAGTTTTACTTTATATTGAGCTAAAAGTTACCCTGGGGAAACAATAGACCTTGGGCCCCCCTTCTCCCTTCTGAGCCTGAGCAGAATAAGCCCACCTTCATACCCTGCCTGCTCTCCACCCACCAGATATTCTCTTCCTTCAGATCTTTCAACATGCCTTACATACTCTCAGAGAGTACAATTTAGAGCCCAGTCATCACCCTGGCCATCCTCAGAAGACCCCTCCTAAAACAAAACAAAACAAAAAAACAAACAACAAGCTGGCTCTATTCTTCCCAGCAGCAAGTACAACAAATGTGACCTTGACACTGGTGGCGAGTGAAAATAAAAAGTGGGGGCTGAAAGCCCAAAGACCTAGGTTTGAACCCCAAAATCCTGACTTGATAACTTGCTGGCTGTCTGGCTATGGATGAATCAATTAACTTTTCTGTGCCTCAGTTTCCTCATTGGAAGAAGAGGGGTGTATCCTCTCTCTTCCTCAAGCCAAGGCACCTTCTAGTCCTAAGTTCTCTATTCTCTGGTCCTGGGTGTCGTACTTCTCTGAATGAACCCAAAGCTTGCAATGAGCTTTCTGACTCACACCATTGACTCATAGTGAACTTAGAATGAACTGGAGCCCCAAGCTCTTTTCCCACAAACTGCTTCAAAGCTGCATCTCCCTATCCTTTACTTGGGGATATAGATTTTGAACCCAAGGGCCAGACCTTATACTATTATGATCTAGAGAAAAATCTCCAAGGACATTTTTCCTGAGGCTGTTGTTGAGGCACTTTGTCACTTAATCTAAGATGGTACAGTGGGAAGGGCCCTCTTGTCAAAATCCCAGCTTAGACACTTACCACCTGTGAGTTCTGGGGCAAAACACATCTTCCATGAGTCTCAGTTTCCTCCTTTATGAAATGTGAATATTGGACCCAGTGGCCTTCTAGCCTCTGCTCAATGATGCTTCCAACAACCCTCAGATCTGGGCATCATAGGTATTGTCCTTCCCATTTTATAAAGGAGGAAATTGAGGCTCAGTGGGGCTGTCATTTGCCCATGGTCATGAGACTAAGTGCCTGAAGATATTTCCTGACTTGTTATACTCTGCTATATTCTCATGATATGATTGAAAATGAGCTCTACAGGGGGCAGCTAGGTGACGCAGTGGATAAAGCCTTAGCCCTGGATTCAGGCGGACCTTAGTTCAAATCTGGCCTCAGACACTTGAGACATACTAATTGTGTGATCCTGGGCAAGTCACTTAACCCTCATTGCCCTGCCCCCCCCCAAAAAATGAGCTCTACAAAGAGGTCAGGGTTGCTATTCCTAACACCCAGGGCTCTGAAGCTGAATTCTAGGGGGATCTCTCAGAGCAAGTTAGAAACATCAATATTGCAGGGTACTTGAGCAGACGTTCAAGTTGGGCAAAGCTCCCAAGATAGCTGGACAGACACTTATCAGGGAAAGATGAAATTGCAGTATACAATTCTCTCTAAGGTGTTGGATAATTATACCTATTTAAAAATTCTTCTGAAAATTTCACTTTGATGAAACATTACATACTCTTTTTTAAATCATAAAAGTATTTTATTATTTTCTGGTTACATGTAGAGATAGCTTTCGACATTGGTTTTTATAAGATTTCTAGTTCCAAATTTTTCTCCCTCTCTCTTCTCCCTCTCCCCTCCCCAAGACAGCAAGCAATCCAATATAGGTTATATATGTACAATCACATTAAACATATTTCTGCATTAGTCATGCTGTGAAAGAAGAATCACAACAAAAGGGGAAAACCTCAAAAAAAGAAAAACAAAGAAAGTAGAAATACATACTTTTTTTTGGTTTTCTTTTGTTTTGTTTTTAGTGAGGCAATTGGAGTTAAGTGACTTGACCAGGGTCACACAGCTAGTAAGTGTTAAGTGTCTGAGGCTGGATTTGAACTCAAGTACTCCTGACTCCAGAGCCAGTGCTCTATCCACTGCGCCACCTAGCTGCCCCAATACATACTTTTTTTTAATGATGGCATAGAATACTTAATAGAATAGCAACCTTGGAGTCTTGGAGTCAGGTTGTGAATCTTCTCTCAGACAATGGCTGTGACACTCTGGGCAAGGACTTCACTTCTCTGAATCTGTTTCCTCAAATGGGGATGATACCAGTAGTGCCCACCTCCCAGGATTCTTGCAAAACTCAAATGAAATAATATTTGTAAAATGCTTTACAAATCTGAAAGCGCTGGATAAGGTCAATTACTGCTACTTACTCCATTTTTCCATTAGCCTTTTACGTATGTATTCTCTGAAGGAAATATTTGTGCCTTATCTGAATTTCCCTGATACTGGGTTTTTATATTATTATTTTAGAAATTCGGTATCATCAGTTTGCTTTCCTCTTCTCTCAAAGTTTCAAGTATTTTTTGAGTAAAGTTTTGTACTTTCCCAAGCTGAGTGAAAATTTCATATGTGAGTGTTGGTATTACACTGATACACTTCCTGTTGACTCAATGACAACAGTCTTCTCAGGGCCCATAATTCACTCATTCCATTTCCATTTTCATTCAGGAAGATTCCCTTTAAGTTCTGGCCTCTCCAACTTCTCTTCTAGTGATAAATGACTGGGTTGAGCTCCATGATGGTACAGGCTCCCTCGATGAGAGATTTTCTCTCTGCTGCCCTGATGCCAGCTAAAGACAGTCCTGGGCTTTGCTGACACATGCTTGGTGATCAGTTGCGTAACAATTGTTTTTGTTTTTCCAGCTCCACTCTGCCTCTGCATGTACTGACTTGGCTGTCTGCTCTGTTGTCTTTCCCTTTCTCTTCTCAGAAGCTATTTGATGTTTGGCATGAAACGATGTAACTTAGGACGTAAATTCCATCCTGAGGAAAAATACAAATATCACTTACACAATGAGTAATTACAAGCCTTAAGCCATCATGGACTTGGGGTTATTCAATCAAGGAAACTTTTCCAGCTCGTTGTTTATATGCTGCCAAAGCCCTGATCTCATAAAAAAAAAAGTTGCCATGTATCTCATTAGCCAGTGTCTGATTTTACGGTTACTGTCCTCAGACTCTGCTGGCACATCCCCAGCCGTATATCAATTGAGGGCCCCCTGCACATATCGATTCTAACCTTATTATTAGCACATAATTCATGATAAGATCTAGGTTTTATTCCAATTTATTCAGTTTAACAATCCAGTAACAACAAGTATTTCTCAAACACCTACTATGTCCCCCGTACAATGCCAGGGACTGAGAAGACAAAGCCAGAGATCCAAGAGTCCCTCCTTTTGAGGCACTTCCATACTATTGGGAGAGAGAGAGCGTGAACACACATCGTGTGTGCACAAAATAACTACAGTGTGATTGGAAGGGAGACCAAAGCAGCTAGGTGCTCTGAAAAGCTCTCATTAGGAGATGGTGTTTGAGCTGAGTGTTAAGGAAGCTAAGGGATTATAAGGCATGAAGGTGAGGAAGAAGGGCATTCCAGGCTTGCATGGGGGCAACCCCTGCAAAGACCCAGTCAAACATCTCCATGCCTCACATAAACACAATTCCAAATGACCGACCTTCTCTGTGCCTCCCCTGCCCACCCACACACCCACACCCACACCCCCCACACACACACACACAACAGTGCTCCAGGGATGAAACTCCCCAACACATCTAATCCCTCTTTGTTGAGCTGCCATATTTCTCTTCAGGATCCTTTAGGATATTGTCTTTTAGTGTTGATTGAAAGGTCTCTATCTCCTTAGCCTTAACTACATTGAGAGCAAGAAGGGGTAATGGATTAGAAAGGAGGAGTCAGGGGGCAGCTAGGTAGCCCAGTGGATAGAGCACTGGTCCTGGATTCAGGAGGACCTGAGTTCAAATCTGACCTTAGACACTTGACACTTACTAGCTGTGTGACCCTGGGCAAGTCACTTAACCCTCATTGCCCCACAAAAACCAAAAACAAACAAAAACAGAAAGGAGGAATGAGAGATAAATAACCAAGACATAAATCAAAATCTTTTTGGAAGACTTGAATTCATGGAAGCAATGCCTCTGCTTCTCTCCCTCTTCTCCCCACCAAAGGCACTAAAAATCTAAGAGGCGTGAATCATGGAGGAGCAGAGGAAAGCCAGTCCTGGAGTCAGGAAGATGAGGGGTCACATCCTGCTTCTGACACATACTAGCTGTTTCCCTGGGAAAGTGCCTCCAGGCAGTGCTCAAAGATTAGAAATGACTGAGCAGGTGTTAATCTGCCCTGGAAGCAGGAAGTCTTCTCAGGAGTTCCCTATACCAATAAAATCACAGGTGCATTCCACCAAACGTCCCACCTAACGTACAGGAGTGAGAGGCAGGCAGGTTTCTAGAAAACTACAAATGCTAAAACTGAGCCCTCTTTCTAAAAGTGTGGATTTAGACTCTGTGTGTGTGTCAGTGCATGTATGCATGAAATTCCAATTAGGATGGCAGTCAGAATGAGTCTAGGACTAGAAGCTCTCTGTTCAAATCCTTCCTTGGACCTTGACTAGTTGTGTGATAATGGACAAGCTGCTTAACTTCTATTAACCTCAGTTTACAAAGTTGTAATTATATGTAAGTACTTATCTCACAGTGTTGTGAGGTTCAAAAGAGATTATCCATGTAGAGTGCTACTAAAAATGCCAGTTCTTATTATTAAGGATTAGAGGGGATTCTCCAATTAGGTTAATGTAGCTATAATTCAGTTCATCTTTGAGCCACAGATTTATTTGTTCATTCATTTAAGTAAGATTTATTTGCCTTTTATTCTCACATATCAGTAATTTCTGCATATAACCCTTCAACTTCTCCCTTACTCATTTATTGACCCCTCTTGTGTAACAAAGTGGGAGGGGGAGAGAATGATAAAGGGGAAAAATAAAAACAACCTGATACAGACAATATACAATAAGGAATGAAACTTCTTGTCTCATAGTCTCCTCCCTCTTGACCAAGGGGAGGAACACCTAACTCCTTATCTCAACTATAAGTCAAGGGTTGCTCCAAGTTCAATTTACTTGAAGTGTTTTTTGTTTGTTTGTTTATTTTGTGGTAGCTGCTGTGTATTGTCCTTCTGGGTTGGCTTATCTCATTCTGCAGGAGTTCAGACAAGTCTTCCTTTGTTTTCTGAATGTCATTTTCATCATTTCTTATGGGAAAATAGTCTTATTACATTTCAGTATCACAGTTTGTTCAGTCATTCTCCAGTGAGGGTCCTCTAGTTTGTTGTCAGTTCTTTGCAACCACAAAAGAGGTGCTAGTAAAAGAAATGTGTAATATATATTTACATAAATATATGTGTGTATATATAGACACACACGTATATGTATACACACACACACACACACACACATATATATATATATATATATATATATATATATATGGTCTTTGCACACAGAAGGGTATAAATTAATTCCCAGTCTTAAAGAATTAAAATATCGTTAAAAATATTAAAATAACACATTGAAACCTAGAATGATCAATTCAAATGTCTTCAAATAACATTACTATCAAGCATCTTTTGGGAAGCACAAGTCAGAGGTGGGTGGCATTAATTAAGAAGTCGAGCATTAAATGCGTCGTCCCAATAGCCTTGTGACACCAGGCAGCTAGGCAGCCCCAGACAGTGAGTATATTGTCCTGTGGATAGATGGTGTCTCCTCCCCAGTGTTTTTGTTTTTGAGGAGAAGCAAAGCAAAGTGATTAGTCACTTGTCAGTTTATCTCTTTGCCAGATCTTGCCAGTTCTGGTTTGATTAGGTAGTAAAGAGAACACTAATATTTCCAGTAACATCATTTGTTTTTAGAGATGAGGTGAATAGCCTAGGCAGGCCTTCAAGAAAGATACAGAAGATCACATGTTTCATTTTTTCCCCCATGATCGTTTTTCCATGGTTAAACCCAAGACCGACAGTAACAGCGGAAGTGATGAGTTAATATGACTAAGCCTTTAGCCTCAGTTTCCTTAAATGTAAACTAGGGATAATAATAGCACCTAAGTTATAGGGTTGTTTGATGATCAAATGAGATAATATATGTAAAATGAATTAGATTATATTAAATGTATTAGATGTATTAAATGCTAGCTATAATTATAAACATAATAATAATAATTATTATTATTAGTTGTGTTCGGTAAGGAAACAGGGACTCAGGGAGGAGAAAGAACTGGTATGTTTTGCACCTGGGGCTTCCTAAATGCAAAGCCAGCACCCTGGCCCTCTATCCACTTTATCACCCTTTTCTTTCAGCACTACATGAACATAAGCCGCTTTTATACCAGGAGAGAAAACAGAATTAATGACATGTTGCAAGTGGGACTCATATTTCTGACCATCCTGATGTCCCTTTTCTTTTTAATTCCTGGCTACACTTTGCACACACGCTGCCCAGCAGTACTGCTTAATGGGAAACCTTTCGAGGGACCAACTGGGCTATTCTTTGGATGCCATCCTACCGGGGGAAACGAAATGGCTGGAAAGTTGCCAGAGTGAGAAGGTTCCTTGGAATGGATCTCCCAGACTGACCCTTCTTTTGGTTCTGAAAAGAAAAGGAAATTCATGTAGGTCTTTGGCCAAAGCCTCCCAAATGATGTGCACTTTCTTTGATGATAGAGAGGCAGACAGTGCTTGCCCTCGGGGAGCATTATAATCTAATGGGGGAAGACAACCCAGAAAAGGAAGGGGGTAGGGGAGAAGGTACCTGGTGCAGGGGAAGTGATGCAGTCCAGTCTAAGGGGCACAGGCTGGTGGAAAACAAAGAGCTGGCTGTTCTGGTAGTCTTCCTCAAATGCAAGTTTTGAGAGGAATTCTTTGCTCCACCCTCCAGCCCTCCACTCAGAGGGGCAGAGGGTACTGATGAGTTGTGAGTACCAAAGCTAATGAAACCTTGCAGGATGATGAGACTTCAGAAAATGAGGCTTCAGTAAGGGCATGGAGGAGTCCAACCCAAGGGTAGCTTTTATCTCTGTGTCCTAAGCCCCTAATACAATGTCAAGTATGTAGTAGGGATGTGCCTATTCACAGCCCCTCATTCCTGAGCAGTGAGCATGTAGCCATCCTCTGTGAGGGAAGGTGATGCAGTGAGAAGGGCACTGTGTGTGTGGATTCAGAGGCCCTGAGCCATCTATGCTTGGGGTGACTTTAGATACTTGAGACACATCATGTGTCTCAGCCTCACCTTCCCCATCCATAAAATGGGAAGACAAGATGAACTGACTTTTAAGGTCCCTTCTAGCCCTAAATCTACAATCTTGTGACCTCCCATGCTGCTTCTGAACAGAGTGAATTATTAGGAAGTTTTGCTTAGTTGCTTCTAAATTCAACTTTCTGCCACTCCACTCACTTGCTTCTATTTAGCTCTCTGGGGATAAGCAGAACGAAGATGATCCCTTTCTTGTGACAAGTTTTCAAAACTCCATGGCACTGGTGGCCTTTTGAGACCACAGTCAGATTGGAAGGTTCCCTGTACAATCAGAAAAATTTGCATCCAGAATCAACTGTGGTACAAAAGTATAGATAGGAGTGAGTCTACATAGGTGGCCTGGAAATTTAACAGATATAAGATGAAAAGGTAAGGGTAGGGGATGATTAAGATCAGCAGCTCACTAGGAGTTGAGTGTATAGGACTATTAATTATTTTGCACAGTGAACAGGTGAGATGGCCAGGAAATTCTCTGCCTCAGGAAAATATTTTTGTTTTCAGTCACAGTAATTCATAGACCCTTCTGACCTCCAACTTTGGTCTCTATCTTGAAAGAACTGAGATATGGAAATTGACAAGGGCCCTGAGGAGAGTAACAGGATTAGAAAGTGGAGTGATGGGGAAAATGTCAGGAGAAATAAGGTTTTTCATATGGTTAGTGGGGGATTGCCCACTTGCAAGACTTAATGTGTAAAATTATGTATCTTTGGCATCTGAATGTTTGAGAGGAACATTCCCCAGCATGTGAAGATATGTTAAAGGACAGTTAGTAAAGAGTAGTGGGGAAATGGGTAAAGTTGTCAAACTGATCATTTGTCAAGCTCAGGCTGCTCTTTAAATGAATTGGGAGATAGAGGAGGGCCCTGGTATGGTGGGTACCATTAAGAGGCATGGCCAGCAGGGCACACAGTACCTCTTAGGAGTGTCTTGGTCTAGATGATGGAATACAAGATGAAGAATGTGAACTTCACCAGGAGGTGGGATCAGTCTTAACAAGCAGGGGGTGAATCTGCTTCAGAACTCTGACCAGAACAGAGAGAAAGTGCTCTGGTACAAGAGAGCACCCCCAAGGAGCTCCTGAGAGTGATGGGAAAATGCCAGCTCAGTGCAGGACATCCTGAAATTCGCAGGAGGAAACTTTGAAGGAGATATAACCAAGGGCCTTCCTTAGGCCATGAACTCCAAAGACACAGACCAGATGGGAAACCTTGTATAAAAGCACCAAGAAACATGGTAACCATGCCAAGCTGAATTGATTTTGGGAGAGGATAGTGGAACCTCCAACTGGCCTACCATGCCATTCAAACAAGTTCAAGGCAGACTTGTTCTATGGTGGTGAACGACAATAAAGAGGAAGGCCAATCAATAGGGAATAGTTAAGAAAGACATCGGAGATCAGGGTTCACTTTCAAGATGACTGCCCTTTGCAATATTTTTCTTTCAGAAAGCTGAATTTGGAGTCAGAGACCCTGCTTTTATAACCTGACTCTTCTGATTTCTAGCTTTGTGACCTTAGGCAAGTTAACTCCTTTGGACCTTAATTTTCTCACCTGCAAAATGGGGGTTGGACTATATGTTCTCTAAAGTCAAATCTCCCTCATACCTAAAAAAAACCTCATTGGCCCCTACCATTTTATATATCCTGTATCTTCCCTCCCTTTCTTTACCGACCCTCTTTAAAAAGGTATATACACTCACTTCCTCCTCTTGTTCTCACTCTTCAATTCTCCAGCTTCCAACCTCATCAACTGAACCTAAACAGGGATCTCATGATAGCAGATATTGGGACCTTATCTCAGTCATCCTCCATGACCTGTCTATTGCATTGGACACTGAAGGCCACCATCTTCTCCTAGCTAATCTTGTTTCTCTAGGTCTTTTTTTCATCTCTCTCCTAACTTTCTGATCACTCCTTCTCAGTATTTTTGCAAGAGAATATTCATGTTATGCCCCCTTACTGTGGATGTTCTGATGTTCTTCATAACTCAGCTATGGGTCCATTCTTCTCTTCACACACTTTCTTTTGGTGATTTCATCAAGTTCCATGGATACAAGTAACTAATTCTCTCTCTCTCTCTCTCTCTCTCTCTCTCTCTCTCTCTCTCTCTCTCTCTCTCAATAGCTTTGTGTATATGTATATATGTATATAGTTGTAACTTTATAACTCTATGTATCTATGTATCTATCTATCCATATATCTATCTACCTGTCTATTTATCTATCTTTCTAGAATCTATCCAGCTCCAGTATCTTTTCTGAGTTTCAGTCCCCCATCAAGAATTGCCTATTGGGCATTTCAAAATGGAGGTCCTACAGAGATCTCAAATTCACTTTCTCTAGTCTCCTAGGTTTACAACCTTATTGTTATCCTTGAATACTCATTCTTCCTCATCTCATACAACTGGGATATTACCAACTCTTTCTTTTGTAATCTCAGTACCATCTTTTATACCCCACTTATACTTTTTACTCACATAGCCACCATCTTAATTTAAGCCCTCACCACCTCTCATCTCTACTATTTTAATTAATTTTTAATCATTAAATTTAATTATTTTAACCTTTTAATTAATATTTTTTCAAATAATTCCCTTCTTCAATCCACCCACCACACAGTTGCAAAAGCAATTTTCTCAAAATGCAAATGTGATCACATCACTACCTATCAATAAGAGTCAATGACTCCCTATTACTTCTAGGATTAAATATAAGAACCACAGTTTTGCATTTCAAGCCCTTTAAAACTTGGTTCCAACTTAGTTTACACATTCTTCTCCTTTCTGTGTTTGGGGTCTTACTGATCTTCATACATGACATCCCATCTCCTGTCCCTGTGACTTTACCCTTGTTGTGCCTGGTGTCAGGAATGCCATCCCTTCTCAGGCTCCCTTCTTCAAATCCCTTGTTTCCTTCTTCACTTAGCTCAATCAGGACTTGATATGAAGTGCTCTTTGAGCCCCTCTCACCCACTCAAGTCCTCGTGCCCTCCCTCCACCGAAATGACCTGGCCTGCATTTTATAAGATCGCGCTATATTTATGCAGACATTTTTTCTCATTTCTCAACCAACCTACCATGGAAAGGTCCTACAGGGCATCAACTGTTGGGTATCACTTTGTATCACTAAGTCCTGGCACAGTGTTTCATATACAGTAGTCATTTAATAAAGCTCTATGGTCCCATCCAGATTTTATTCTATGTTCCTGTGTAACTTTTTAAATCCTATATGATTCTCTGTAGTTACTGGTAATTGAATGCTTTAGAAAACTCAATGAATCCCCAGGGAAGGCAGTGATTTGGCATGAGTGATAATAAGGTTCTTTGTATGAGGGAAAATCTGTGCTATATGAATTACCCAAACCCTTTCCACTTGGACATCTACACACATAACTTTGATTTTTCAGCTTTGTCATCACACAAATGCATTGTCTCTTCCAAGCCTGCCTGGGTAAGTGACATGAGTTTAGTCTTGTGCACATAGAAACTTGTACCAGGAAATTTAATCCTTCCAAAGCAGAAAGGATGTGGAGGGGATGTCCAAAGGCAGAATTCACCTGGAGCTTATGTAAAGAGACCTCCCTCATTCTCCAGAAGCATAAATCCTTACTGGTGCTGCACACCCTCCAATATGTGGAAGTAAAAAGATGCTGCCTGATTGACCAGCCGACAATATATTCCCCATATCAGTGTACTCATGGATTTCTAGTTTTTTGAAGCTCTTCTTTTCTCAGTAACTGGGGCTAGGGAGGGTCTTCCATGAGACATCATTCCTCACTGCACTTATTTTCTATTACGCTAAACAGCTGAGTAGAAAATTCTACTTTGGGTGGACCTGGGCTGTCCAGTTGTCAAGTGAAGAAGGCTCTGAGTGGGCTGAAATTGGGATCTGATTCAATTTGGAAGCCTCTGAGCTGCTCTCAGGAGTCGATCAGTCTAGCTGTTATTCAGATGGGCTCTCGTGTCCTTCCAGATCAGAATGGATGATCTCATTGAAGGGAATTGGTTGTCTTAAGCAATAAATGTCTGGATTGTTTCAAAGATTATTCTCTCTTAGCATTTGATTTTTTTTTAAAAAGTTTTGACATTCCACGGACTCAATAAATTATGTTGTTAAAGTGAACACATTGTTAGGGAAAGGGTGAGGACCTGGACCCATGATTGTTATAGGGAACTCCCAGATGATAAAATTCCCTATTTCAATGCAAATTGGCATGTTCTCTATCACCTAGAGTCTTAGAGAGTTGTCTAGAACACTTACGGTCAATCATTGAACACTTATTAAGTATCCACTATGTGCCAGGCTCTGTGCTAAGGGTGCAGATACAAAGAGAGGGAAAAGATAGGAGAGCTCAAGGAGCTCACACTGGAATGGAGGAGACAACTATATATAAACACTCTATGTAGAGGATTCATTGGAAATAATCAACAAAGGGAAGGCATTGTGATGAATGGGTGTTGGGAAAGACTTCTTGTAGAAGCTGAGATTTTCATTGGGACTTGAGGGAAGCCAGGGATTCAGGACTAGGGAAGAGGAGGGAAGGCAAATGCCAGTGTGGAGATGTAGAGAGTCTTGTTAGAAGGACAGCAGGGAGGCTGTAGCAATGGACTAAAGAAGAAAGAGAAGAGCAGATGTTCTAAGAAGACTCCAAAGTTGGAGGTGGGGCTTTGAACACCCAAAAGAGGATTTGGTTTTTCATCCTGGAGGTCATGGGAACCACTGGATTTTATTGAATGGTGTGTGTGTGTGCGTGTGTGTTCATGCGTGGGTGTGCACATGTGAGTGTGTGTGTGGCTTGAGCAGACCCTTATTTTAGGAAAATCACTTTGACAGCTGAGTGGAAGATGTTTTGGAGTAGAAAGAACCAGGAGCCAAGCAGATCCACCATCAGACAGTAGTTCAGACACCACCAGAATGGGGGCCCATTGATGAGATGTCACAAAAGTAAAATCAACAAACCTTGACAATAGTTTGGGTATAGAGAATGGGGGTAGGGCGAGGAAGGGAGAGAGACAGAGAGAGAGAGAGAGAGAGAGAGAGAGAGAGAGAGAGAGAGAGAGAGACAGAGAGAGACAGAGAGAGACAGAGAGAGAGACAGAGAGAGAGACAGAGACAGAGAGAGACAGAGAGAGACAGAGACAGAGACAGACAGACAGAGAGCAGAAGAGAGAGACAGAGACAGAGACAGACAGACAGAGAGACAGAGAGAGAGAGAGAGACAGACAGAGAGCAGAAGAGAGAGACAGAGAGACAGAGACTTAAAGAGACAGAAACAGAGACAGAGACAGAGAGAGACAGAGAGAGAGAAGCAGACAGAGACAGATAGAGAGATTGAGATCGAGGAGTCCACGATGTCACCTAGATTCAAAAATACAAAACCCTCTGTTTGGTTCAAAGCCCTTCATGGCTCTCCCCCTCCTCCCTTTCCAGCCTCCTAACACCTTCCTTCTTATCACCTCCTATTCGGTCCAGGGATGCTGGCGTCCTAGCCATTCCACAAATAAGACTCTCCATCTCTCTCTGCCCTGGGAATCGTCTCTGGCCATCCCCCATGCCTGGAGCACTTGCCCTCCTCCTCTCTGACTACTGACATCCTTGGCTTCCCTAAAGTCCAACTAAAATCCCATCTTTTACTGGAAATCTTCTCCACTACTCTTAATTCTAGTGCCTTCCCTCTGTTAGTAATTTCCTATGTATCTGGTATATAGCTTGCTTTGTATATATTTGTTTGCATATTATCTCCCCTATTATATTATAAACTCTTGGAGAGCAGAGACTGTTTTTTGCCCCTTTTCATATCCCCAGAACTTAACACAATACTAGGCACATAGTATATGCTTAATACACATTTACTGTTGACTATTTATATATATATATATATACATATATATAATATACATATATATGCATATACATATATATGAATATAAATATATGAATAAATATGTCTACCTTAATATCCAATAGTCTATACAAATAGTTTGTATAATTTAGTGTTTGTCATTGTTCTACCTAATTTAATGCCTTTTAAATATTCCAGCTAACTAGAAATTTCATAACTACCATTGACTCAAATTATGTTTTAGAATATTTTTTTAACTAAGTTCATTTTCATTGATAATTGATAACAAAGTATTAGAACTGGGAAGAACCCCCTTCCCCATCTAGTGTCTAACCGTCTCATTTAGCAGATGAAGAAACTAAAGGTGGGAAGAAGGAAAGAATTCCCATGCTACAGTAGAACCCAGATCTTCCAACCCGTAGCCCCACCCCTGTCTCCACTGAGTGGTACAAGCAAGTGGCAAATGAACAGTGCATTGGTTCCAAAGAGCAAAGTCAATATGGTTTCTTGTTATCCTGTAGCCAAAGTTACCAAGGGGCTGATTTCAGGTTCGGTGTTCTGCTCAGATTTGTGTGAATGCGTGTCTCCTGAGCCAATGCCTCCCAGCACCTGGGTCAAGTGAAAAGTCCAGCAGGGTTACCATTATCATTTTTCCATAGTTTTTTTTTCATCAGTTTGAGGAAGACATTCCTCAGTCAATTTGATTAGCTCGGCTTATTCCACCTATGGCTCATCTCATTTTGATACGTTTACATCATGGAGATGATACGAAGGAAATTAAGTTACTTTGTTAACTTGTTTACATAATTTGATTTTCTGAACTACATCTGAACCTGAACTTAAATTTATGAAGAAGAATAAATGATTGCAGATTGAGAAAAAAGTGTCTCTGACCTAGACACATTCTGGGACTAGCTCCATGGACTCCTTTTTCCCTGGAGGTGGGTTTTCTGTGGTCTTGGAGATTAGACAAGGTAGTTTTATGTGGCTTCCCCAGGAACTCAGTCCTTGGAGAGATCATGGTTAGCAACTGATATCTCCTGGTTGTTTCTCTGTGGAGATGAGGAAGCTGCTTTTTTTACTCTTCTCTAGCATCTGAAGCGAGAGGTTCCCAGGGGAACAAGGATTGAGAAAGTGACTTCCTATGATGAATAAGGTCAGGAACTCTTGATTCAGATAATTCCCAGTGAATTATGCGGACTGAACGAAGGAGACAGTTTTCTATGATGAACAGATTTGAACCCTCTTGAAGCAAAACAGACACAATCTTTTTCATTTTTTTCACCAACAAAAATATACCTTATTTTTTCCTCTCTTCCCCTAATTGAGGATGAAAGAAAAACAAAATGTCTTTTACAAACATGTATCATCAAACAACATAAATTTCTGCATTGATCACATCCAAACATAGATACAACACCACACACACACATATCTATATATTTATGTACATGTATACATACATATAGAAACATATATCCATATTTTAAGATAGTCCTTTGGCGTAAAGGAGTCCCTCTTGGGAAGGACATAGGATTCCCCTATTGACCCTTGCTTTTGACAACTGAATTCACAGTGTCAAACACCCAGTGCACACATGGCTATCAATACTTCTTGTCCAGGTACCCAGCTTATGTCCAAGAAAAGATGCATGGGCCATAAGAGAAAACAACTCCCTGAGTCTGGGTGCTGAGAATAATGTGCAAAACAATAGCAGTCAGCTCAATGTAAAGCTTATTGTGAGCAATAGAAAAGAGGGGGATGGGGAGAGAGGAAAGGGGGATCTCACATGCACCTCAGGCATACATACTACCTTAGAGTCTAACTCATGGAAAGGCAAAGCTCCGTTGGGGAGCACAGAGACACAGATCCATTCAGCAGAAAGGGGGTGCTCCAGCAGGAAGGAGTGCTTCTGCTGTGGGGAAGGGGATTTGTGCCAATAGACGGGGGTGCTCCTGCTGGAGGGGAGGGGGTGCTCCATAGTACTCTTCTGCAGTACTATGATTCTGGGTGGCCTCCCTAGAGATGGCCAAAATATGTATCAGGGTCAGGGCAAAATATTATTCGGGGGGGGGCGGTGTTATCAGGGAAAAAACCAAACTGGTAGTTGAGAAAATATGATTTGGGGGACACAGCTATACCAACCTTTGGGAAAATGTTATTGTCAATATTTTCCATGAGTCAGTTCTATAAGCTACAGCTTCCCTTAAGGGGAAACAGTCGTGGTAGTCTCAAAACTATCAGACCCAATCTTATATCATACATGTATATTATGTACATGTACAGAGTGTACATATATGCGTGGATATGCACACATGCATATGTACACAAATACATACGTGTGTGTGTCATTCTGAGTCTTTGCTCTCTATCTCTCAGCAAGTGAGTGACATGTTTCAACATTAGTCCTGGGGAATTGTGATTGCTCATCATGCTGATCAGAATTGCTAATTCTCTCAGAGTTGTTGGCAGTATTCTTCTCATTGTGTACCTTGTTCTCTTGGTTCTGTTGATTTTACTCTGCATTAGTTCATACAAGTATTCTGAGTTTCTCTGAAACCATCCCCCTCCTCACTTCTTGCCACACAATAGAATCCTATCACATTTATGGACAATACCTTTTTCAACCACTCCCTAATCTATGGGCACCTCCTTACACTCCCAACCTTTACCACCTCAAAAGAACTATAAATATTTTTGTATTCCTTAGAATTTTTTTTTTTTTTTGCTCAGGACCGATTCCTCCCTTAATCTACACTTCTTTTAATTCCCTCTTTTCTCTCTTATTTCTCCACTGAGTGAAATGTATTTCTGTACCCACTTATGTGTCTAAGTATGTGTGTGTTCTTTCTTCTTTTGACTAATTCAGAAGAAAGTGATTTTCAGGTTTCAGCTGTTTCCCCCACCTCCTCTTTCTTGCTTGTATAGCTATCTACTTAATTATCTTGAATATATTACATAATTTCCCCTAACTTTCCCCCCACCCCTCCCTCCAGTGTATTCCTTTTCCTTTCTTTTTATGGTCTTTTCTTAAGATCATCAAGATATAACAGAACCATGTCCAGGCTTTCTTTCTACTTAGACTCCATCTATGATGCCTGACTTCAGAGGGGGAAATGTGCATCATCTCCCCATACTAGAATGGAAGCAGCTTATCCTTGCTTACTTCCTTATAATTTTTTGTTCGTGTTTACCTTTTTATTTATTTTTTAACTTCTGTGTTTGAACTTCAAAGTTTCTACTCAGCTCTGATCTTTTCATCAGGAATTCCTGGAAGTTCTCTATTTCATTAAAGGTCCATTTTTCTTCTATACGATTGTATTCAGTTTTTTCTGAGTAAGTTATTTTCAACTTTAAGCCCATATCCTTTGGCTTTCCCAACTACTGCAATCTAAGCTCTTCATTCCATTGTGGTAGCTCCTCAATAATGTGTGATCCTGAGTGGGGTTCCTTGGTACTTAAATTCTTTCTTTCTAGCTTCTTGAAATATTTTTTTAAAACTATTTAAACTGAAAGTTCTGAGGTTTTTGTTTTTTGTTTTTGTTTTTGCTAAAATGTTCCTGGAAATTCTCATTTTTATTTTTTTTTTTTGGAGGTGACTGGAGGGTTGTTTTCTATTTCCATTTTGCCTTCTTGTTCTAAAGGATCTAGGTGGCTTTCTTTTAAGATTTTTTGAATAAGATGTCTCAGTTCTTTTTTGCTTTTGTTATAGAGTTCAGTTAGTCCAATAAATTGTAATTCATTTCTCCCCATTCTGTTTTCCATGTTGGTTATTTTTGCTATGAAATACCTTATGTTTTCTTCTTTTTAAAAAAAATCGACTTGTTAATATTTCTTGTCTCATGGAAAAAGTGGCTTCAATTTGGTCCATTCTAATTTTCAGAGAGTTAGTTGCTTGGTCAATGTTTTGTATTTTTTGTGCTTAACTTTTAAATCCCTGTCCAATTCTTTCATTTTTAGCTCTCATTTCTTTTCCAAATTTTTTTCCCTCTAGCACTCTTATTTCATTTATAAAATTTTTAAGATCATTTTTCTAAACTCTTGCTGTTTCTTCCAAGAATTTAGCTGACTTTGTATCTTGGCTGTGTTTTTCCTTGAAGGTTTGTATCTAGATTTTTTTGGAGTCATTTTTTTTCTTCTTCTGGGTTTCATCTTGGGAGCCTTTGTTTCCATAATAGCTTTGTACAGTGGGATTCTTTTTGTTTGTTTCTTGGCTCACTCAGTCATGACATTAGAATTGATGTTAGGGCTGGGCTTTTTAGCACTGCTAGAGTGAAAGTCTGCTGCTTTCTTGGAGTATTGTGTTATTCCAGGCTCTCAGGGACAGTTCAGGCTGAGGACCAGAATGCTTTCAGTTCTCCCAAACTGAATAGATCCAGGGCAAAGTCTAATTGTTAACCTCTTGTCTGAGCTCTGCAAGTTCCTGGCCTAGGTTTGGGTCTGAGCAACAGCAGATGCTGCTCATCTCAGCCACTATCAATCTGTAGTAGTTATTTCCTGTAGGCTTAGGGTGAGGCTAGAAACTGGAATTAAGACTCAACTCTTCTCCTTTGGGGTCAAGCCTCACTACTTCTATTTTCTTCTGAACTTGTTTCTTGCTCAGTACACAGGGTAAAGCTCTTGACTACTCCTTACCTCAGAAAATTACATATGGGTGCAGGTCTCCTCCTCAGTCTGTAACCCACAACTTGCTAGTTTCCACTCCCCAGTTGAGATCACAGTGTCTCAGTAGGGTCTGAGACCTTCTCTTGACAGCCTCTCCATTGTGCTCCATTATGACCAACTCATGACCAGATCCCAACCCTATTGTCCACAGAATTCTTGGTCTTTTTCCATCAGTTCTACTTTTTTTTTTTTGATTTCTCCATTAGGATTCAGCCTGGTAAATTTTCTAGATCTGTTTGGAGAAGTTTTGGGGGAAACTCAGGTATTTTTCAATTTGCTATTCAGATATCTTCAAATCAGACCATTTAACAGGCAAAGATTAGACTATTGATGAAATACTGCCTCACCTTTACAGGAGGTGATGAGTTTCCATTTTACATTTTGGCCCACTTATGGCATTTGGCATCAGGACACATTCCCCAGAAACTAGCTTGCTCATAGGAACAGATGATCTCTAAACCTTTTTTTTTTTTTTTTACCTCCGGTGGAAAGGCTTTGTGGCAAAAGATGGAAATTAAATGATCAACCAATCAATCAATATCAATCAATAAGCATTTTAGGCACCTGCTCTGTGCCAGCCCTGTAAGTAAGCACCGGGGATACAAAAAGACACAAAAGGCAGCCCTTGCCCTCAAGGAAGTTATAGTCTAATGGGGGAGACACCTCCCTGATGTCTCTAACCTAGGGCAGAATCTCACTCTGTTCTCCCTTTGTTCCCATCCTTGGAGTACCTCCATGTCCCAGTGCTTCTCCTGTTGTCCTCAGAGGGCACAAGGACCACCAAACCTCCTCTGAGATCTTCCCCCTGGGCAGCACTCCACAGTTACACCTCACCTTTGTCTCAGTTCCTTTTTGCTGCCTCCTATTTATTCATACTCAAACTTTCTTATATCCATTCTCCCTGTACAACACTCTACTCTGTCCCTAAGAATTATTTCTTGGCCCCTAGGCAAGCAAGCCACGAAGGGATTAATGTTGCCTAGGTAAGTCTTTCAACCCTCCTAAATAGGCAGCTACCTATTTCACCTATGTATAGGTCCAGTCCTAGGTAACATAGTGAAAGTGCCTTTCCAAGTCAATGAATATTTACCGGCTCTTGCCAAGAGCAAAGTGCTGCTGTAGCAATGAGGTTTACACCAAAAGCTTTCCATGATCCTAAAAGAAGGAACATTTTAAAATATGATGGGACTGGGAGCCAGGCTCAGTGGGATTGACTCCCTTCAGAACGTCCCAAGTGGAACATTCCAAAAGGGCTCCAAGACTCTTGGGGAAGCTTGCCCACTTCTCAGTCTTAGCTGGCAGGGATCATCTTTCAGCAATTCTGTTCACAGGTGGCCATTGAGCATTTTAAAAGGAAGAGCATATAAAAGATGTTCAGAGGGATTCAGCTACTCACTGAGTGAGGGTCTGGCGTACATCTGCCTTTGCCAAGGGCAGCGCTGCACCTCAATATAAAGTTTCCTAAGTGCGAATAGGGATATAAAACTGATGAAGGTCCATCAAGCAGAGAAAACAAAGGAAGTGGAAATACTGTATGAAGCACCCGATGATGAAAAACTTAAAAGCAGGACAGAGAAACAGGACAAATTCCTTTGGAGCTAGAAGACCATGTAGAGGAAATAAGTAATTAATTAATGGGCCCTTTGGAATTGACTGGGTGGGGCATCCTCTCTTTGGAATGGGGGCAGGGTTCAGCAGAGAGTTGTCACAAAACTTTCTTTCACATTTTTTTGAAGGGGGGAGTTATTGTTTTTTGTTTGTTTGTTTGTGTCTTGTTTTTTGAGAGAGAATTCTAGACCATCCCATGGGCCCCTGGAAGCTATGTATAGGACCATAGTAGGCCAGTACTTGGATGGATCCATGGATGGTTCATCTTAGCCTAAGCTACTCTTGTTCATGAAATTCCTCCTAGCAGGATCCATCCGATGTGCAGGGAGCATTGCCCCAGAAAAACGAAACAGAACAAAACAAAAAACATAGGATCTTGGGTCTAGACCTAAAAGGAATCTCAAAAACCACCTAGTCCGACACCCTTATTTTGCAGGTGAGGAAATTGAGGCCCAGGGATATGAATTGACTTACCCAAGGTCTCACAGGTACTATCAGATGACCTCTGGAGACTCCAGAGCCAGTGCTTTCCTCCTTTCATGGGGCTGCCTCAATCTTCTGCTGCTTTGTGGAAATTAGTGTGCAAGCTGCTTATCAGTTATCCCTTTCCCTCTTTCTCTAGGACCATCCTATATACTTTTCCAAGCCTGCCTGACCCTGATACCTCCAGCTCTTGTATGTAAGTCATGTCAGTGGCACATACAATTATTAAGCACCCCCAAAGAGATAGTAATAGTGCCTACCTCCCAGGAAATGGTGGGGACAAAATGAAATGTGTAAAGAGTTCTGTAAATCTGAAAATGGTACATAAAACTTAAAATGAAAATGTAAACTCTTAAACTTAAAGCTCTTGTTCTTCTTCTTGTTATTCTTCCATATTTTAACCCTAAATTCCTACCCTCTGGCGGAGGTGGGTAGTATGATTCATCTCTAGTCTTCTGGACTCATGGCTTATCAATATATTAATTAGAGTTCTAAATTCTTTCAGTTTTATTTTTCCTTTACAATGTTGTTGTCTTATAAATTGTTCTCCAGATTCTGCTCCCTTTGCTTTGCCTTAGTTCACTGAGGTCTTCCCAGGTTGTTCTGCCACTGTCCATTGCATCATTTCTTATGACACAATAATATTCCATTAAATTTATATGCCACAATTAGTTTAGTCATTCCCCAGGAGGTGAGCACTCCTTAGGTTCCAGGGTTGTTTTGTTTGTTTGTTTGTTTTGCTTCTATGAAAAGTTATTGCCTATTTTTACCTGCTGTTCCTCTTCCTCTCCATTGCTTGTTGGGTCAGTAGCAAATTTCATTCTTCAGAATGATGATTTTCTTTTGGGAGGACCTGATACTTTAAATACTGGTCTTGATGCCAGGGAGGAGCTGGGGTGAGGGAAAGGGGAAGGCCCATCAAAAGCACTGCTGGGGTCTTCTAATGAAATCTTGACCAGTCTCTTTCCTATTTAATGCTGGACTCAGCTCTTTTTCTATCCCACGAAACAATCCAAAGTGGTGTCTCCATGGACAATGCTACAAATCCATATTTTACCTTTCAAGGTATGGATGTGCTGATATAAACAGCACCTGAATTCTCTGGGAGAATAAAAAAGATAGCATGGTATGGTAAAAAGTGGCTAACATTTCTTAGCTGTGTGGTCTTGGACAAATTCAACTTTGCTAAATCAGTTCCTTCATTTGTAAAATGGCTTAAATTCATAAAACTCTCAGAAGGCCAAATACATATTTGTTGGGTCTCTGGGTTGGTTGGTGGTTGTTTGTTTGGTTTGTTGGTTTTCCTTTAAGAAAAGTAATACTGGAAATGAGAGGCACATCCCTTGGATCCAGTTATATCAACACTTAAAAGATTTGTACTTTGTAAAATGGGATGATAAAGTAGATCCTATCCACCATTCAGGCCTGCTGTGAGGGAAATGTCCTCTAAGCCTTGAAATACCTTAGAAATGGGGATCAACATTGTCCTGGTTTGATAAAAAAATTTGCCCAGGGTCAATCCCCAGTGGTGGAAATGCTACATATCTGAAATCCCCCTAAAATATTATCAAGCTAAAGGGCCAGTTCAGCAGAGAACTGAAAACTAGCACATTCCACTGGCCATTCTTGATTATTGTTCTGTAGCATATTTTTCTCTCTCCAGCTCCTCCACCCTGCCCCCACCCCCAAGCAACCCCAAGGTTCTCCAAGGGCTTGGAGAAGGCCAGTATTTTTGTGATGGTTAATTCAATACAAACATTCCACACTCAGTTGATTAAATGAAAGGCAACATGAAATAACACTCTATCTATAGCACATTTTTCATTCATTGCGCAGAGGCCTGAGGCTTGTTTCAAAAAGCACCAGATGTTTCTTTGAGAAATATATTTGTCTTTGTGCGATGACAGATGCTCTTTGAAATTACAAAGTATGTAATAGCCCAGTTTGCCATTTGGAGTCAGGAAATTCAATTTGTTTTCTCAGAGGCACAGCTGAAGGGCAGGGCCCAGTCAGGATTTCTTTTAAAGCCATAGCTCTTCAGCATCATCAGGTAAAGAGACTTGCCCCTTTAGAATCTAGCTAGTCAGTGACCTAACTAATGCCTAAACGAACAACACCCTTCTGTCCTTCTGCTTGGGTAGACGGGCTGAATTTGAACAATGTATATTTCTAGAAGCGTGCCAATCAGTCAACCAACAACCGTGTGCCATACTGCAGAGGCAGCGAGACAAAAACGAACCAATGCCTTGCCCGCAAGTAGCTCCCACTCCAAGCTCATCATGACATCTCACATAATCCTTCAACACTTTGAATTCAGTAAGACAATAATCCTGCACCAAAATGTCGGGCCCATTCTTCATCTCTCCCCAAAGAAGCCAAGAAACAGGCCTTTGAAGGAGAATATTGTTCTGTGCATTGAGACCCAGAGAGTTGAGCGTTCTATAATTACATGGGTGGGTACATACAGAATCATTATAAAATAAGTACACGTTGGCTGGATCTCATTTTCTCACTGACTTACATGATTAAATTGGCGATTTCTTCTCTTTTAGAAACATGTCTGAATAGTTAGGTGGAAAACATGATAGAAAGAAAGAAGTTAGAGTGGGTATTGTTGAATTCCAAGTGATTTTGTTATGCTGTGATAACTTTCACGTTTCTGTTGTCCTGATTTCCTCCTTAGCTGACCTGAATTCACCAGGGCCTGGCTATCTGATGATTTCATACTACCAACTCCAAGACCTTAATGTCATCTGCAGCCTGCTTCAAGGTACTTAATGTGTCTAATGCAGTTTGACAACAAAATTGCATTTTGATAGGAAGGTCTGTCACCTTACACATAATGTGCCATGACTGAAAAATCTTTGGGGCCAAGGATTGGGATCTGTAAAATGAATTAGTGCCTGAGTCAATAAACTTTGTAAATCCACAATCTCTAGAAGAAGTGACTGCATGTCCACTCTGACACTATTTTCCATGACACTGTTTAAGACCTCAGCTCTTAATCTTCAAGATTGAAGACAAGATACCCCATTATTGGATGAAATTAAAATTAAATTAAAAAAAATTAAAAGATTATGTGTTAATCTATTGAAAAGGAATATCATTTGGCATCTTCCACTGAAATGATTATTTTTAGTGCTAATTGTGTGTGTGTGTGATTATAAGTCTGTGTGTGTTTATATGAGCGTGTTTCAGTATGTGTGTGAATGTGAGTGTATGTAAATATATGATTTCTGATGGAGGAATAGACAGTAAAATAACTCTTTCATTGTGAAGGGAACTACTGGTGTGGAAATATTCTGAATGGATATAGCTTATCTGTTGCTTATAGTTAGACAGAGTTGGAGATTATGGGAAGTTTTGTGACTTTCCTCTAGCCATACAACAAG
Source organism: Dromiciops gliroides (assembly GCF_019393635.1). Classification (NCBI taxonomy): domain Eukaryota; kingdom Metazoa; phylum Chordata; class Mammalia; order Microbiotheria; family Microbiotheriidae; genus Dromiciops; species Dromiciops gliroides. The sequence continues at coordinate 9,455,013 of NC_057865.1, forward strand.
TATGTGTCAGAAGTGGGGCTAGAACCAGGTCTTCTTGATTCAAAATCTAGCCCTCTCTACCCTAGCCCACACTGCCATTGTGTTATGATGGATGCATGCCATAGCTCAGGATCTTGGATCTGCTAAGTTTTTGAAAGTCCAAATCAATAAACTTGTTTTCCCTTGAAAGAGTTCATACTGGAAACAAAAAAGCATATGCCTTGGACCTGGGTCTCTGTGCCCCAACGTTTTTATGCCACACCAACTAGGTTTTTGGAAAACCTCTCTTGAACGTAAGTGCTCTGTACAGTTAAGATTCTTCATCTTTTACTATGGAAATGATGACAAACCAGAAAAAGCCATGCCAAGCCTTTGGTCTAACCCAACTTCATTTACCCACCACACTTCCCATGACCCCTTAATCTGCAACTGTTTGTTTTGGCTTCATAGTGCCAGAAACAATGCATCTCATTGGCTCAGAGTGGCTGCGATGTCGGAGTTCATGAAACAGATGGAGGCAAAAAGAAGTAACCAAAGATTTACAAAATAAACAATTTTCAGAAACTCAACAGATAAACCAAATTATCGTCAATCCTCCCTATAAACATGCCTGTTTGTTTATTTGGAAAACACTAGTCAATTTATGAAGAAGAACCTTTAAACCAGTGTTCTGCTCATGTCAGGTACAGAAAATTTAGAAAGGAAAGTCATTTAACTGGCTTTCTACATGATCGTATTTTTGTGGTTATGACTTACCAACATTTATATGCAGGATCATTAAGCCCACTATGCCAATAATGATGATAAACAAGGGAGAGTATCCAACTTTATCTTTTTTCATGATGACAGAACAATAGAAAGTGATTACACCAAATCTAGAGCATTGGTGCTGAGAATTCTCTTTCTCTCTTTTCCATTCTCTTTTTAATAAAGAGGGGGCAAAAAAAACTGAAGGAAAAGAATAAGGAAATAATAGAGAGAAATACACAATTAATGATCATATTTGTGAATGTGAATGGGATGAACTCACCCACAAAATGGAAAAAGACATTAGAATGGATTAGAAAGAAGAAACCAACAATGTTATTTATAAGAAATACATTCAAAACTTAAAAATTCACACACCCTTAAAATAACAGGCTTCAGCTGAAGACTTTAGAACACAAATTTAATGATCAGCTACCATTCTATATGTGCACAAATGAAGCATGTTACCCAACTCCTGAAAGAGTGGTGATTGACTCAAGATGCAGACTCAAACAGACATTTTTGCAATGTGAATCTATTTTTTTCTTGATTATGTATATGTATGACAAGAGTTTTATTTTCCTTTTTTGTCAGTGAAGGTGTGGGGGAGGTGGGAAGAAGAGCAAATTAATGCTTGTTAATTGACAAAAGTGAAATGAAACTTACATTAAAAAAAGAGCTAAGGCTTGTCTGAATCTGTGGTCACTATTTCTTAAGACAGATTTTTTTAGTATCTCAAGCAAATGAATGGATGGATGAAAGGCAAAAGGACAAAAACTTTATGTGGATCTCCTTCAAAGTATCCCATTCTGTTTCAATATTCTTTATCCTATGTTTCAAATTCATATTAATTTTATGCCTCATTCACTAGAATATAAACTTCTTGAGAACAGGAACTGTTACATGTTTTGTCTTTGTATGCATATCACTATGATAGTGAGTGACAAATAAAAGGCACTTAATAAACAATTGTTGGCTGAATGATTGACTAACATATGGATTTCACCTGCCTCTCTTAGATATCAAGCCTCTGCAGCCCTACAAACAGTAATGATGAGAATAACCATTGACATTTGTACAGTGCATTAAGTTTCACAAACTGCTTTCTAAATATCTGTATTTGTATTTATATTCAATTTATAAATATTATCTCATTTGATCTTCACAGTAAACCAATTAGAGATTTTTATTATCTCCGTTTTACAGATGAGGACACTGAAACTAAGACAGATTAAATTACTTGGCAAGGGTAATATAAATAATTAGTGCCTGAGTAAGGATTTGAACTCAGGTTTTCTTGAATCCAAATCTAGGGATCTATCATTATGCTACAATCCTTGACTGATTATGAGTGTCTTTTGAAAAGCTTGCAGGTAAAACCCAAAAGGTGACAAAGGAGAGATATGCTCTTGTGCTGGACATTGTAGGGTGTCAGAATTGTAAGGGCAGAGCTGGAAAACAAAGGGATTTTACCAGTCATCTAGCAGATCAAGTATATAATCAGCATGAAGAATCTCCAGACAACTAGTTATTTCTGGTGATCACACTAGGTAATAGTCTAGGAGGGCTTTCCTTTAACAGTTGATAAAAGTAGTCTATCAATCAATGACTATTGAATGGTGAAAATATTCACTGGTAGTAATAGAGTAGGGGCCTGGTAGAGATATTTGTGTTAAAATTCTAACACTAATATTTGTTAGCATTATACTTTTGGGAAGTAACGAACCTTCTGAGAATTTTTTTTTCTCATTCATATTTTTCTATTTCATTCATTTACATATGTATTTATTTTTTTACTGGCTTGTTAATTTATTTTATTGCTTACTTATTTCTCTGGATTCACAGTATACCACTGTAGGTAACTCTTGCAGGGAAACTACTCCCTCAGATTCAGATTGGTAAACCCATTAATCAGTCAATGAGTTGTGATAAAATAATAGAATTTGGCAGATGCTCAGGGCTCCCACCTGATTGATTTAGTATTGTTTGAATTGGGTGAGAATGAGAAACTGACTAAATACCTACTTAAGGATGATTGGATGGAGGCCACACCTGGCCAGCCCTGAGTGATGTGTTGGTGTACTACTGATGTCAGCAAGAGACCACTCTCAACCAATCAGCTTGAAGGACCTCCCCTTTGGAGGAGGGAAAGAGGAACTAGGAAGGGAGGAGACATTCATTCTGGGGTGAGAGAGCTTCAGAGCATACCAGAAAGGGACTGCACAGCTGACTCTCTTTGAAACTACAGACCCCAAATGGTAAGTTTGTGGAAGCGAGGCAAGCTCTTTGAGCTAGCTAAGCAGCAAGCAAGTTTGGGGTTTAAGTCAGTCTTCGCTAGAGCCAGGGAGTGTTTTTCTTTTCTCTTCCCCTATTCCTTTCCTCGTTGTCCCTGGCTTTATTAACTTCACCTGTGTCATAAAGTTTGTTCTCTTTAATAAAATCTGTGTTGTCTGTAGAAAAGAGACTGTTAATATCCTTTCTCATTGGTCTTGGAGAAATAACTAAAAAAGACAGTTTGGAAGGCAGGAACTTTTGGACCTAGAGATCTCTCTTTATTTTCTGAACCCCAATATTACAGCAAGATGCCCAATTAAAATTTGGCCCTTACAGAGTTCACAATTTATAGTCACTGTGGGGGCCCTGAGAGGTTGCAGATGAGACAGCTAAAGTTTAGTACCATGAAATGATTTTGCCCATGGCTACATAGCTAAATAAGCACTAGAGCTAGGGTATGAACCCTGACTTTTTTTTACATTGGGCATAGTTTTCTATATGCTTTGTCCCACTGCATCTTTATAAAATTGTTGAAAAATGGAATATAGTAAGAATGAAAGCTTGTATTCAAGTTCTCCATGACTGATAGTCTTTTGATGTTGCCATCCCATGTTTTTGAATAATAGAGTGACTTGTTTAACTGGAAAGATAGTTGCTCAAGTAGAAATGGGCATTAGATAATAGGATAGGCTTGTCTGCTGGGCTTCTGTTACATAAAAAGTCCAACAGCTCACATCTCTTTTCTTTTTTCTTTTTTTAGTGAGGCAATTGGGGTTAAGTGACTTGCCCAGGGTCACACAGCTAGTTAAGTATTAAGTGTCTGAGGTCGGATTTGAACTCAGGTACTCCTGACTGCAGGGCCAGTGCTCTAGCCACTGCACCATCTAGCTGCCCCCTCACATCTCTTTTCAATTGTTCAAGTTTGTAAGTAATGAGATCATGTGTGATGGGATTCTAGATATAGATGTTTGGCCAACCTTTTGAACAAGTTTGAAAAGCTTCTTTTTCAAAAGTTCTGAGGTCACTGCCTTTCTCACTGATTTTGTTTCCTCCTTTCCCTTGCATTACCTCATGATTTAGCAATGGATTAGGCCAATCATTTGCTCTACCTACAATACTGAATTTGTCACAGTCATGACATTTGTTAATGTCTTCATTAGTCTAATCTATTTTAACCAATAAATCACATATGAGAGGCAAACAAGATAGAATATCCCTGTCAAATCAACCCCATTACTATTTGCTTAGGGAGGTATCATCCTTGTATTTATTTCTTTGTTTTTGACCACAAACTCCAAATGGCACCTTATTCTCATGACAGAAAGAGATGTGTCATCCTTTTAGCTGTGCATGGCTTAAACCTTATTTTAATAGATTTCAAATATACAACACTTTGATAACACATTTTTGTTAAGACTGGTCAAATAGTTCTTTTAAAAAACATTCATTTTGAAATTAAATACAAAAAGACAAAAAAAGAACATTTCCATGTACAAAGCTAAGGCCTAGGGAGTTTGTTTTCCTTTTGATTTACCCACCTACAAAGCATCCATATAATTTTCACTGGCAATCTATTGCTTCTATAAGACCAAAGGCTCTTAACAGACTTAGTTCTTCACAGTTACCTTTGCAGTTCAGATATTTACTCTGTCAGAGTTACCTTATGCCCTCTATACCCTGTCAAAAAAGTGTAATGAAATCACAACAAAACGCTTTCCTTTGTGTCTAAAGATGATCTGACACATAGGATGAGACACTGTGATAAAGAATTTAGACAGAGGAGAGTGGACAATGGGAAAAGGGTCCACTGGCATAAGAGAGGGGAACAGAAAGGAAGCAGGGGGAATAGTAAAGATAAATTCTACTTCTTTTATCTTTTTTTTCTGAGAGTTCCAGTAGCCATCTCCGACATTTCAGTAAAAATCTCCTTTTCCATGACTTTGGTAAACATGACACAGGTTTTTTTTGTTTTTTTGTTTTGATTTTTTTTGCGGGGCAATTGGGGTTAAGTGACTTGCCCAGGGTCACACAGCTAGTAAGTGTTAAGTGTCTGAGGCTGTATTTGAACTCAGGTCCTCCTGAATCCAGGGCCAGTGCTCTATCCACTGCACCATCTAGCTGCCCCAAACATGACACAGTTTGCTGATGCTTGTAAATGCAAAGTATATTTATAATAGGCACAAGGTATGTATACACATGTACTTATATGTATACTGTCTTATACACACATGCACACATACTCATACATACACATTTACACTTGTATACATTCACATACCCACTACGCAAGGTGTCTTAAAGTCCTTAGTATAATTTTAAACTTTGTTTGGTTTTTTGTTTGTTTTTTTCAGGAGAATGAGGGTTAAGTGACTTGCCCAGGGTCACACAGCTAGTAAGTGTCAAGTGTCTGAGGTCAGATTTGAACTCAGGTCCTTCTGAATCTAAGGTTGGTGTTTTATCCACTGTACCACCTAGCTGCCCCCAATTTTAAACTTTAATAGTTTAAAATTTCACCAAGAATTTTGAGACCTTTTTATAGGAATTTATGCATGTAATATGTATTTATATATACATATACATATATATATGAATTTATGCACTTATACATACACACACATATATATGTATGAATATGCAGTCAATCCTTGAAACTCACAATTTAACTTTTGTAACTTCAATTATTTGTGTGATTTATATAATAACCTCTCATTTTTACTTTTATGTTAGCAACCATACACATTTGAGGCTATTTTCAATGGAGTAAAAAAGAGAGGTGCCTTGTGTATGAGTTTATAGAGCAGCATACAACCTAGTAGGCGCTTTACTGGTCTTGTTCATCCTACTGTTGTAAAGAGCTCCATTATATTTGTAGAATATTTTCATTGTTTGCTTTTACAACTCAAGTTTGAGGTTGCAATGATGCCCCAAAGCATAGTGTAAGTCAGCTAAGCAATGAAGCTCAGTGAGAAAATAAGGTCCTAGATCAACTTTGTGCCAGAATTTTTGCAGCCATTTTTGGCTTCCAGTTGCTAATGAATCAACAAAATATTTATGGTACTATAGAATTCATGTTATGAAAAGTGAATATTGTCTAAAATCAATGTTTTGTTTTGCTTTGTTTTTTACTGAGATGTAAGTATAGGGAATTACTAGAAAATTCTTGAGAATTGCTCTAATGAGAAAAAAATGTTTTCCCTGTTACCAATTTTATTTTATGTATTGTATTTTATGGATTATTTCATAGTTATTGTGTTTTTAACGAGTGATTATTATCAACAGGTTATAAAGAATTGTTTGCAGAAAGATATATTTTAGCACTCTAGCAAAATATTACAGTTTTTTCTGGTCACAGGAACTTAACCCCCTATTTCCCATAGGTTCCATGTTATCAATGTTTGCAATTATAACTTTCACACTATTTTCTAGGAACCCTCATAAAAGATGAAGATTGGCTGTATATGCATAAAGATGTAACTAGAATCACTTAAACTTGGAAATTAGACAGTTTAATCAAGGCTATCCAGCTTTTAAATCCTTATTTATTAAACCAGGGGTGTTATTCATTCATTTATCCATTCATTTAATTCCTCACTCATTCTTTCATTAAAAGATGAATCACGGGGCAGCTGGATAGCACAGTGGTAAAGCACCGGCCCTGGATTCAGGAGTACCTGAGTTCAAATCCGGCCTCAGAAACTTGACACTTACTAGCTGTGTGACCCTGGGCAAGTCACTTAACCCTCATTGCCCTGCAAAAAACAAAAAACAAAACAAAACAAAACAAAAAGATGAATCAGATCAACACTGTAGGATTTTTTTTAAAAAATCAACACAAAACCAATACCACAAGTTTGTTGAAATGTGCCAGTTTCCTAATGCTTTTGGAAAGTTGGCTTGGGTATCAGTATCCTGTTGGGCAGTGAAACAGATTACCCCCTCCCCCACCACCACAACCATCCTGCCATCCAATAAGCTTCTGATGTCTGAATTACTAAAAAGACTTATGAATGGTCTATGGGACTATGATTTATTTGAAATGTTCTGATGACTATTGCTACTGCTTCATAGTAAAACCTGGCTGAGACCTGATATTGCCTCCATCTTGATTTTTTCCTTCACTCTAGGCTAGGTAAGGATGGGAGAAACAACAGATATCAAATTATTAAACAACCCTATAGCAGTATTCTTTTTTTTTTGTGGGGCAATGGGGGTTAAGTGACTTGCCCAGGATCAAACAGCCAGTATGTGTGAAATGTCTGAGGCCGGATTTGAACTCAGGTACTCCTGAATCCAGGGCCAGTGCCACCTAGCTTCCCCTAGCAGTATTCTTTTTTTAAAATTCTGAATAAAATTTTATTTTCCAAAATATATGGAAAAACAAAATTTTAACATCAATTTTTAAAAAACTTTGTGTTCCAACTTCTCTTCCCCCCTACATTTCCACCCCCCACTCACAACTCAATCAATTCAAAATAAGTTATACATGAGTAGTCATGGAAAAATTCCCATATTAGCTAGTTGTGAGAGAAAACAGTCAAAAAAACCAAAACTTCAGATTAAGGAATTGTCAAAGAGGAAATGAAAAAAAAAATTTAAATGTGTTTCCATCTGTTTTCAGATATTATCAGTTCTTTCTCTGCAGATGGGTTGCAATCTTCATAAGTCCTTCAGGGTTGCATTGGATCATTGCTTTGCTGAAAACAACTGCATGCTTCCCAGCAGATCATCCCCCACTATTGCTGTTATTTTGTATACAGTACGTTTCAGTCTGCTTCAGCTCATGTAGGTCTCTCCAGGTTTTCCCCATAGCATCCTGTTCATCACAACCTCTATATCAACCTTAAGCTTGACAGAGAATCTTCTTCACAAAAGCCCAGCAAAGTAGGTACCATACATTTTGCCATTATAATCAATCATCATAACTATTTCCCTCCATCCCACTCCCTTCCATGACATTTACTTTATCTTCTTTTTACCTATTCCTCCTCAGAGGTGCCTTACTTCTGACTATCCTCTCCCTTGCTCTGCACTCCCTTTTTTCACCCTTCCTTCCTTGTCCTCTTCCCCTCCTATTTTCCTGCAGGGTTAAATAGATTGCTCCTCCCAACTGGGTATGAAAGCTATTCCCTCTGTGAGCCCACTCCAATGAGATCAAGGTCCCTGAGCTATTTCTGTGTTCTAAGTTTTTCTTCCTCCCTCCCTCCTCAACCCTCCCTATGAGATCAAGCAATTCAATATGTCATACTGGTGCAGTCATGCAGAACATCTTCATCTTCCTTGAAAGTGTTTTGCTTTTTACTGCTCTCTCCCCCAATCTGCCCTTCCCTCCTTCTCTTCTCCCCCCCTTTTCTCCCTCCCTCCCCCCAGGGCAAAAGTATATTACTATACCTACTTGAGTATGTATGTTAGTCCTTCTCTGAGCAAATTCTGATGATATTAAGGTTCACTCACTCCCCAACTCCTTCCCCCTCTTCTACTCTCCTCCATAAGCTTTCTTCTTGTTTCCTTCATGTGAAATACCTCTCCCCAGACCATCTCTCCCCTTCTCCCTCCACCAGTTTATTCCTTCTACACCTCAACCCTATTTTAATGATGTAATCATGGATTAGCTAGGTGGCACAGTGGACAAAGCACCAGCCCTGGACCCAGGAGGCCCCCCAAGCTCAAATCCAGCCCCAGACATAAGACACCCCTCCCCGTCTGCCCTACAAAGAACAAAACATAAATGCTTTATAGATATCATCCCTTCATATTCAGTTCAGCCCTATCTTCTGTGAATTTCTTGTGAAGAATTTTTGTTTTATTTTGGTTTTTGGTGAGGCAACCAGGGCCAAGCGACTTGCCCAGGGTCACACAGCCATCAATTGTCAAGTGTCCAAGGTCACACCTGAACCCAGGTTCTCCTGAGTCCAAGGCTGGTGCTCCATCCACTGCACCACCCAGCTGCCCCTGGATTTCTTACTTGAGATAGTTCTTATGATTTCAAAGTATTATCTTCCCATGTAGGAATGTAAACAGTTTGATCTTTTAATATCCCTCATGAAGTCTTTTTCCTGTTTACTTTTTTATGCTTCTCCAGGATCTTGTATTTGAAAGTCAAATTTTCTATTCAGTTCAGGTTTTTTCATCACAAATGCTTGAAAGACCTCTTTCTCATTGAAATCCCATCTTTGCCTCTGAAAAATTATACTCAGTTTTTCTGGGTACGTGATTTTTGGCTGAAGTCCCAGTTCCTTTGCCCTCTGGAATATCATATTCCGTGCCCTTCAGTCCTTTAATGTAGAAGCTGCTAGATCTTGCACTATCTGTATTGGAGCTCCACAGTATTTGAATTCCTTTTTTCTAGCTGCTTGCAATATTTTCTCCTTGATCTGGGAGTTCTGGAATTTGGCTATAATATTCCTGGAGGATTTCCTTTTGGGATCTCTTTCAGGAGGTGATCAGTGGATTCTTTCAATTTCTATTTTAGCTTCTGCTTCTAGAATATCAGGGCAATTTTCCCTCACAATCTCTTGGAGGATGGTGTCTAAGCTTTTGTTTTGGTCATGGTTTTCAGGTAGTCCAATGATTTTCAAATTATCCCTCCTAGATTTATTTTCTAGGTCAGCTGTTTTTCCAAGGAGATATTTCACACTGTCCTCTATTTTTTCATTCAATTGGATTTGCTTTACTGTGTCTTGGTTTCTCATAAAGTCACTAGCTTCCATTTGTTCAATCCTAATTCTTAGGCAGTTATTTTCATCAGACAGTTTTTTAATCTCCTTTTTCATTTGGCTTTTCAAACTGTTGACTTTTTTCTCATAACTCTCCTTCATCACTCTCATTTCCCTTTCCATTCTTTCCTCCTTTTCTCTACATCTTCTTTCTATTTCTCCTACTTTCTCTTCAAAGTCCCTTTTGAGAGCTTCCATGGCCTGAGACCAGTTCATATTTTTTCTTGGAAGCTTTGGATGTTGGAGCTTTGACCCTGTTATTATCTTCTTCTTCTGAGGTTGTATTGTGGTCTACCTTTCCCCCAAAGAAGTTTTCAATGGTCTTCTGCTTTCTCTGCCTGCTCATCCTGGCTTACTATTTCTTGGCTTTTAACTCCTTCTTTAAGTGTGGTGCTGCTTCCAGGACACACTGTTCAAACTACAGTGTGGCCTGGGGGATGGTTGGGCTTCTCAGCTTCAGAGTTCCCAGGTGTTTTGGGTTGAGGGGGGCAGGCTTTATTCTCACTTGGCCTGTTCTCAGGTCCCAAGATAACCTCAGGCCTACTTTACTAAGAAACCAACCAGCCAAGCTTTCTGTGGTGTGTGGTTCTCAGCTTCCGATGAGATTGCTCCCCTGCTCTCCTCCCCGACCTGGGTCTCCCGCCGCTCAGGATTTCTTCCTGGTTGCCAGCTGGGGTGGGACAGTAGAGTCCTTCCCCTCAATCCACTGGTACCCCTGCACTTATCCCCCCCTCCCCCGGGCCAGCCGTTCAGTCCGACCGAGCCCTCGGTTCCAGAAGACACTGGTGCTGCAGCCGATTCAGAGGCACTGGGGCAAATTCCTCTGGCGGGTGTCTGGTGTGTCGGTCCGATTGTGGGGTTAGGCTTTATTTGTGGCCCAGCACGGCCCCCTGAAATCTATAGCTGGAGAAAACTCTCAGCCCGTATTTTTGTGTGTTTTTCTGCCCCAAGGTTTCTTTTATTGCTATTTTTGGGGTTAGTGTATCTTAATGTCTTTCCTCCGCCATCTTTTAGCAGTATTCTTAATACAAAATGCTTAATACTTTCGTGAGACAGAATCTATAAGCTTCTTAATATTTGTCTAAGGTTTGCCAGTTTACATGAGCTAACTCTTCATTAAAGAATAGTTTATTTTCCTACTATTAATTAGGAAAAACAGCATCTGCTATTTGATCAGACAAAGTTATTCTTACTGGAAAACTCCAGTAAAACACATTTACCCTAAATTAAATACCATGAAGGAATAAAAGTTGGATCCAAAAGATTCTTCTTATTTCATTGTTGTTTTTCCTTCCTTTTTCTGGTTAAATTCTGAAACCTAAGGCTTCTGAAGGAAGTGGGGTTACATTGCATCTCTTAATAGCCAAATTTTGCAACAATCTCTGATAGAAACCAGCTGGGCTCTGAACACATGGGGCCCTTAGGCCTAATGAGGCATTTTAATCAATATGCTAGCTCTTTGGGAACAACTCCTACAGGTCTGGGCAGGGGGGAATGACTTCTAGAAGCTTTGCTAAAAGATAAAAAAGAAGAGAAACCAAGAGTTCTACTTTCCATGGTAGAAAGGCAGACTGGTATCATGGGCAGATTGTAAAACTGGACTGCAGAAGACATGGGTTTGAATCCCAACTCAGACTCTCACTGGCTGTGAGCCCTTGGACAAGTTATCAAAGGTCTCTAAGCCTCAGTTTCCCCACCTGTAAAAGGGGAATAATAGTACCTGCAAGGGGGCATCTAGGTGGCACAGTGGATCAAGCACCAGCCCTGGATTCAGGAGGACCTGTGTTCAAATCTGGCCTTAGACATGATGCTTACTAGCTGTGTAACCCTGGGCAAGTCATTTAACCGTTATTGCCCCACAAAAAACACCCAAAACCAAAACAATATTTATAATACCTGCATCAGCTAGTTCACAAGATTGTTTTGAGACTCCAATGAGATAACATGCGTATCACGTGTGTGCCATGACCATTTCCTCCATAGGCCCCTTAGGGATTCCCTGAGAGATCAGGGTGTCCCCTCTCTATTGCCATCACCATGAATCCTACTGGCTGTGTTCTTCCCTCTGTAAAGTCCCGTGAGTAGCACCCTAGTTGTGTGCAATAACTTAGTATTGATTAGCTTTTACAAAGAGATTTTCATTTCAATAATATAACAAGAACAAAGTACCAATATTTCCCCAATATATCCAAGGCACATACTCCCCTATACCATCTCTGTCTCTTAGTGATTAAGCTCAAAACTTAGCTTGGTTCCTACATAGCATTGGGCTCCCCTGATTTCATGTCCAGATATAGAATTACTGCTGTGTGAGTCTTTCTCTTGGACTAAGGTCCCAAAGATCACTCCTTGCTCTTTGGGGCATAGATGCTGCACTGCTTACAAACCTAACCTGGATTCTAGCTCCTAGATTTCCATATCTTATCGTTGGAGACTACTTTCTTCACCTAGAATGGAAAAGGATTATGAGAAGACCTAGGACCATGGCATTAGGGGGTCCTAAGGCTTTCCCCTTTACTCCATAATATGTCACTAGATTGTGTCGGCAAATAAACAAGTTCTCCCAGATGTAAACGAAGCACAGAGGTTATGGATGAAGTATGCCTCTGACTCCAGTCAGTTTCTCTTGCACTAGTTGGTTAGATTCCTAGAACCAGTTACAGAATGTTTATACATACTCCAAAGTCTCCAAAAGATTTCTTTTCTGCATCATCATGATTCTCCAAGAGGCAGACTGCCTAGTATCCTTTATGTGGAATGGTTGCATCAGTCAAGCCTACTTGTAGGAACTAGACCTGCATCAAAATTCCAGTTATATGTGGAAAGTGCTTTGAAAATATTGTCAATAAATAAACATGATTTTTTGTTACTATGTTGGAAAATAATTTTTCCTGAAAATGCTAATCACATTGCAGTATTTCTGAAAAATACTTGAATACTTTTAAAGACTTGTGATTTCATTGAGCAGCCAGGTGACATTGAAGTGGATAGAGAGCTGGGCATGGAGTCAAGAAAACTCTTCCTCCATTCAAATCTGGCCTTATACAATTCCTAGATGTGTGACCCTGGACAAGTCATGTAACCCTGTTTGCCTCAGTTTCCTCATCAGTAAAATGGTCTGGACAGAGATGGCAAACTCCAGTATCTCTGCCAAGAAAACCCCAAATGGGATCGCCAAGTTGCACACGACTGAAATGATGAGCAACTAACACCACCTCATTGGTGTATATATCTTCTTCAATAATGCATCTCGATGCCCCAGGACATGAATGAATGTCTAGGTTATTGTCCTGAGATTCTCTGTACCAATAAGGGAATGATCCTTCCAGTGCTCCAATTGCAACCCCATATTAGGCTCCTGAAGAACAATTCTAATTCTGGATCTTATCTAAAGTTTTCTTACCTTTGGGTTGGAGGAGAAAAAGGGCCCCAGAGTACAAACATGAATGAGTTTGAAACAGTTTTATTCCCATGTAGAAAGGGAAATGCTTAGCAATAATCATAAAGTGATTATAATCTCTGAGAAAACATTCAAGGCATTGAATTGGGAATTTGCAAGAGGGCTGTCCATTAGCTATTTAAATTTCATCTCCACTGATTCCAAGCCAATCAATGCTGGTAGACTCATCTCCAGTAGTTTCTCTCTCTCTCTACCAGCAAATCTGTCTGTCTCTGGTAATGTGTCACTGATTGCTACTGCTGCAACTGGCTGCAATAAGCACTGCAATGGCCATACTTCTCTTCTTGGGTTCTGGGAAGAAGGGGAAGAATGATGTCTTTTGTGTGATCTCGCAAACACAAATGGGAGAGGGCCCCATCTCAGACAGACTTTTCCAAGAGGTTGTGTGCTCAAGGGCCAGCCTGCTGGAGGGTTGACAGGGAATGGGGGGCTGAGGAGACAGAGAAGATCCTCAGTCTGACTCTCTACAGATCACAGAACTGTCCTTATACCTTAAGGGTGTCAGGGAGGAGAGGAATAAGCATCAGAGATTGCCCCTTTGGAATAGACATGGAATTCCAGCTTAGCAGCAAATTAAATGTCCTAATGGAAGAGGGAGAGAGAGGAGAGAAAAGGAAGGTAATGGGTGACCTGAGGCAATAACTGAAATAACAGAAGAAATCTTTTGACCATAGCAATAAATAAAGAGCATGGGAGGGTGGTATGAGTACCAGGATTTTTGTAGTAGGCATTTAATAATTGCTTATTGAATAGAATCTCTAATGGGGGTATTCTTGCAAAGGGCACAGCTCCTACGCCAATGACAGCTCCTCTTGTGTACATGCTCTTGGCTATGGCCTCCCATAAATCCTCAGTGTGGGGTTCACTTATTTCCTGGGTTGTCCTACAGATCTCTGGACATTATATGGCTGGCTACCAGTGAAATGCAGGGGTCGTCTATCTGATTTATTGCTCATGCCTCTGCTTCCCTAAATGAACATCTCTTTGACAGTACCTTTAACCTCACTTGTGGGGCCCGGCTCTCTGTTGGTAATGAGAAGTCTGATCACACCCACCATGCTTTTATGCATCGTTCTTGGGGTGGCCTACCTCTTCTTCAGAGACTGTAGCCATGACTCAGCATAGAGCCCATCCAGAAGAAATCAGTGTGTTTCCAAGATGAAAAACAAAGCCCCTCACCTTCATTCTCCTGAATAAACTGTTCTAACAGAGCTATAGGTAGTGCATCTTGTCTTAACCCACCTGCTTAGCCCTCCCAGACTTAGAGAATCCCAAGGTGGGAAGGGCCTTTAGAGACCAGAGAGCTCAATCAGGGCATCCGCTAGCATCCCCTCCTCCAAATACTCCTCACATGGTCATAGAGCCTGGGCTGGAAGTCCTTGATGGAGGAAGACGCCAGCGCCTCCTGAGGCAGCCTAGTCTGAGTCCAGACAATTCTCATTCTGAGGGTCTGCATTCCTATACTGAGGCCAAAATCCATTTTCTCTATTCCTTGGTTCTCATCCCCTCCCACCCCCAGCCAAATGTCTCTCCTCCAGGATAAGTATCCCCACCAGCTTGTTCCCCCTCCTCTGGGTGTCCTCCAGTTTATTAATCTTCTCTCAAAAGTGTGGTACCCCAAATTAAACATAATAATCCAAATGTTGGCCTCTTGGGGCACCATAGTGCACAGAGTACTAGGCCAGGAGTGAGGAAGCCCCAGTCCAAATCAGGCCTCAAAAACATGTGAGCTGTGTGACCCTGGCCAAGTCACTTAACTTCCGTATGCATCAGTTCCTCACCTGGAAAATGGAAACAGTAATGGCACTTACCTCCCTAAGTTGTTGGGAGGATCGAATGAGATGATAATTGAAAAGTGCTTAGTGCAGTGTCTGGCACATAGTAAGTGCTATGTAAATGTTAGCTATTATTATTATGTGATCTGAGCAAGGGAGATTATTGTAAGGACATCACATCCATCTTTCTGGACACCACACCTTTTTATTGCAGTCTAAGTCTGAGTTAGCTTTCTTGGCTTCTGAGACACCATTAACTCATATGTAGCTTACAGGCTGATAAAATCCCAGATCTTTCACCAACAAACTCCCATCTACCCACACCTCATTAATCCTATTCTTGTGAAATAGATTTCTATCTCCAAGACTCTGGCTGGGTGTTCATTAAGGCAACTGTTTATGTCCTTCATTGAGCTGGGTTTAATGTGTTCATTCTCTTCTCATGTAGACTGGACTGTTGGCAGCTGACCAGGCAGCTTTGGTTTAGACATCTGAGAGTAACTGTACAGCTAATGAAGAAGCTTGCACGTTTCCTCTGGAAAACCGTGGCCAACAATGGCAGAAACAACAACTCCTTGCTCTATGGTGGCCACAGAAGGTGAGAAAATAGCATGTTGTCAGTTCAAGCCTATAGAATTTCTCATTATTACTATCTGTATATTTCTTTCATCTCTCCTGTACAAATATGACTTGAGAACACAAAATTTCAAGAAGAAAAGGCAAAAAAAATGAAAATATGAAGCTTAAATTTCTAGATTGAAAACATTTGGGCTAGAAATAGATAAGTGCTAAACATGTCTAGTCAAGTGCTTGGCACTTGCTGTAATAGTCATTTAAGAAATACTTCTTGATTGGTTGATTGATACCCAGGGCTGGGCCAATGGAAAATTGCTTCTGACTGAGGATGGTAGGAAGGTAATCATAGCCACAAGACCATGAGTATGGGCAAGTAGGGGCACTGGTCCAGTAAATGTACTGATGACCTAGAGATCACAGTGATGGGGAGAGGACAGGTGAATTCTAATGCCCCGAGGCAATAGAGGGTGGTGGTAGAGGTCAGTACTTTACCCAAGATTCAGGTTGCACTGGTATAGGAAATCTTAGGTAAGAGATTTCATGTACTCTTTGGGAATTCCAGCCCTCGGACAATTGTGAATTTTAGGAGGCCCTGGGGAAAGTTTCAGAAATGATAAGACCAGGAGCTGAAGAGGATGTAGTTAGTCTGAGACAGGGCAGAAGACAAATTGCAACTGTTTCAGCTGGGAACTTGGAGATTTCCTACAGACCAGAGATAAGGGATGTATTCAGGTTAGGCTGGTTATAAATGAACAACATATTACATTTTCACCTGCTTGGGAGCATCTTATTCTGTCCTTAAAAATAACCACAGCATCCTCTCTAATACCTGCTCCCAGCATCAAGGAGAAGCCACTACATTCCCTTCAATGATCTAGGTTACTCTGTTGACAGTCTGGGCCAAGGAGATACAGTGTCAGGGTCCCTGTCACTATGGGACTAGAGCTCAAGTGTGGTATTCTGTCGGGGTCATAGGTTCAGGCCACAACGGGGAGGTGAGGATCAAAGACGATAAATCATTGACATAGCATCACCACCTTGTGTGAATAACTATCTGCGATTTATTATTTGGGATCGCTCAGTATTTAAAGCAAAATAACACAAAGAAATCAAATAAAGTCTCTGCAAGAATAATTCTAAGAGAATAGGAGTAATTTTTCAACCTTTTAGCCTTGACATGTCAGAACTTGTTCTAGACCTTAACAGGGCAAAGTTAGCACAGCTGAGTCCTCGGACCCTGGGAGACCAGCCAAGAATTGTCTCTGGAAACTCTTGCTGCTTCAGTGACCACGGCCCAAGTATGGGGAGAGGGAACTCAGTCAGAGGGGTGACAGAGAACCCCCTGGGTTCACCACAGTATTCCAAAGCAGGGAAGACTGGTTATCACCCAGTTCAAAGTAGCACTCTGTGCTGAAATAGGTGCCTTTGGATGTCGGACTGCTTCAGTCTAAAGAGATCATGCTTATAGACAGGACTGATTGAAGTAGAGGTGTTTGTACAGGCAAGGGGAGGAAGGATAGTTATACCTACTGGGGTTTGAGGGATGTGGGCACCAAGAAGACCATGAGGAGCTCATGTCCTCATAGAATAACCCGATTAAGCCGTCCCTTAGAAATGAAGTTCCTTTAGATGGAACTAGAGAGGAAATTTAAACAACAAAAGCAGCCTCTCCAAATTCCATTAACCATCAAAAGGAGAGCCACCTATTTCCACATGCATTAAAAATACCTCAAGGATCAGTTTCCATTTATTCCCACCCAGCTGACCCTTGGCAAAGTTATAATTGGTGTTTCACCGACTTCTCTGCCCTTCCCTTCAATCCCACGTTCATTGGTTGTACACCCATAGACACCAGAGGTGGATTCCCTACCATGGTAGTGAGTCACTGAAATCTGCTTAATGGTCCATCATTCTTTAATTGAAACTTGTTCCTAGTACAGTGAGCTTTGTACGAGTTGATGGGGGAGAAAAAGAAGGAGTTCCATGAGGCCTGGGGCAGGAAGCCTCCATTCTGCAGCTCCTATGAGAAGCAAGGCCAGAGAGCCAGAACACCAGGTGCTCCTCCAGAGGGAGATGTTAGGATAGCAAGCTGCTCACTTTGGCCTATTTGTAACTGAAGGATCGGGTCCTAAGCCCTTGGAAATTAAGGTCAGATCAATACTAAGCCTGCCACATAGCATACATGTAAAAGGGTGTATGTTCTCTGGAACCGATGCTCAGTCCATTCCCGTGGCCTTAGCCCCTCAAAGGTCATGGATGGGGCTTCTACACCGCGGTCTTGGCCAGGGAGGCAGGATTTCTTTTTTTTTTTTTTTCCTAATGTGGTCATTTTTAAGCCTCCCATTGTTTGCTGTCAGGCACATGACAATGGAATATTCTTTTTGGCTGTTTCAGCCTCTTCTTCCCTTTACTCACACCTCTAAGGAAGTAATTTCCCTTGGTATTTGGAATCCTGAATTCTAATTCTTTTCCAGGCACAATGGACATAAACACTCTGCTTCCTCCTCAGTCTTGCTCTATTTCAGCCATATGGGGGGTGGGGGGGGGTGGAGATATTCTCCTTGCTTTAGGTTCATAGATCCTACCCTGCAGTGCTCACAGTTGTAATTTGGTGGGACATGTTTGTTTATTTTTTAATAAACATTTGGCAGTATTGAACTTCTTGAAAAGGAAGTGTGTGAATGTGTGTGTGTGTTCATGCACGTGTGCACAGGCACATAGGGATGGCATGCTATTCAGCATTCCACATCTATTTCTTTTTTTTATTATATATATATTTTTTTTCACATCTATTTCTTTCACTGCCAAACTACACGATCCCAATCGGAGACTTCACAAATCAATGATTCTCTCACTTGAGTAGCAGAAAATATCAACTTCAGACATAAGTTCTTTCAGAAGTCATTAAACCAAAATTTTTTCAGAGGTCAAATTCATGACTATTGGCAGACACCTTTTACCTGCTGCATGCTCTGTCTGGGAGAATTCAGTCATGCTCCAAGATGCTTTTGGCCCCTGTCTGCCAGAATGTGACTCTGAGTCCCAAATTGTCCCATCTGTCCCATTGGCAAAAATGTTTTAGATGTCCTATTTACACTGTCAATGCTGAGTAAGAAACAATAATACTCACATTAAACAAATGTTCACAGCTGAGAAAAAGCTCTCCTCTCTAGAGACACAGAGAATAAACAGTAAAGTGCTGCCCCACTTTACCAAGGAATTGGGTAAGGGTCTAGCAGGAAAGCCTCCGGAGAGTGACTTTGCTGGAGATAGGTAGTGGTAGAGATTCTGTAAGTGAAAGTCAGCATGGAAGTGAAGGGATGGCAGTGTGTGTGTGTGTGTGTGTGTGTGTGCGTGTGCGCGTGTGTGTGTGTGCGCGTGTGTGTGCGTGTGTGCGCGCGCGCGTGTGTGTGTGTGTGTGTGTGTGTGTGTGTGTGTGTGTGTGTGTGTGTGTGTGTGTGTTGGGGGAAGGAGTGGACACACCTTTGGAGTTTGCCTTTAGGTTTTCTGTGGAAGTACTGGCAATCTCAGATTCTTCCCTAATTGTTTTTGACAAGTACTCTTGGCTGGAGACAAAGGTCTGTGTTGGGGCATCAAAGTGCCCCTTGTTAGCAGTGAAAAACCAAGGCCCTGAATGCTGGGGCATGGGCCCTTTTCTCATGCTGGGTTGTCATCCTGACCTCTAGGAGGCAAGGTGAGAAGGGTGGGCATGGGGATTGGAGTCTCAATGGCTCTTCCCAGTTACCTTTTCAGATTATTTTTCAGGTCATAAGACCCCTCTTGACAAACAGGCAGACTTCTGCCTTCAGGGTTAGTGATGGACACGCCATCTGAATACTACCAGCTTGGCTAAACTCATCACCAGATGGGCTTCAGGGGTCATGGTGCTGGCTATGGCAATTCAGGTCAATGATTCATTGTCATATTCAGTAAACTGCCAATCTGAGCATTTCTACCTCCATGGCATCTCTTTGGTCCATTCCCTTCTCTCCAATTGACTCTCACCTACATTATTGCATCTCCCTCTCATTGTTTTCCATCCCCTGTCCCCAGAACAGCTGCCAAATGGCTATTTCTGAAATGCAAATCAGATCAGGAAGCTGCCCTGTTAAAAAAAAACCCACTCTGCTCTCTATTGTCTCAAGGATACAATATAAACTTCTCTGGCATTTGAAACCCTTCCCAAAATGTCTTCAATCTACTTGTCAAGAGCTCTTACACATAGATCCTTACCTGCTTGCTGTTCCTGGTACCTAATATTCCATATCCCATCTCTGTCTCAGGCTGTGTTCCATACCTTGAATGCCCTTCCTCCCCATCCCACCTCACAGCAACCCTATATACCTTCAAGGGTTGTCTTATATCCCACTTTCTACAAGAAGCCCTTCCTGATCCCTTATCCTGCCCTATTAAATGATTCTGTATATTTTCTGTATTACATTTGGTGTAGGGTGAGGATTGGCTTTCTCTGTCAGAGATATTTGCATTTTTTTCATTTTGAGAGATGGATATAATCAACCCCAAAGAATCCCTAATTGGTAGGTGGGGTGAGGAAGATGGTTGAGAGCACAGGAGTGATTCTCTGGAGCTTTATGCCAAGGTATCCCTTCCCAGGCCACTGCCAGCACCCACTCTGTTTGGCACCACATTGGGGAAGGGTTGCCAGCTCCCAGTGTAAGGTATTTAAGGTGAAGATCAGTTTCATCCAGAAAGCTTCCTCATTTCAATCCCACTCATTCTTTGACCTAAACAGTCCTTGAAGAACAACTTGAACATTAACAAGTGTGAACTCAGGGCTTTCCTTGTCTGTAGGACTTTAGGAAATAGCAATGAAACACAGTATAGATGTCTTGACCTTGTCAGGGTTAAGATTGTTCCACAACCCACTGTTGTACTTACTGGGTTTTGGCCATGTGCTGGGGTTAGCAAAGTGACACCAACCCATGAGGACTTGCATATGAGAATTACGTTATACATTTAAAATTTTTATACACTTAATTTTTTAAAAACTTGTTTTATTCTGGACTTAATATCAAACAAACAAAATTAATATTTCCATATAGAGTAGAAAAGAAAAAGAATATTGCATGTGAATCAAGAAATCTCTACTACATACATCTTGCTGTCCCTTTTAAGTGTATAACAAATTCAACATGAAACTTTTAAAGCTATCCTGCTTGTCTGTGTTTCCTTCCTGTGTTCTTTCTATTCTTTTCTTCATATATTTTGGACAACAAAGAAGTGGCTTATAAGAAAGCAGGGGGATCTTAGCTTTTGATTCCATAGATCTCTTTGGTGGTCTGTGGTTGATAGACCTCAAGTTGAGAACCTATGAACTAAAGAAAGGCCTTCAGCCTGTTAAATAGATCTTTGATGAGGGATTTATGGGAGGGCGTGAACAAGCACTGCACTGCATGATATGGAATGTCAGGATTGTGAATCAGGACATTGAAAAGTAGACTCATAGCACTGATATGGGGAGCCATAACATATAAATGAATTAAGGTGTTGATTATTCTATTGTTTACCTTGTTTCTCCTACTAGAACATAAACACCCTGAATGGAGGGCTTAATAAGAAAGGAAGGAAGGAAGGAAGGAAGGAAGGAAGGAAGGAAGGAAGGAAGGAAGGAAGGAAGGAAACCCAAATCACAAGAACTTTTACCCTCTTATTTATTGCCCATTCATTGCCCACTTTTTGATTTGCCTCTAGTCTTTCAAGAGCATCATTGAATCTGAAATCTAGAGCTGGAAAGGATCCCAGAGTCCAAAGTAGCCCCCTAAGTTGAGTCTACAATATCAGAACTACTGACATATTTTAAACTGTGTTGAATTCGTGGCTTCTCTAAGTGCTATCCACTCAAACAAGTAAGAGGAACCTTCCAATCTGTTTCAACCTACCATCTGGCATGGTAGAGAATCTTGAAGGATCCCATGGGATCTAGAGCTTAGTCCAAAGCTAAACACCTGACATCCCTGTCTGAAGAATTTCCATTTTGGCTAGAGTACCATAGTTTATGGCCAGGTCACTAGAATCTGAGGGACAGTAAGAAATAGTAGAATGAAGATATTCAAGTGAGGGAGTGGTTTTCCAAGGAAATTCTCTGGAAATATCTTTGGACTATGACTGAAGAAAAGAAAATCAGTTTTTAAGTGGGGGGTGGGGGAACAATTTAAGAACAACCCCTGAGAAACATAAGGGTCATTAGACTCGCTACAGGAAAAGAAATTGTCTGTGCCAGAGAGCAGAGATCTGTGTGTTGGTAACCATTGGGAAATGATGTGGAGTGAAGCTGCTACATCATCCTAGGATTCAGATGCACACCACAGAGGTGGGCAGCCTTCCAAAGAGGGTTCTAAATCTTGGAAAGTCCCTTTCTTTCCATCAAGTGACAAAGTCTGGGGTTGTTACCTTGACTTCAATGTCCTGCCGTGTTCTTGCTTTGATTGGCAGGGAAAATCTCGCTGGGTGGGAAGATGGGATCCTTGGTGAAAGCATCTTGTAGGACTGCATGTTTTATTTTGTCTATGTACCCAGAGGCCTTTGGGATGAGTGTGCTTACAGTCAGTTCAGAATGATAGTTAACAAACAAACCTTCAAAGAGCCATCACTAAATGCGCAGAACTTGGCTCAGGAAGAGGTCGTGGGCCAATGAAAAACAGGTCTATTTTAATAAGAAGAATAAGGCAACAATGTAACCATTTTCCCCAAACTGGTTTTTTTTTTTGTTTACTTTTTTTTTTGGTCATTTGGGATTTGTTTTTCCCCTGCCAGTGTGGCTAGAGTAACAACTTTCCTTTCAGCATCCCTTGGACTCTCAAGGACAATGCTTTCCAAACACATTTAGTTTTCTCTAAGCAATACATCAGATGAGTCATTGCTTTCTTTTTTCCAAAATAGAACCACTGGCCTGAGTTTGGGTAATGGTTTAGTTTGTGTTGCACACAAACCCAGTGTCCCCTGGGAATCCTGTCTCTCCAACCCGATGGGCTTATTTAAATCAAGACCAATCAGATATAGGCTATTATCAATCATTATGAAATATAAGGCAAAATGTGGAAGACCTTATTTTAGATCACTAGGAAATACATCAAATGCCTGTGATTTGTTGTGGGTGGGTGCTCTCTCCACCAAGACAGATGGCAGGCCATCTATAATTCAAAGAATTAGAGCTTGCTTGAGGCTATATTTCAGTGACTTATCCCTGGACACACAGCTAGCAAGTTTCAGAGGCAGGATTTGAACTGGGGTTTTTCCTACTCCAAGCCTAGAGCTCTCTCTGTAAACCAACATTTCTTCTCATTTCAGATAATGTCATTTTTAATTTACTTACTATTGTTGTACTATTCCAAGAAATAGTAAACAAAACCTGTGGGAAAGATATTTTTCTGTTTGTTTTTAAATTTTCTGTTCAATAATGTCAGCAGCAGATTTTGGCAGATATAATACAAAGGTTTTTTTAATTTATAGAATTATTGACAATTGCTGATAATAATAGCTAGCTATCATGTATGTAATACTTTAAGATTTTCAAATGGTTTTATAAATATTAACCTATTTGATCCTCACAACAACTCTATGAACTAGGGGCTATTGTTTTCCTCATTTTACAGATGGGGAGACTGAGACAAAGAGCAGTTAAGTGACTTACCCTAGGTCACACAGATGGTAAGTGTCTGTGTCTAGATTTGAACGCAGATCTTCCAGATTCCAGGCCTGGCATTCTCTCCGCTGTAGTACCATCTAGCTCTCTTCAAGCAAATATTGAATGACCATCTGTTGGACATGTTGGAAAGGGACTTCTTGTTCCCATGTGGATTTAATTAGATATCTCCTGAGTCCCCTTTAAATCTCTGATTCTGTGATTTTATCTGAGTGGATCATTCCCAATATAGAATCACTCTCTATCCAGACAGATCTTCAATTTATAGGTAATTTCTAGGCTTCCATATTTGCCTATGGCACTGAAAGGTAGAGCTGACTTGCCTGTGGTCACCCACCAGGTGTTTGTTAGAAGTGGGACTCAAATGCATGTCTTTCTAACTGAAAGGCCAACCTTATATCTATTATGGCACAGTGATGTTGTGATTCTATTCATTTTATTAACTTGATTATGTCCTTCCTCAAGGACATTTGGTCAAACAATTTTCTCCCTCAAGGTTGACAAAGGAATGTGAGAGCTTTCATCACATTTATTTTGAAAGGAAACTTTTTAAAAAAAATCATAATCTTGCCTGGGTCACAATTAACTTTACTTTCAATTAAATCCCTTTCATAGGGATAGTTGCACAGAAACTATGAACTTGTGGTATGAACATCCTTACAGGCTCATCCTGAACCCTGATCTTCGTCGAGATGGTGTTTTGAGGTTGACTTTGGACTAAATGGTTTCAGAAGCCACTTCCCACTTCACATCTAAAATCCTTTGATCAGAAGTATTTGAAATGTTGCCATATGGATGAGAGACCAGATCTGCTTAGCTTGGATATAGATGCTACAAGGAAAACAGAGTAGAACTCACAAAGCAATCAGTTTCAGCTTGATGCTAGTGAAAGGCTCTCTGACAAGGAGAGCTCTCTGAAAGAAGAATGGGCTACCTCCAGGAGTGGGGTCACCCCCTCATTGCAGATCTTTCTGTGAAGGTTGGCTGACCACTTATGGGGGTGATGGAGAAGGAATCCTTGTCCAAGTATGGGATGGACCAACTGGCCTTTGAGATCTCTCTTTTATTCCAAATCCCACTCCTCCCTATTCTTTTTCTCAAAAAGAGAAAGAGTAGGTACGCGGCTTATAACAAACCATAGTCAGGAGAATTCAACATGAAATCCAATCTCAAACTCCTGTATTTTTAGCAAATACAACACAAAATCAAGCAAGAACAACTTAACCCCAAATGCCCTCTTCATGTTTCCAACTCCCATATGTCTGGCAAACATGAAGGCCTCCAACCCTGGAAACAGGCTGTGTTTTTGTGCCAGATGTATATGATTTATGGAAAAACAGAAAGCCTCAGAAGTATTAGACAAGCTCCAAAATTGTTTATTAAAACAGAATGACCAAAAACATCAAATAGAAACTTTTCACCATCATGAACAAGTATAACTCCAATTATCCTTGAAGGATATGATAAGGGTATAGCCAAGTTGGGAAGGTAGGACATGTTGCCACTGTTTTATAGATGCAGTGTGGTATAGTGTAAAGAGCACTGGACCTGGGGCAAGAGGATTTGGGTTCAGTTCTCAGCTCTGCTCCTTAGAAGCCCTTGGCTACATACAGCCCCTGTCAGCCTTCTTTATGACAGTAAGAAATCAGGGTAGATGATCACTAAGGTACCTTCTAAATCTTGGTTCTTTATCAGTATCACTTCCCAACCTGTGCTAGGACTTGTGGAGAGTTCACATCTACCATGTGTGAGCAGAACATTCCAGGCCAAGTCACCTACTCCCAACATGACTATAGGCCTCCAGGAATGGCCCAAAGGGTGAAGAGATGATCCCAAATCCTCCATTTGGTCACTGTAATCAACTGTAGACACGAGTAACTGTATGGTGCCACCACTGGCACATTTGTTTGTCCCATCACTCCATGGCAGGAGGGGAGGATGGGGAAGATTCAACTCTAGGCCATGGCTAAGGGTAGGCTCAGATCTGAGAGACACATGGAATCCTGAAGTTCAGATATTGGGGGAAGTTCAAGTCAGATAAGCAGCCCAAACAGAGACACCTTTGATAAACTAAACGATTCATCCTAACTGGGGCAAAGCGCAGCTCAGACACAAACTCCTACATAGCAGCAACTAGCTATCGCAGCTCCTCGACCTGAAGCATACGGCAGATCCACCCCACCCCACCCCCCATGGCAGAGGAGACACTTGATTGTGGGGCAGAATTTCAGGAGCCTCCTTTTTTCTGACCACTCAAGACTGAACATTGCTCAGTGCCCAATGTAAACTGGCTGACAATCTTTAACTGTCTTTAATTTTTATTAAATTCTACAGTAAAATAAGTTCACACATCTATTTTTCAAGAACAGCAATATTTTTGGGTAACTACTTAAAGGGTAGGGAATAGAAGGGAATGAGCATTTATATGGAGCCTACCGTGAGCTAAGCAGTTTATGAATATCACCTCATCTGATTTTCAAAACAAATGTAGGATGTAGGTGTGGTTATTATCCCTACTTTACAGATGAGGAAACTGAGGCAAACACAGCTAACAAGTATCTGAGGCTAGATTTGAACTCAGGGCTTCCTGACTCCAGGCACAGGGCTCTATCCACTGAGCCAAAGCACCCTCTAAAGTCAATTATCATAATCTATACTACTGCCTCCTGATTGAATTAATAGTGTCGCCTGGATAAA
Organism: Dromiciops gliroides; assembly: GCF_019393635.1. NCBI lineage: Eukaryota > Metazoa > Chordata > Mammalia > Microbiotheria > Microbiotheriidae > Dromiciops > Dromiciops gliroides. The sequence continues at coordinate 9,480,897 of NC_057865.1, forward strand.
TTATTCAACCTGTCTGTACTGCCATTTTTCTCATCTGTAAAATGAGCAGCCTGGCATTCTGGAAAGTAATTTGGAATCCTTAAGAGAGGGACTAAAATATTTACATATCCTTTTCTTCAGACAGCTCATAGCTAGACACATACAGATGTAATGCATATGTAATGGGGGGCGTCCCATGTGTCATGAGGTCCATATGTTTTAAGGGCTGTCCTCCCCTCCCTGCCTGTAGCATGGAGAGCATCATTGGGCTCCTCTAGCACCTTCTCCAAGGGAGGTTTGAATTGGGGCTGGAGGCTACTCTCCTCTCTTCAGTGAGAAGGTACTGGACTACAGTTAAGTGCTTACACACATATGTATGTACACATGTAGGCATGTGTGCATTCTGCATCAATTTAGATGTTTGGGTAGGTATCTACATAAGTATCCATGTATGTTTAACCCCTGTCCCAAAGCCAATTGGTGTGAACTATCTGCTCCCTTAAATATTGTTAGTCTAAGGGATGTGATCAGGTTTAATCTAACTTTGGATCATTGTATCATTATTTGGGGAAGTAGGAGTCCTCCAAGCTTTATATCCAAGAGTTTCACTACCTTCCCACCAAATACCAGTTTCACTCTGAGCACACATATAGCATTTTTTCAAAGAAAACCCATTTATCCAGGGTGATAGCAAAACAGAAATCAGGGAATGTATAAATAGGAGCATACAATCCTGGCAATAGAGTAAAGGAGCTCTCCCAATAGGAGTGAGATAATTGAGCTCAACCAGGAGAGTCCCAGCTCTCATCCAAAGGGACATACTCTACATTAGCAAGTCTCTATTTGCTACTGCAACAACTCCAAGGTCTCTACTCAGTAGCAAGCTGAGCATAGAGACATGATAGAGACTTCCAGCTTGTCTCATGTCTTCCCAGAGTCTTTTCTTCAGCAATATGAAGTGGGCTTGGCTGCTTCCATCTTCCATCTTGAACCTGGAAACCATAAGTGCCCAAAGGGACACAATGCTTGAAGGGGACTCAATAAAGACTGAAGAAGGCTGGAGCTCTCTCACTCGCACCAGCTCCACTCCACCCCTCACACAGGACAAAGCATGTATGTCCACCAGTAAAGAGATAGTCCTGTGCCCATGGACTTTGGTACAGGGCTTACACACACAGAGATATCTATTTATATATCTAGACCTATGCACCCATACATATAAGCACATATTTGTAAGTATTTAATAAGTCCTTTTTGATTGATTGATCGATTGATTGATTGATGGGTGAAATAATGTTGACCAAGAAGCTTGATCTTAAAAGAGTGTTGAGAAAATGTACCTCCCTCCTTTCTCCCCAGAGCTGGAGAACTTTGGGGAGGGGACATTCTCTGGTGACATATTGGTTAGCTTTACTCAACTGGTTTTGTTTGACCTCTTCTATTTTTAATTCTTTATTACAAGGGATGGTTGGCAAGGGAGGGAAGGAATTTATGAATGGGCATGCATGTATAGACTAATATGTGTATGCATAATGCATGTATGGATATATACACACAGGCAGATATGTATACATATGTATAGATCAGCGTGTAGAATTTACATACATGCATGTATGAAATATAGGTGTATGTGCATGTAGGCTTGTCTTACATAGATGTGTATGTACGTGTATATATATATATATATATATATATATATATATATATATATGGATATTTGCGCAGTCTCTCTCTATATATATATACAGATATGTTTACATATATACCTATAGCTGTCTGTATATAGTCATGATAGGATTACAATAGATGACCAGTAAGGTCCTTTCTGGCTCCAAAATTCACTGTCTATTCCTACCATTGGCTCTGTTTTCATAGTGGTCATTTGCAGGATATACAAGAATGATGCTCAGCCTCCCCATCCCATCACTTCCCCTTTTTTCACAAACTCTCTGTTGTTTACTGGAAAAAAGGAGGGGGAGGAATCAGTTTCAATGTCATTCCAAGGTCGTCCTATTCTGGATTCACTGGGCTGAGCATTTCCTTCCTTCAGAAGTCAAACTGAGCTTTAGGTCACTGAATGCTAAGAGACTGAGGTCAGCTTGTATATCACCCAGGTGCTAAAATGTAAACTGAGCCCAAATCTTCCTTCCATTGCTTTGGAATCCTGCCCTTTCTCATGTTGTTTCTACATTTTGAAAAATGTCTTCCTTCCTAAAGTTAGGGAGCCCTTCCCCAAGTCAATGACAGGCTGGCCAACTAAGAGTGTCATTCCGGGAAGCTGACCCATATCCCACTTCCCTGCCAGAAAGGTTCCCAGTCAGGCTGTCTGCAAAAGTGAAAGGCCACTGGATAGTGGGCCTTAAAATACAGCCAGAAAAGTGAAGAAAAGCAGGGCTGGGAAATCTGTCAAAAGAGTAGGGCCACTGACTGACTGTGTTCTGAGAAAATAAAAATAAGGACACGGAAAGCTGTTTGTACTTGAGCTGTCCTGTTCTGTAAAATGTATCCGTGTGACATTAGAAAGGCAAAGATAAGTATCTAATTAATCAGGGATTTTAAGTCAAAGAATATAATGCCAGTGTGGAAGAACGGTTTGATATCATATTGGGTGTGAACAATGGAACACCTGGTGATAACCTCAAGTTTTCTATGAAACAAGTCATTTAGCCTGTTTTAGCCTCAGTTCTGTCATTTTTAAACTGGGATATGGGAGGAAGTGGTAAGATGGGAGGAGGGGGGTGGAGCATAAGAAAATGCCTACTAACCACATCGGTTACCAACACATAGTAAAAACAAGTGAGGCAGCACTTTGGCTAGAGACAGCCAGAGAAAAGATAGCATAGATTGAAACAGCCTCCGAAGGCCTCAGTGGGAAGATGTTGGAGAAGTGCTGGAAAAGGAAAGGCCATTTCAGGCCTGGAGTACTGCATGAATAAAAACACAGAAGTGAAAAATCTGGTGGTATATATGGGTGACGCCAAAGACACGCATTCTGAAGTAATGCAAAATAAAGGTGGGCAGATGAGTGGTCTAGCATTACAAAGAGCCTTGAAGGCCAGGTGGAGGAGTTTAGACTTGTCATAATGGACAATAGGGAACTATGGTAGACCTGTAAGTGAGGAAGTGAATTTTGGAAAGATTAATCTGTCAGTGATAAGCAGAAATTATAGGCATTTATCTTATTTCCACTGTGACTAAGTTCCCATTTTTAAAATTATTCAAAATGGTGTTAGAATCTTTACATGCAAAAATCACTACTTATCTTTGCAAATGGCAACCATGCATTTCATCTTTTTTTAAAACCAAGCTTTAACATAGTAAAACTTCAGTCAACTGAATGCCAAATAATTAGAATCCTCAGGCAACAAGAACTCACCATCATTCTTGTCATTCTCATCTTCACCATCGCCGTCATCGTCTTACTTTTAGAGAGCAAAGTCAAATGACAAGCAAACAAACTGACATAAGGGGATTCTTTCCTTCAGGAGCTATTTTTAGATTTCTCTTCTGGGCTTAGGGCCAGCATTGTTCTGGGTGGCAAAGGCTTTTGACAGGCATCAGGAAAGCTGAATTCTAGAGGATCAGGCACTTACTTGGGCAGGTAAGTCACTGGCTCTCTCTTGCTCCTATAAAATGGGAGGCTTGGGTTAGATGACCAGTGGGTGACTTACTTGCTCATTCTGTCATTTTGTGATTAGAGGTGTAGGTTGAAGTACAATCAGCATACAATTGGAATAGTGGGTAGAATGGTGGATTTTTTGTCAAGAAGACCCAAGTTTCAATTCTACCTCCAATATATCTACTATTGATGTGACAATGGGCAGGTCAGTTGACTTCTTGGAGACTCCACTTCCTCATTTACAAAACACCAGCAATCGTCCTTGTGCACAAGACAATGATGGTGAGAAAATGCTTCACGAAGGTGAGTTATTCTCAAAAATCATCATGAAAAAATGCTAGTCTTGAGGTATTGTTTAACCAAGGCCAAACCCATTGAGACTATCAGGAAACTCAGGCTTCAGACACTTGCTGCTAAAACATTAGGGGGAGTACTAACAGGTCAGGGTCACAAATTCCCTGACAGAAGAGAGTGTTTAGAAGGAGGAGGAGTGCAGAGGGTAAGAGTGAAGGAAGCCAAGGAGAAAGATTTCCATTCTGGATTGGACTCTTAACAAGCATGAACAGCTTCCTTGGGTAGAAAAGATAGAGGCTTGAGAGTGGAGGGACCACTCTATCTTAGAGTCTCTCACAGATGGTGAGGGATCCTGACTTAGTCTGACACACATTTGGAGATTTGGAGAGAACAGATTTTAAAAGGTTCAGAGGAAGGGTAGTGAGAACCCTGTGGATTAAAATTCTGAAGGGGAAGTCAGTTCAGGAGGAATGAGAACGTAATTTCTCTAAATCTCTAAATGGATATAATAAAATTTGCGCTACCAACCTCACCAAAATATGAACAAAGAACTTCATAAATCTTAAAGCCCTCTATAGAGCCCAAACTTTGGGGACACTCAGTGTATACCAGAGATATCATCATTATTATTCTCCTCTCCCTTGTGGTATCACAAGAAAAGGTGATTTGGGGATATTGAAGCTTACCAAGTCTATCTGTATCCAATCCAAAGTCTGTTGATTTTAAATGCATTTAAGGCCAAGTTTATGAATTCCATCTTGACTCTGAACTTGAGCTCACAATAGAGATCTGCTGCCTACATCAGCACTGATTTGTAACTCGGACCAACTCTCTGCCCAGACACATTTGCCAATTATGGAACAGGTGGTGTTCCTGAAATTAATCGATGATGATCAAGGCTAACAACTCTGAACATACAGTTGGCTTTTAGTAAGTAGAGCCCCAGTGAGGAGAGAAATGCTCTTTGTGTAGGTTCCCCTGTGAGATCTGAAGGGATGCTCTTGGTACTAGAAGATGAAGTTCTTGATGGTCGCGCTGTTCAGTAACCTGGGAACTATTTCTGAAGCTACACTGACTGCTATGAATGAGTGGCTTAGGGCTACATAGGGAGGCATGATATGTAAAAATAAGCGGGTAATAGTCTCAGTAGGTTCGGCCTTGGTTAAACAACACCTCAAGTATTGTGTGTAGTCCTGAGTATCTTATTTGAGGAGCACAATGAGAAGTTTGAGGGTGTCCAGTGGAAGACGGCCGAGATAGCAATGGATCATCAATTCATGATAACTGAGGTTCAGGTGAAGGGATGGGCAACACTTAGCCTGTAGGCTGAAAGACTCCAGAGTAACATTGTCACTGTCATTTGGAAGGGAAATTTGAGTTTTTCCATTTGACCCCAAAGGGAAGAAGCAGAAGCAAGAGGTAGAAGCAGTCAAGAGACAAGTTTAGAATTGATGTCAAAGTGAAGAGCGCATCCCTTACAATTCAAACCATTCAAAAGGGAAATGGGGGGGACTCAGGAAGTGATGGTTTCCTCCTCACTTCAGGGCCTCATTATTATTATAAGCTCCTGGGGAAATTTTCACTTAAATTTTGGTTGGATAAAGTCAATCAATCAAACCACAGGCATTTGTAAGGCACCTACTATGTGTCAGGGATGGTGCCAGATCCCAGAGACACAAAGACAAAAATGAAGCTATAGATGGAGAGCAGAAGGAGAGAAGGGACTAAAAAGGCTTCCGGAAGAACACGGCCCTTGAGTTGGAGGCTGAAATGCTCGAGACATTCTAAGAGGAAGAGGTGAGGAGAAAGCACATTCTAGGCCAGGACGTCTGTGCAAGGGCACAGAGACAAAGCCTCGAGCACTCTGAGTTATTTTGTACACCAAGAGCAAAAACACCTTACTCAGGGTCCCACGGTTAGTAAGGACCAGACCCCAGGTCCTTTTTCAGGTGTTTGAAGTCTGTTCCTTCTCTGCCCCTCCTTCCCACACCACACTCCATATCCCCACTCCCATTTCTATGGCACTATAAGCTTGACAAAAGGCTTGTTTTGCAATTACCCTGAAAGGCAGGAAATATACTTGTTATTGTTGACATTTTAGAGATGAAAATCCAAGGCCCAGGTACTTCAGTGTCTTGTTTGGGGCCACAAAGAATCACAGAATGTTGTGGTTGGAAGGAACCTTCAGGAACAGAGGAGAGTAACCGAGGTGGGGGGGGGGGCATGGTTTGAGTCCATGTCACGTGAGGACTTCTTGAAGGACTGATGGCTGTTTCCATCATGGAGAAAAGAAGACTTGGTGGAGAAATGAGAACTATCTTGATGCACCTGAAGGGCTATCCTATGGAAGAGGGGTGCTTGTGCTAGAGCTTGGCCCCAGAAGACAGAAGAAGGGACAATGGATGGAAGTAACGAAAAAGCAAATTTAGGATTATATCAGGAAGAACTTCTTAATAATCTGAGCTTGTGAGGAGGTAAAGGGCTTCCTCCACAGATGCTGTGCTTCCCTTTCTTAGAGGTCAGGGGCCAGACAACTGCTTGTAGGGGATGTTCTAGTGAGCATCTCTTTCATGGATGGGTAGTACCTGCTGAGATCCCTCCTGACTCTCAAATTCTATCTTTCTTTGATCCCCTGGTCCAACTCTCTTATTTTGCAGACCTGAAAGAGTAGAATCACTCTTCTGAGGGCAAACAGGTAGGACATAGCAGAGCTACATTCCCACCCAAATGTGGGCTTTCCATCACACCACACATTCTACTCCTCCCATGTTCTCATCTTCTTTTAGGAGTCCCCCATCAAGCATCAGTCTGACATGTCTGACATGTCAGGGACATTGCTGCAGGTTCAGATCTCAATACATCACAGCCTTGGGTCTTTTTTCTAATTAAATACATCTTGGGCAATAAATTTAATGTCGCTTCATATGCTCAAACACCATTGGTGATGCAATGTGGCCTCTTCACTGACCATATGTGGTTCCATTGCCCATTGGGTCACAGGCAATTTAATTCTCCAGAGGGAGTGATGTTTTCATGTTTCCTCAAAAGAGTAATGATATAGGTCTTCTGAATGCTCACAGACATGCATGAAAGTGTCTTTTTAAGTTAACTTTGAAAAAGGTATCCACACATGATTCACCCTCTGATGAAGAATTCTTGGATCAGATCCACGTTGTAAGTAGGAAAGGAGAAACTGAGCTATTATGAATAATGCAAAACTTTATTTCTAAGGAAATGCAGAGAACCCAACAATTCAACTTTCCTGTAAAGGATGCCAAGCCATCTGAAATTATCAAATGGGATTTCGGAGGCATTTGCCCACTGAGCTAATCTTATTTCCATCTAACTAAAAATGTCATGTGGTTAAAAACACTTCTTTCCTCTGGCAGGCCATATTATCTTAAGACAGGCATAATTCAAACAGGGCAGCAAAAAAGAGTCTATTGGTATACTGCTTGGAAAGGAAAAGCCATCAGAGTCTTCACCATATAGAAAATTGTTCACTGATAAAAAAAATAAAGTGAAAAGATGAATGGGAAGAGGTGAGAGCATGGGTGGAACATGGGTAGAATTGATATTGAAGTTTAAACTGGAAAAATTATTCCTAGCACATTTTGTATTCTTTTACTTGGCTCAGTCTCAAGCAGTTTCCAGCATGTCAAAACAACCTGATTATTTCAGCCAAAACAAAAGGAAAACCTAAAATAACTTTTTTTAATGGTCTCTATAGATACAAACTTGCTAAGATGATTTTTCACTGAACAGATTGGTTCTTCTCAGTTGACTCTGTTTCCCTTAATGCCTCCTATCTTTGAATCTTGACGTTCTGTGCTACGCCTGAAATAGCTATTATTTTTCTCTCAATTCTTGCTGATACTCCCTTAGTTGAACCATTGTTAACTAGAAATCCATTCACTTTGGGTAGCAATAGTCTCTCTACCTCCCATGTTTCTGTTACAACCCAACTCATATGGCAATGACAGAGAAAACTACCTAACAAAGAGTTCTGACTGTATCCCTTCCCACTCCAGTAAGTCTTCACTTTATTCTGGAATTCCAGAACCTTTACTTACTGACTTCAATTTATCTTTCCTGGATTATTTCATTCTCTTCACACTCCAGCCAGATTATCTCCAGATTATTACTCCACAAAAGTGCTGTACATACATATGCAAAGAATAAAAACAACCCTTTACCCACAACAAGTCTAAAACTAATGGGAGAAACCAAAACTACATCTAGAAATATATATAGTATAAATCTAAAATATTGACAAAATAGTTCAACAAAAGGTAGTTTGGGGGAGGGCACTAGCACTTGGGGAAACCAGGAAAGGTTTTATGTAAAAGTTGCTGCTTGAGTTGCATCAAAGGAAGAAAGGAACTATGTGGGGCAAAGGTAAGGAGTGAGTACATCTGAGACATAAAGGATGACCAGCGCTAAAGGATGGAGAAAGAGATGGAGTGTCCTTTATGAAGAATAGAGCTTTGCTTTGCCAGGATCACAAAAGGAAAGAGGCGTCATGATGAGTCCTGTTGTGGCCAGCTAAAAGCTAAAATGAAGAACCTATATTTGACCCTAGAGCCAATGAGAAGCCAATGAGGTTAGTTGAGTAGGAAAGTTACATGATCAGATCTGTGGTTAAGCAAAATGTCTTTGATAGAATATTTGGGGGGCAGCTAGGGGGTGCAGTGGATAAAGCACTGGCCCTGGATTCAGGAGGACCTGGGTTCTAATCCAGCCTCAGATACTTGACACTTACTAGATGTGTGACCCTGGAAAGTCACTTAACCCTCACTGCCCCACAAAAATAAAGAGAAAATAGGAAGGACTAGGGTGTCAGGAAACTTGGGGCCATGACATCAATCTATGTCCAAGGTAATGATGATCTGAAATAAGATGGTAGCTCTGTGAATGGAGAGAAAGGACCAAATGTGAGGCAGGTAGAAATGACAAGATTTGACAGTTGATAGGCTATGTGGGAAGAGGGAGAGTGAGGAGTCAGTAATAATCCCAATGTTACAGTCTTGGAAGAGTGATGATATCAGGGACAGAAGAAGGGAAATCTGCAAGATATCAGGCTTTGGGGGTAAAGACAATCTTGCCACCATGGCTACCTTTGGCCATGACCAGCATCTCCTTTCTTACCACCACCATAATCTCTTCATGTTGCCATGATTCCATCTTTCAGGTATTAACTCAGATGTCACCTCCTCTCCTCATCCATTTAGATGAAAACAACTGTTTCCTTTTCTTACCTGACTTAGCTTCATTCATAACACTCCCATGCACTTCTCAAGTCCTAATTTCCAGTCCTGTTATCTGTGAGCCTACCTGTGAATGTGTTGCTCCCAAACTATAAACTCTCTGAGGACAGGAACAATGTAATAAATCTTTATGTCCCTGGCTCCTAGCTTAGCACCATGTTTAATCAACACCAGCTGAACCAGTAATCTCAGCTGCATAGTGCCATTGCTGGCATCTGGAGCATTCCCTTCTCACAAAGCAGGACAGATAAATTCTGGTAAAAAAAGCCAGGAAACCAGAGTTAGAAATCTGATGGACTGTAGCTACTCCCTCTACCCACTCCTAGAAAGTAACCAGTGGTTCCAAATCATCCCTTATTTTCCTTTGAAATCAGGTGATCTTTGGTGCCATCACCATAGAGAATAACAGCTCTCAAAATCTACCAAGGAAGTCAGCCCCATGGTGATGAGAAGTTCTCAAGAATGAAATCCTGAATGATATAAAGAAAAATCACTCTGATAAGAAGAGAGTTGTCCAAAGACAAGTAGATTTCAGGCTGTAAAGAAATAACTTCAGTCTTAGTTTCCCATCTGTAAAATGGGCATAATAATAGCACCCAGGGGGCAGCTAGGTGGCACTGAAGTGGATAAAGCAGCGGCCCTGAAGTCAGGAGGACCTGAGTTCAAAACTGGCCTCAGACACTTGACACTTACTAGCTGTGTGACCCTAGACAAGTCACTTAACCCTCATTGCCCCACCTCCCCCAAAATAATAATAGCACCCAAGGCTGTTGTGAGGATCAAATGAAACAATATTTCTAAAGCACTTTGTAAACCTTAAAGTGCTATAGAAATGTTAGTTATTCTACTACCACTCCTCTTCCTCCTCCAAATACTACTATTATTACTACTACCACCACCGTAACTACTACCACTACTCCTCAATTTGAACAACAGTTCTTACCCTCACAGGGCTTACATTCTTACTATTTCAATAGTCCTGAGAGCCAAAATCTAACAAAATTCCACTGAGTCACAGAGAGGCATGTGTGCACAGATGTACACAGACAGTAACATACATGCAATAATTGGGGGTGAGGGAGGGCTTCCAGGTGACCTTTAGGGAAGGATGTAACTGTTTTGAAAATAAAATAAGACAGTTCTGGTTTTCTGCCTTTAAATAAGTATTTAGCTAATCTAATCTAAGGCTCATTTTTTTTTATTTAGGTCTTATAAGGGAACTTCTAAAAATGCAAATTATATAATTGACTCTTGGGTTTTTTCCTGTCTCTTTCCTTTAGGTTTTCAGTCTTCTGTGGAAATAACATCCTTCTTTCAAGACACAGACATTAAGTAGAGTGATTCCCAAGGGCAGGGGGACAAACTAAGTTTTATAAGACATGAGCAACTGTCATCAAAGATGGGGAGAGAACTTCCTTTTGAGAAGTTGAGCACTTTGTTTTTGTCTTAAAAAAAACTTTGGGGGGGGCAGCTAGGTGGCTCAGTGGATAGAGCACTGGCCCTGGATTCAGGAGGACCTGAGTTCAAATGTAGCTTCAGACACTTGACACTTACTAGCTGTGTGACCCTGGGCAAGTCACTTAACCCTCATTGCCCAGCAAAAAAAGAAAAAGAAAGAAAGAAAAAGAAAACTTTGGGAAAGCTACGACTTGTTCACCTCCCTGAATTTTGAAAGTCATCAGAGACGATGGTGCCACTTCTGGGTGTGACCAGCCAATGTCAGGTCTTTTCTCTGTGGTTAGATGAGGTTTTCTTGCTTACATTATGCTCTTGGCTCTTTATCACCAAATCTAAAAAGGTTGTGTCAGGAAAGGAACATGAAATCATCAACCTACATCAGGAAATATGAATGAGAATTTTCATGACTAAGAGTCAAAGTCCCTTGAATAAAAAGCCACTCTGCTTAAGAAGTTCGATTTGCGTGTGTCTCATATTGCTTTGGTCTGTGATTGAATTAGCAAATGAGAACAATCTTACAATTTCCACCAGGGAAAAGGACTCAAGTATCATTGCCCACAGTGCCTTCAACCCTCCCCCCCAACATGGGGAGTTGATGAAGATCTTTGTCAGGGTAAGTGAGCCCTGCAGCTAGCAGACATTACAGTGGGATTTAGAAAAGATTAAACTCCTTGTACCGTGCCAAGAGCAATAATTAAAATGGCTGGAATCTGCTTGTGTAAACAGCTGTCACATCTTTTTTTAACAGGGGATTTCGTCCTCTGCCAGTGTCAAACAGGCTAAGCTTCCGAGAGACCTGGCTTCCTCAAGTTCCCTCCATTGCATTCAGTTCAGGATGCTTTCATCAACACCTAGCAGGACAATCAGTGATCCCCAAGGAAATGCAAAGCAGGGAATCCGAATTCCAGCCCAAACCCAAGATATTGGAGGAACGTTTGATGGGGGCTCCAATGGGCATCTTGCTCTTCTCACTTTTTTGCATCTACAATCTATTCAAGAACAAAATCCAATATATTTGCTTGACATCTTTGTCGGGTCTTTGTTCTTCAGTGTTTATCTTTGACTTAGGAATTAATCCACCTCCTTGCCTCCATGCAAGAGAGTATTGGTTCCCAGAGAAGACACACCAGGAAGTAGGATAGTTTATATACAACAAACAGTTTGGCAGGAAAAAGTGAGGTGAGACTAGAGAGAATGAAAACAATTGCTCAGAAAAAGACAAAGAGGAAAAAGAGGAGATTTGAACTCAAGTCTTCCTGACTCCACTGAACCAGTAAAGAGTAATATCCTGAAAACCCAGAGGAGAGAGTATAGAGGAGAAGAGGGTGACTCATTAGTTATGTCAATACTTATTAGTTATGTGACCTTGGGCAAAGCTTTTAGCCTAAGACTCATTTTCCTCATTTGTAACATTGGGGTAATAGCAGACTTGCTATGAGCTACAGAAGAGGTCATATTCATAAAGTACTTTGCTATTTAATAATAATCGCTGGTATTCATATAGACTTTACATTTACAAAGCACTTTCGGCACATGATGTCTTTTGAGCCTCATTTCCATTCTCTGAGGTAAATAGTTAAATGGATCAAAACATCATAGGTTGGGGCAGCTAGGTGGTGCAGTGGATAGAGCACTGGCCCTGGAGTCAGGAGTACCTGAGTTCAAATCCGGCCTCAGACACTTAACACTTACTAGCTGTGTGACCCTGGGTAAGTCACTTAACCCCAACTGCCTCACTAAAAAAAAAAAAAAAACCATCATAGGTTTAGAGCGGGAAGAGCCCTTGGTCTTGATTGGGAGTGATCTACTTGCATCCTTTCATGTTGAAGTTGAGGAAACAGATATAAAGAGGGAAGGAATTGGCCCAAGGTCACACAGGTTGAGTGACCAGCAGAGCCTGGAATTTCAAATCATAGGCATTTTCTTCCTCCAATTCCAGTGCACTTTATACAACCATCCCCTGTCTCCATTATGCATCTCTAATTCCAGTGGTGTACACATTCCGTCCAAAAACATGGGTCGTAAATCATTCAAGACTGACCCATTCTGGGAAATTCTGGAACTAGTTATAAATATTCCCATTATATAGGTGAGGAAACAGAGGTTAAGGAAGTCAACAGACATTTTTTAAATAATTGTATTTTATTTAACATTAATATTTTAAAATTTTGTGTTCCAAATTTTCTCCCTCCCTTATGCCCCTCCTCCACCCATTGAGAAATGAGCAATTATGTTATCAATTACACATATAAAATCAAACAAAACATTTCCATATAATCCACTCAACAATGATTTATTAACCACCTACTATTTGACAAGAACTATGTTAAGTGCTAAGGATACACACACACACACAGTCCACAATCCCTGCTCTCAAGGAGTTTACACTAATGGAGGAGAAGCTTGCAAACAACCAATTAAAACACAAAGGTTTAGTGACTGGTCCAAGGTCACAGTTATTAAATCAAAGGCAGAATTCAAACTTAGGTCTTCCAAGTCCCCAAACCTAGTGCAGTTTGTTCTGTCAGTCTCTTCTATTATAACAGCTTAGAATATCTTGTACGTTAATATTTTATTAGTTCCTTCATAGAAAAACACAGTGAAAAGAGTTTCCTTTTCCATGTGTACCAGGGTCTACCTGGATCTGCTTTCTGCTCCAACTCCAAGGACAATTACTGTCTCTCTATCATCATATTAAGTGAATGAAGAGCATCCAAGATATTTTAGAAGCTGCTTTCTCACTGATAGCTTGGCAGCTTTGTCTGTCTCTAAGAAAAGGGCGAAGATGAATCCGATGTCCACAAAGTCTGCAGGTGTCCAAAATCATGGAGTTAAAGAAGATACCATGTGGAGAGCCTTTGGCTTCCTGGGTTAGTTGTTTCTCTGTTTAAAGATGATCCTGCCATTTCATCCTTCCTTCCCACCACCGAGGATTACGCAGCTCCTCTGGGTCCCATCCTCCATTGACAGGCACACATGTTCTAAACTATGGTTTACAGCATTCAGAGAACAAGAGAATGAGACTTGATTAAAGAGTCTTTGGTTGGGTTTGTGCAAAAATGTCCTCTTTAATCAAGACTCATCCTATGTCAACACAAGTAGCTTTTCAGTGCAGCTGGAGATTTGACTGGTCTCTGGTTTTGGCTGGACTTGGCTCCATGTGTGGTTGAGGAGGCGCTGCTGACTTGGGGGGCCCAAGCTCAGGCCTTGCTAGGGCCTAGCCTGGAAGGCAGCCCTAGGCAATGGACCGGACATGCTGTCCCTTACATCCTGCCTTTGTTCTCCAGAGCTAAGAACAAGCCTAATCCCTCTTCTGTATGACAGCAAGTGACTGAACTTAGGTCCACCTCAGTGCCCTCATCTGTAAAATGGGAAGAATAATAGCCCCTCCCTCCCGGGATCATGGTGAGGATCAAACAAACCATCATAAAGTGCTTCCCACAGTACCTGACCTTTTTTAAGCACCGGTCATTCGTTATCATTTGCTCTCTTTGTCATCAAATTGTTCATAGACAAATCAGACATTCCCCAACATCCTCTAAAAGGCGATTTAGGTTTTTATGTTTATGCCACAGTTCATTTTCTGCCCCAAACTACTCAAGTCTCATCTGATCATCTTAAATACACATTTTAATAGTTTCCTTAAACCTATTAACTCCTTAATGAATTGAATTCATTTAACTAAATTAATTAAATTAAACCCCTACTCCTCTTAGGAATGGAACGATTCTCATATGAAAGTAAATGCTTCACCGAAATACTTAACTCTTGAAAATAAGCCAAAGTCCTTTTTTCTCCTCCTCTCAGCACTAAACTGCTGTGTATGCAATAGCAAAGCCTAAAAGGGCAGCATTTAGAATGTTCTCTCTCGCCCTATCACCTCTTCAAACTGGCTCAGGTGATACCTCCTGTGAGGGACGCTTCCTGAATACCTCAATTGATACTGTCCTCCTTGAAATTACTTTGTATTGGGGGCAGTGAGGTGGCACAGTGGATAAAGCGCTAGCCCTGGATTCAGGAGGACCCGAGTTCAAATCTGGCCTCAGACACTTGATACTTACTAGCTGTGTGACTCTGGGCAAGTCACTTAACCCAGTTTGTATTTACTTATTTGTATTTTTATATCACCTCAGTGGAGTGCAAGTTCCTTAGGGGAAAAGGACTATTTTATTTGTGTATTCGTATTCCCAGCACTTAGTAGGTGTCCTGGAAATTTTTCTTTTGTTTGCTTATTCAATTGAATGCAGTATCTGCTGTTAGAATTTAAGCTTCTTGAGGAAATCGATAATGTTTCATACTGTCTTTAGTATCTGGGTGCTTATTACAGTAACTTGCACCTAGTAGGTGTTTAGTAAATGCTTGTTTAATTTAATTAAATGATCCTAGGATGCCTGTTGCCACAAAAGCCAATGATCTCATAAGGATCACAACTATAGCTGGATGATCCAAAGGGCAATGGAAAGATTTGTGGCACCTATAAGGAGACTATAAGATATTGCTAACAATGTAGTACTGTGGCATAGTATAAAATGTATTATGCAGGGGTTTAATAAGTAAATCAAATTTTATATAAATTATTAAAATTTTAAAATTATCCCACAGAAATGAGATGTGATTGACATAGGGCAAGAATGGGGCTCCAGAGATAGTAAAAGAAACAAAAGGAGGTTCCCAGGGCATTTGATGGACCCTCTCAGGAAGCATTATGAAAAGATATAGGTAACATGGCCCTAGATGAAAGGGTGTGGTGGAAGCACAGATAGAGAGAGCTCTCACATCAGATGGTTCGTGTAGGATGCCTGTAGGGGCCTTGAGCCAACCATGCTCCCCTTTCTGGGTCTGTTTCCTCATACATAAAATGTAGGATCTCTAACATTCCATGGTTTGAGGTTACCGGAATGGAACGCAAAGAAAGGACTTCTGGTTAAACAAAACGTCTCTGTCACCACAGTTCAACCTTAGGCAGTCTGCCATATTAGGTTTTGTTTAACACAGTTTCCTTGATGTCTATTTGTTACTTCTGATGTCTCCATTATTTTCAGACAGTACCACAAAATTTGCATAATTGTAAAATGATTAACATAATTCTCTTTTATTAGATATCAACAGAAACCTTCAAATAAAAGCATATCTTTTGTTTCCAGAAAGTACAAATTATTAATGGAAACTGTTTTTATAAGGGTGTGGATGAGTTTAGAATCACCCAGGAAATGAATGCAAACAATTTTCAGTAATGAATCACTCTTATGTGATTTTTGTCTATGTTGTTATTCAGTTGTTTCAGTTGTGTCTGACTCTTCATGACCCCTTTTGGGGTTTTCTTGGCAGAGATACTGGAGGGCTTTGCCACTTCCTTCTCTAGCTCATTTTATAGATGAGGAACTGAGGCAAAAAGGGTTTAAGTGACTTGCCCAGGGTCACATTGCTAAGTGCCTGAGGCCAGATTTACTCAGGAATAAGAGTCTCCCTGACTCCAGACCTGACATTCTATTCACTGCATCACCCATTGCTGCCAGTTTTTATGTAAACCCATGCATGTTTGTGGGGAGCTGTTGGACATGGTGAAAACCCAACATCACCCCCCAAACATGAACTCTCTGTCCCAGTAAAGAAACTATTGGCAACTGACCTGGGAGCTATCTCAAAATCAGTCCTGTGGGGGGCAGCTAGTTGGCACAGTGGATAAAGCACGGGCCCTGGATTCAGGAGGACCTGAGTTCAAATCTGCCCTCAGACACTTGATACTTACCAGCTGTGTGACCCTGGGCTTAACTTAACCCTCATTGCCCTGCCCACCCCCCTCCTCCAAAAAAATCAGTCCTTTGTTCTCAGCCCATCTGTTGTTTAGGGCAAATCAGAAAGACAGGATAGAACTGGGAAGATATTACAGAAAATCAAAGCAGCTTCCCGTAACTGTTGACTATGAAACACAGAAATGGCCCAAAGTACAGACATTGATTGGAAATGTCAGCATTTCTTAGAGTACTTTTAATGATGTTTGCTGCGATGAGGAGATAAAAAGAGCCCAGAAGCTAACCTTGTCAGTAGACACTTGGCTCCTTATTCTTGAACCCGGTGTGACTCTTTCCCCAGTTTGGGTCAGGCTAGGATTTCCTAAAGATCCTTTAGACCTAATTGTCTCAGGGATGTCAAGGGCACTTCCTGGTTACCTAAGTCAAAACAGACAAGAGGGGTTCTAGTTCTCCCCCCTTGAGTCTTGGCCAAAAAGCCATGGGCAACTCTGGCCAAGAAAGTTCCTTCCATCTGGAACTTCCTTAGTGCCTACTCTTGTTGAACATCCTTCTGCTATGGTGAAGTAAATCTTACTTTGTTAACTGCTGAGTGACCTATGGATGTCTCTTTAGGTTGAAGTAAGAAATATCAGCTACCATGGGCTGGCCTGAGATCTGGCCCAGCCCAGAATCAGGCAGTACAAAAGTGGAGCCAGGATTGGCCTTCATGCTTCTGGCGCTGCTTTTGATGTATATCTAGAGATGCGGTTTGCTTTTGCTGAGGCACTCAGGAAAATTAGAGAGTGGACATCCTGGGGCCATGAACAAGGCAGAGAAGTAGGAATAGTTCTGTATCCCTAAGACCCACTCTCACTTTATTTATTTGGGGGGGGGGTGAGGCAATTGGGGTTAAGTGACTTGCCCAGGGTCACACAGCTAGTAAGTGTCAAGTGTCTAAGGCTGAATTTGAACTCAGGTCCTCCTAAATCCAGGGCCAGTGCTCTATCCACTGCACCACCTAGCTGATCCCCACCCTCACTTTAAAGATAGTAATGAACTGACTTGGTGTCCAACCCCAGGCCCCAGTTGTGTAACCCCTGTGTATTCCAGCTGATAATTTAAGCCTCCTTCAAGTTCTACTGAGGAAATCACCTCAAACACAGTTTACCCTCAAAGAAGCTTAGAAGGAAGCTAGTGAGAAGGTTAAAAGTGGGAAAACGAGTAAAAAAATGAATTTAAAAGCCAGCATGATAGAGAAGGAAAAGTGTAAGAAAATAGGATAGATGGGGGGAAAATTAACTATCAGGAATATGAATGACATTAATTTATCTATAAAATAGAAGAGTTTACCAGAATGTTTTAGAAAGTGAAATCCAACAATATATTGTTTACAAGAGATGTCAAATACAAGAGGTGTCAAACATCAATCTACTGGACTCATTGTGACCCTCAACACTACTGAGATCATCTTGAAACAGAATGCAGTGTAATTAAGAAATATCTAACAAAATAAATAAAAATACAATAGACATAATGTTAATATGTAGCTCTCTAAGGCAATATGCAACCCACAGGGATCCTTGTGTACCATTTAGTGGCTGTCATTTTTTATTTTATTTTAATATAGAAAGGAATTTCCACTCAGAAGAAAAAGTGAAATGGAGAAGAATGGGATGTGTCCTGCCCTGTCAGGGACCAGATGCTTTGGTAGTTCTAATGGCCATCACCTAATTTCCTCATTAGAGAACATCAGTGTGTGATTATAATTGTTGACAACAACAAGAAGTATGTGCCTACCTTCTTCAGCTACCTTTTTTTTTTCTGCTGGTAGTGGTTGGGTGGGGGGACAAAGCAGATGGAAAATGAAAACAGGAGACACCTGAAAGAATGATAACAACAGCATTTTTAGCCAAGTCCCTTCTCCCTTTTTGTGGGAGCATCAAGTCTCTTGAGGGAGAACTCATCCTCTCATTGTGAGGGGAAGGCATCATCCGGGACAATAAGCCCTTGCCAGCATAAGGCCCAGGAAGAAGCCCAAACACATATTAAAGCATAGGACTTGGACAGAGAGATCACTCAGGTGACATCCCCTCATACTAAGTGAACAAAACAACCCAGAGGTAAATAGGGTGGTTAAAATAAAAGCTGACAGCAGCACCAAATTAGGAGGATGACTTCAAAATTGCCTTAAGTCATTCTGGACATTTAATGTTTCAAAGGAAACAAGCCAACCAATGACAGACCTTGCTGTTCCACAGAGGAGGAAAACCCTCAAATGAGCCACCAGAAAATATTTTCTTACTCAAATGTCTAATGTTTGGGGAAACTGAAGTTTCTGGACCAAATAACAAAGAAGACAACATTCTTTGCAGAAAATGATTTGTTTTGGAAAGCTATCATTCCTATATCAGGCATAACAAAGACTATGTTAACCAAATTAGAAAAGATTCTCCAAGAGTCATGGGGAACATTTTGATTTGTTTGGGGTAGGGAAAGAGGAATTAGGTCCATGATTTTATTAGTGTAGATAAGGGTGAACTATTGGCACAGTGGATAGAGCTCTGGGCATGAAATCAGAAAGACAAATTCAAATCCAGCCTCAGACACCTACTTACCAGATATGTGACCCTGGGCAAGTCACTTAGCCCTATTCACTTCAGTTTCCTCATTTGTGAAATGAGCTGGAGAAGAAAATAGCAAACCATTCCAGTATCTTTGCTAGGAAAACCCCAAATGGGTTTATGAGAGTCAGACACAACTGAAATGACTGAACGACAAAAGTTTGCCTTCTAATGGAGATATTTAAAGGTTGGGTTTTTTTTTCAGAATCCTAATGTCACAAGGGATCATAAAAGTATTCAGCTGTGACAGAAGGCCTAGAAATAAGTTTGGTATTTTATATTGAAGAGGTTGGTTTTTGAAGAAGAAGAAGAAGAAGAAGAAGAAGAGGAGAGAAAGAGAAAAAAGATAGATTAGGTGAAAATGGAAGGAAAATTAGAGAACTTGTTAGCACATATTATTAGATTGAACAAATAAAAGTATACACAAACATGGAGAAAGAGAGTGTGTGTGTGTGTGGGGGGGGGGGCATCACTTGAACTTAACTTCCATCTAAGCTGGTTAAAAGAGGGAAGAACACCCTACACAAAGTTTGATGTAAGAATATATCAACTTAACAGGGACACATATAGGAAGAAGAAGCTGGAAAAGCTTTCACAGTAGTATTAATTATTATTAGTATTATAATCAGAAGAAATCGTAAGCTTAGAGGGAGGATAGTGAGAATGTTACAAGTGGAAAAATAGTAACAAATTGAATTAAACAAAAAGCCCGCATGATAGAGAAGGAAAAGCATAAGAAAATAGAATAGATGGGAAGAAACAATTAACTTTCAAGAATATGAATGACATGAATTTATCTATAAAATGGAAGAGTTTAGCAGAATGGTTTAGAAAGTGAAATCCAACAATATGTTGTTTACAAGAGGTGTCAAATACAAGAGGTGTCAAACAGCGATCCACTGGACCATTGTGACCCTCAACACTACTGAGATCATCTTGAAACAGATTGCAGTGTAATTAAGAAATAGCTAACAAAATAAATAAAAATACAATAGACATAAATAATGTTAATATGTAACTTTCTAAGGCAATACGCAACCCACAGGGATCCTTGTGTACCATTTAGTGGCTGCCATTTTTTATTTGAGTTTTATACCGCTGGTTACAAGAAACTTTTTTGGAACATAATGATACACAGAGTTAAAATAAGGAGTTAGAAGAAAATCTATTATTTTTCAACTGATCACCAAAAAAGCAGGGGTGGACCTTATGAATCTTGACAAGACAAAAGCAGTAGATTTTACTGAAACAGATTAAGAGGGAAGCTACATCTCATTGAAAAGTAATAGGTAATTAATTGATTTCAGTTGTTAACATATTTCCACCAAATGGCCTAACTTCAAAATGTTAACAAAAATAAATAAAGAAATTAATGAATGAATAATGAGAAATAGAGAATAGAACCATATAACAGTAGGGGTCCTGAAATTACCCCATTAGTGCTATATGATTCTAGTAAAAAAATAAACAAGAAAAAGTTAAGAATATGAATAGAATTTTAGAAAAATAGTTGAAATAGATTTCTGGCAATTGTTGAATAGAAATAATAAACATTAATATTTCTCAGATGTGTGTGGCCTGTATAAAAATTGATCAAATATTGGATCATAGAAATATGACAAATGCACAAAATAGACATAATATACACACCCTTTATTGACCAAATTACAATAAGCAATAGGTTAAATTAAATAAACACCTGAAAAGGGTGTTAGAAATCAACTGGAGACTAAATAACAATTCTAAAGAACTGAGCAGACAAGAAAAAAAATCATAGAAATGACAGATGTCCATTAAAGATAATGACAACAATAAGATGTCAGAACAAAACTTGGGGGATAGAGCCAAAGCAGTCTTTAGGAGAATAACCATATTTCAAAATCTTTATTAGAAAACAAAAGAAAGAACAGAACAATAAATTGTGAATGCAACTAAGAATACTAGAAAAACAAATATAATTCATTTATACACCAAAATCAGAAAACAGATTACTAAAACTGTAAAGAAAAAAATCAAATTAACAAAGAGGAGGGTTTTTTAAAGTAATAAAATAGATAAACTATTAGCCAATTTAATTAAAAAATAGAAAGACCAAAACCAAATTACTTTATCAAAAACAAAAAAGGAAAATTCACAACAAATGAAGAAATAAAATACATTAGAAATTATTTTGCTCAACTCTATTCCAATAAGACCTACAACTTAAGTGAAATAAGTGAAAACTTACCAAATATAAAATACCCAAATTAACAGAATAAGAAATAGAGATTTTAAACAACCAATTTACCAAGAAAGAAATTAAAGAATCAATAAAGGAGCTTCCAAAGGGGGTTAAAAAATCTCTCTATGAACAGATGGATTTACATGTAAATTCTACGAAACATTCAAAGGGCAATTCCAATAATGTTTACAAAACTAGCAAAAGAAGGGATCCTTCCAGATTCCTTCTCTTAAAGAGATATGGTCTTGATCTATAAACCAAGAGAGAGAAAAAAAAAAGAAACATAGACAAATATCTCTAAAAACATTTATGCAAATACTTTAAATAAAACATTAGCAGAAGATAAAATAACATATCACAGAGATTATACACTAGGACCAGATAGATTATATACCTGGAATGATGGGTTGGTTTAATGTTATTTTAAAATTCTATAGACTTAATTAACTACATTGATAACAAAAATCAATAAAATCAATAGTTGCAAAAAAAAAAAAGCTTCTTGGCAAAATTCAATGCCCATTTCTGATAAAAACAAACTAGAAGGGGGCAGCTCGGTGATGCAGTGGATAAAACACCGGCCCTGGATTCAGGTCTGGCTTCAGACACTTGACACTTACTAGCTGTGTGACCCTGGGCAAGTCACTTAACCCTCATTGCCCTGCCCCCCACTCCCCCCAAAAAACCAAAGTAGAAAATATATGAATAAATGTGCCTTTCCATAAAATGATCAAGATTATCTAATGTAAACCAAGAACTACTGTTACATGTAACAAAAATAAACTAGAATTTTTTTTCCAATAATATTAGGAGTGAGGTCTGTGTGTGTGTGTGTGTGTGTGTGTATATGTGTGTGTGTGTGAGACAGAGACAGAGACACACAGAGACACACAGAAAGATAGAAACACAGAGACAGAGAGACAGAGAAAGAAAAAAGGAAGGAAGGAAGGAAGGAAGGAAAAAGAAAGTACTCCAATTTGCCCTCTATATCCATCTGTTTTCTATGTGCAGGTGGAGAATGTTTTATATCATGAGTCCTTCAGAACTGTTACAAATCTAAGTATTGCAACAGTTACTAAGACGTTCACAGTTGAACATCATTTCTTTCTTTTTTTTTTTTTTTTAGTGAGGCAATTGGGGTTAAGTGACTTGCCCAGGGTCACACAGCTAGTAAGTGTTAAATGTCTGAGGCCGGATTTGAACTCAGGTCCTCCTCACTCCAGGATTGGTGCTCTATCCACTGCACCACCTAGCTGCCCCCAACATCATTTCTTTTTAATGAAGCATGTATTCTTTCCTCACTGAATGGTTGCCTCCTTTTCAACATGAATAAACAGAAAAATAAAAGTGAGCTTGGCACAGTGGTTAGAGCACAGGAATTGCAGTCAAGAAGATCTGTGTCTAAACCCTATCCCTGACACTTTCTGTGGGACAGGAGGCAAATCTCTTGCCTTTCCTAAACCTCAGGCAGCTGACCAGGGCTGTAAGTGACATATAGCTTGTGATCTGTCACAGTGGAGGAGGTCCCACCCATCGATGAAATCCCAGGCCCTTGACAATGACGTAAAATGTAATACAAACCCTTGGAGCACATCCAATGATAGGAAGAAGTGCTGCTGACCAAAGGTCAAAGGAGACTCTGAGATGCTAGACTTGTGGCATTTGGACGTCAGATGTCCTTAGTTCTGAATCTGGGTACATGGAAATCCCAGCAGGTTTGCACACGTGCCCCCAGCCATCTGTCATCTGTGTGGGGTTGTCCCCTTCATTTCCAGGCTCAACCTTGTGATAATAAAATGTTCTCAACAGCAGGAGTATTACAGAATGGTTTATTCTTTCAGAAGAGAGGTCACCTAAAGAAAAATCCCTTCCAATGGAAGCCATACAGTGTGACATAACACCATTCCACACAGTAACCCAGGACCCTACATTCATTTCCATTTTACCATAGCATCTCAGAGCTGGAAGAGACTCCAGATGGTATATATAACCTACCCTTGAGTGATGATTTGCATCCCCAAGGAAGGCTCACCCGGTCTTGGCCAGAAAGCCTCTGGTCAGGGCCACTGTGCTCCCAAAGAGGCAGCTTGTTCCAACCCAGAAGTATTCTCACTGGTAGGAAGTGTTCTCTGACGGTCACACTCACATTTGCATCTTTAAATTTTTCCTTCATTGCTTCTGGCTTGGTGTTCTGGGGCCAAGCTAAACAAACACAATGCCTCTTCCTAGTGACAGCCCTTAAATATTTAAAGATAGGTGTCATGCCCCTTGTGAGTCTTCTCTGGCTAAACACTCCAAGTTCTCAATCTTCAGGTGCCATGGATTTAAGGTCCTTGCCCATCCAGGTTGACCTCCTCTGGACATGGTCCAACATGAGGCAATCCTTTCTATCAGGTGATGCCCCAAGCTGGACACAAGACCAGCCAGGAGGGAGCCTGCTGGGGATCAAGACCAGTGAAATCCAACACCTACTTCCTCTCCCTCAAGGCAGGTTCATGAACAGGCCATTCTGAGGAGAATTCTCTGTCTGGGACATTCCCAGTACAGAATCAGGGGTGGGCAATGGCAAACCAGAGGATAAGGAAGGGGATCTGAACAGTTTCTGAGCTCCTCCCAAGTCATACCCTCAGTGTGACTTCGTTATCCTGATCGAGGTGAATTCCCAGACCTATCAGGCACACCCAGAGTCTCAAACACAAAAACACATTTCAATGCCAAATAGAAATGCATTTTGGCTCACCTGTCATTTTAGATGATCCAGTCGTTGGCTACCCTCCATCACTGTGGAGAAGTGAGGGTTAACTGAAAGCACAGAACAGTCTTAGATAAGCAGGTATACAAAAACCAAAGCAGCCTGCCACTCTGGAGCTGGGGGAGTTGGCCACGATGAGCGCCTACACAGGAAGGACTTGGCATGGCAGATTTAGAGGACAGAGTGATCTTAGGAGGTTATTTAGTCCACCCCCTCACTTTATAGACGAGCACACTGAGGTCCAGGCAGGAGAAATGATTGCCCAGGACTGCAAAGGGAGTAAGATGCAGAGTGAGGATTTGAACCTAGTTCCTGACTTCAGTTGGAGCAGTCCATCCAAGATGCCAAGGGCACAACGGAAGCATGAGGGAAGGAGGTGATCAAGCAGGAGGAGATGCCTAAGCTTGGGTTATGGGCACCTGGGGAGCAGGGATCACAAAACAGATGTGGCAAAAGTCATGACCTTTGAGGTTGGGGATGCGTCTTTAGGGAAGATTCACAGAATTCCTGCCTCTGAGGCACAAGCCAAAAGATGGGTGAATTTCCTGGGGCAGAGAGAAGACAAGGAGCCTATGAGACATCGTCTTTATGAGTTCCTCTTATTATATTCAACTTGTTGAAAAATGATGGGGGGATGCTAAAACACTTAATAATATAATAGCTAACATTTCTTAAAAACTTTAAGGTTTGCAAAGCACTAAACATAGGGTATTTCATTTGGTCCTCACAGCCACTCTGTGGGGCCAGTGCTACTGTTTTCTCATTTTATGTGGAGAGGTTAATTCACTTGTCTAGGATGCATAGCTAGTAAGTAGCTGAGGCAGAATTTGAAATGAGATCCTCTTGACTTCAAAGCCCAGTACTGTTTTCACTAGGCCTCCTACAGATAGCATCATGCAGCATTTCTTGTACCCATCACAGTCAAGGTCAGAAGGCTTCACTAACTGTTCTCTCTCTTCCCTCTTGTGGAAAAATTTCCATCCTTTGCTTTCCACTGGGCTCCAAATTCCCATTTAATTCAAGTTTTCTATGAGTCCAAGGAATCAGCAAACATTTACAGAGACTCTATGGCATGCTGAGGCTAGGTGGCTGACATCAGTATGAGCAGTCATTACTTCTCTCCTCATTGATGGAATTGTTGTGCCCTTTATGCAGAAGAGGAAATAGTCTGAGAGAATTGAAAAGGTGCCCATGGGAGGTAAGGGAATGAGGGCATGAAAAAGCAGCCCATTGTGGGCTTCCAACGGTAGGGAGAAGGGGAGAGTGTCGTATGAGTGTGAATATAGGTGGAAGTGCAAGGGCAATGAGATCTTAGTGGAGGGAGGTAGTGTGTACTTCTGGCCAAACCTCCATTGCCAACCACCTGCCTATGGATTGCTCCTCTTGGGCCAGAAGTCCTGCTGATCTCTCAAACCCAAATGTCCAAAACTCATCTCATCACTTCATCCCCAAACACATCCCTTCTTCCACCTTCGCCACACACTCCCTGCCTCCCAGGTTTGTACTCCTCCTTGAAGCTTCCCTTTCTCTCACCACCGGATCTAATCGAATGATTAGAACTGGGCCCGTTTGGCAGGAAGAGCGTTAAAGTGAAGTCGGTCTGGAAAGTTAGGCTGGAGCCACTCTGGAAAGGGCTTTAAATGCCAAGCTGAGCAGCTGGCATTTTATTAAGGGACAATAGGGAGCCACTAAAGCTTAGTGAGCTGTGGAGTAAGACTCAAACTTATGCTTTAAGATGATTTCAAAGATAGTGGAGGATTGGGAAGGGAAGAGATTAATTAGGAGGCTATGACCTGAACTTTGAGGATGACTGTAAGAGTGGAGAGGGAGGCACAGAGGGAGCAGACATCTATAGGGAGCTAGACTTTGGTGTCTGCATTTTTATAATTGATTTATATGAGTTTGAAACCATTCCTCTGTGAATAGGGTCTGCTTCTGAATGGTCTGGGACTTCTGAAATGAAGTCATCGAGGACAAGGTGAGGGATGTGAGGATCCACCTACCTGCCCCACCAGTCAAACTGGACACAGCTTCACAGGGAGAACCATTTCAATATCTTCCATTGTTCTCCTGGCACACTGGTGGTGAGCAGTTAGGACACCCCCTGAACGGCACTGGAATAAGCCAATTGTGGTCATGCTGTCCCAGCCTCCTCTGTAATACAAGCCAAGGAAGGCTGGCCCTGTGGTCATCCTATCCCAGCCTCCACTCTTATTTACTTTCCTTGTAATAGAAGCCGAGGGATGCTGGCCAAAGTGTCAATAGCTGATGTTGACTCCCATTTCTAGGGTCCCACATTGGCTTTGAAGTTGACCCCTGAAGATTCCAGGCCATGGTCAATCCCTTGTTTGTCTTCAAGTGAGGCAGATATGGCTCTACCTTTGCAAAGGCCCTTTGGTTCCTATTTTGTGGCAAAGTTTCAGAAACTGGTGAGAGGGGACACAGAAAGGGTTGTTGCCCCAGTCAGCGTCCTGGGCATCCCTGGAGAACTGGGTGACTACTTTGTTCTCCTGGATGCTACTTTCCCAGATAACCCCCCATGCCCTTGTAGAGGTGATGCTGGCTCCCTCTGTTGCCACCTTCAGTTACAGAGTACAGAAGTGACTCCCTGTGGGTTTAGCTTTTGCTTTTTATAACTTGTGTGTGGTAGGAAGTAGGCCCCAAGTTCCCTTGACAACAAGTAGAGACCAGACCAGGCCCAGTATCTGAATCATCATTGAATCATAAGACAATTTCTGTTTTCAGTCCTTGGAACTTGGGGCCAGGGGGGGGGGGGGCTGATTTTTTTTTTCCTGTGCACTCTGTTTGCTGGGATCTCGCTTAAGTGTTTTTGAGCCTAGCCGAGTGGGCTCAGCTCACAAAGTTCAAAGGCACGCATAAACTCTAGTCTGCAAACAACCAAACAAACAAAGAGTCCATGTTCCCTTAAGCCAACCACACTCCACCTCAGGGACATTTTGATCAAGGCCAACAGAATCAGGAAGTCCCTTTTCTGCAGAAAAACCAGATTTCCCTAGTAAGATATTTCAAGGAATTATACTGAAAGGCAACGTGATATATAGGACCTGGAATCAGCAGGGAAGGTCGGCCTGCCTCTGATATCTCTCTGTTGTGTGATCTGGGGAAGCTCTCCTCTACGAATCATCTCTAAGGGAGATAAGCAATAATATCTGCCAGGGCTGGGAGACAAGCAAATCTTTTGCCAACCCTCAAGTCCTGTGCAAAAGTTGGTTATAGTGAATCTCTGACTTAGTATCAAGAAGAGGGGCCTCTCTGCAATTCACTGAGGGTCACTGAGGGGGACAGCTTCTTCCTGGGAGCAGCTGCTCTCAGCTAGCTCTTCTGTTGACCCCTGCACCCCAATCCTGATGGCTAAGGATACATTCATTAAGAACTCACCACATACAGAACTCTGGGATAGGGATGGGCAGCAGTGGAAGGGTATACCCAGGTTAGGTAACAGTCTTCATGGAACTTACTGTTGGTTAGGGGAAATCACACACACACACACACACACACACACACACACACACACTGCATACCCTAGCCCCAGGCTTGGCATCCTCCAATCCAAGCCTAATAAGGGATGCCTCACTAGTCTTTGCTAAGGACCACCTTACTTCTATCCCCCCTTTTCAGAAACATTCAACAGGCCAAATACAAAGCAAAGCCTAGAAATCATCCCAGTTCTTCCCTGTAGTCTCATGTTCTTGCCATTATATCTGCTGTTTTCCTTGGAAATGGCCTCTGCTGTTCAAACCCTTTTCATCTTCAAGGCCCAACTCAATCCTTCCCTAATTCCTCCTGATTTCCTTGTCCCCAAGACCCCACAGCATTAGTGGTAGCAGGCCCAACATGAATTCAGCGCATCGTTGAAGCTTGGCTTCTGTTTCTCACAGCGGTCTCTGTGTTTGCTCGGCCGCCCGACCAGACATTAAGCTCCAGGAGAGGAGGAGCCGTGTCTTGTACTGCTTCTGGGTCTGTCACAGCAGAAAGCTCTGTGCTGAGAGGACAGGTCTGTTGTGTTTTCAGACTGGACCTATCTATCATTGGTAGGGCCGTTTCTCAAAGAGAAAACCTTCCAATAACACTCATCAGTCCCTCTCTGAACATCAAGTCTTTGCTCCCTGGGGCACAGAAAGGTTCAGGGATAATTTTCAGGGTTTTAGTCACTATGTAGCAGCACCAAGCCATGAATCCCAGGTCTTTCCTCCCAACTCTGGGGCCACTTCTCTATCCCTTACGCCATGCTGCCTCTCAAAAATATGGCAGATGCAATGGCAACAACCACAGATTCAGAGCTGGAAGGGACCAAAGAGGTCATCAAATCCAAATCTTAAAGATGAAGAAACGGAGGCCTCCCTCAGGAGTTTGAGTGACCTGTCCGAGGTCACACAGAGCCATGGCTCACAACCCCAGAGCTCTGATTCCAAAGCCATTGTTGTCTCCCCCACCACCACCCTTGGTTGCTGGGCTGATAAAAGATTAGAGAGAATGCTTGGGAAACCTCTTCAATAATTACCATGGATTATACAAACCTGAGGGGCTATGGGCTAGGGGGTTCCTACCCTCAGACATTGAGGAAGAAAAAGAAAAAAGGAAGGCAAAGTCATTGAGAAGGAAGGCCCTGGGAAAAATCTCATCTTAAACAGATCTTATTTTCCCTCACTGAGATCAAGATTATACATTGCCAATATCTTTCCTCCCCACTATTTTCCCTCTCTCCTCCTGATTCCCCCCACCTAGCACCCAGAGATTTTCTCTTTGGTTTGAAAGCTCATTCCTGCTACCTTGGCATTCCTCATCAAGGGTGAAATCCCAAATTTCCAGCACAGGAAGAAAAATACAGCTAGGAAAGCCATGAGTTTGCTCTCTTTGTTTTATTATTCATTGTGCAAATAACCAACATTGCAGGGGAGGAGGGGTCATGGGGCTTCTAACCCTGGACCCTTGAGTACCTTGGCTCATGTTTATAGAGTGAAAATCTTCAAAAGAAAAAATTATTGTTTTTATTTATTTCATGAACTATTTCCAAATTATATCTAAATTTTAACAATCTTTTTTAAAATTTTGAGTTCTGAATTCTTTCTCTCCCTCCTGCCCCTTCCCCCTCCTTCAGAAGGCAAGCAATTTGATACTGATTATACGTGTGAAGTCATGCAAAACATATTTCCATATTAGCCATGATGCAAAAGAAAACATAAGCAAAAGAAAACAAAAAATAAAGTTTAAAAAGTGTATGTTTCAACTTGCATTCAGAGTTCATCAGTTCTCTCTCTGGAGGTAGATAGCATTTTTCATTAGGCACCATCAAAAGAAAATTGTGAAAGAAAGAAAAGAAGGAAGGAAGGAAGGAAGGAAAGAAGGAAGGAAGGAAGGAAGGAAGGAAGGAAGGAAGGAAGGAAGGAAGGAAGGAAGGAAGGAAGGAAGGAAGGAAGGAAGGAAGGAAGGAAGGAAGGAAGGAAGGAAGGAAGGAAGGAAGGAAGGAGGGAGGGAGGGAGGGAGGGAGGGAGGAAGGAAGGAAGGAAGGAAGGAAGGAAGGAAGGAAGGAAGGAAGGAAGGAAGGAAGGAAGGAAGGAAGGAAGGAAGGAAGGAAGGAAGGAAGGAGGGAGGGAGGAGGGAGGGAGGAAGGAAGATTTACTGTACTAACTGAAAATTAGATCTTACCTTCATATAGAGTAGAAGAGATTAAAGGATACGTCCATTCCCCAATGGAAGCAGGCAGATTGAGCCCCTCCCAGAAGTTTTGTAGTTCTGCTTTTCATGAACTGACCCAATATCTTCACCAGAGGGGAGGCTGCCATTTGTACTATTTGTGCTTCCATGAAGAGGAATTGTTGCCGATCATAATGACTGAATCTTCTGTCACATAAGATCTGCCGTCATACCAACAATTCTCAAGCATCACGAAAATGTTGTTCATTCCTTCTTCAAGTGGAGTAGGATTACTTGCAATGGACAGAAATGCTACATAATGATTAGCAATTTGTTGTTGGCAGGGAAGCTCAACAGAGGGAGGGATTTCAGAGAAAGGGTCTAGAGATGGGGGTGGGGGTGGTGATCAGCTCTGCTCACTAAGCCTGGTCTTTCTGTGTGTTTTTTCGATTTTATTTCCAGGGTAGCCATGGGAATGATGGGGAATAGTAGGGAGCCATATTATCTCAGACAGAAACACTTTCTTTGTGTTTTGATTGGATAAAACCCTTGAAATGGTTCAAGGGAACACAGACTGATAAACATGGATGTGACAGGAGTTAAGACAGAATTTTCTAGCCCAAGTCAGATCATTGATCGGGTTTGGGGCTTTGAATAATCTTGGCCAAACTAGTCAAAAGAACAGACAATCCTAGGCTGAGGGATCCTGATCACTTTTGCCAGTTAGTGGCTAGGTCCAAATGTCACGACCTCATGCCAAGCAGGCTAAAAGGTGTTTCACCCTCTTTGGCAAGCAAGAGGCTTGCTAATCATTGCACTCTGACAAATGGGAGAAATGAAAACAAATGACTCAAGGAACCTGAAGAGTTGAAATCAACAGATGGTAGCAAAGAGTTCTTGAGAGAACACCATAGCTAGATGCCAGCAACAAAGCCATGACTCCCAGGTAGGGCCTGTTTGTTGTTGTTCAGTTGTTACAGTCATGTCCAACTCTCTGCGACCCCATCTGAGGTTTCCTTGGTAAAGATAGTGGAGTGGGTCTCCATTTCAATCTCCAGCTCACGTTGTAGTTGAGGAAACTGAAACAAACAAGATTAAATGACTTGTAAGTGTCTGAAGTTGTATTTGGACTCCTGAAGATGAGTCTTCCTGTCTCCAAGAACTGAAACTCTATGCACTGTGCCATCTAGCAGCCCCGCAGTGAGAACTATAAAACACAATGTGATGATAGCACCTTCAGCCTTAGTTTTCTCAACTGTAAAGTAGGGACAATAATAGCACTCACCTTGCACAGTCATTGTGAAGATCAATAGGATTTTGTGTATGTATGTGTATGTATGTACGTATATGTGTATTATGTGTATGTGCATGCATGTATATGTGTATTATGTGTATGCATGTATATGTGTATTATGTGTATGTGTATGCATGTATATGTGTATTATGTGTATATGTATGCATGTATATGGTATTATGTGTATGTATGTATATGTGTATTATGTGTATGTGAATGCATGTATATGTGTTGTGTGTATGTACACATATGTGTATTATGTGTATGTATAGGCATGTATATGTGTATTATGTGTATGTGTATGTACGTATATGTGTAATATATGTACGTGTATGCATGTATATGTGTATTATGTGTATGCATGTATATGTGTATACATACACAAAACTTTATATATATATAAACACATATACATGTATATATACATATATAATGTTTTGCAAGTCTCAAAGTACTATAGAAACATTAGTTATTAAAGTGCCATATAAATATTAGCTATTGTTATCATCACCATGATCACCGTTGTCATCATTAAAGGTAGCAGAATTTAAGGACTGAATGTCCAAATTGCAGGTGTGTGCCTGTGCCATATGCACATCCACACTCCACGCCTGTGCCTGTGCCTGTGCCAGGCAAGCTCTTTGCATTTCCATACCATCCTCATTCATAGTGAGGTGAGTGTAAAGTTGGAAGGGGTGTTTTTCTTATCATTTAGCTTTCTTTGCTATTTGATGAATGTCTTAAGCTTTGCACTACCGTAGACTTTCTGACAGGCTTTGTAAATACATTGATGGGGGCTCATAAACTATAATTTGGATTGGCTGCTGATCCACAGAGTGTTTCAAACCTGGGGTGACTTTCTGGAGGCTTAGGGGCTCCATGTATATGGTGTCAGCACAACCTGCATTTTTACTTACTTGGGGAGGCCTGCAAGTTTCAGAAAAAGTCTCCTAAAGGGATTTATCTTGTGTCTCTCCCTGAAACAGTTTTAAGATGTCTGTTGCATTAACACTGAAAGCTCCCTCCTATTTTCACACAAACTCCCCAGACCTCTTTAGTTGGCAGAATCAGTTTGGAAACTGGACAAGAATATCCTTTCCCACCGGATTTCAATACTTTCAGTTCCATGTCACTTGCAGTCAGAAATGCATTTGTATGCAAAAAGTGTAAATGTTGTGAAAACAACATGATTCAAACCTTTTAATTTTTTTTTCATTTACAGAGTCAGTTCAGTTCAAGATATGGGTGAAAGTTCACGCTGACAATTATTTTATCATTTTAAAGGTTGTTAATGAAATGGCCACATTTAGCAAACATAATCCCGGGGGGGACAGACAGAGCATCCCTAATGCTTCCCAGTAGCAGAAGTGGAATGTCTATAGTGAGATTTAAAAATAAATAGTTTCTAGGCTCATTTTCACTCTGCCAGTACAACATGCACTTGTGTTGTTAGATCTAAGTGATAAATCTTAAAGAATCATGGAAGGAGGGCTCAGAAGTGTATAGATAACCCCAGGGGAAAGATCCCAGAGTGCTAGAGAGGCATTTCTGAAAGGCAAAATTGAGCTCAGTGTAAGAGACCATTTTTTTTCATACTTAGAATTATCTCGAAGTGGAGGGTGCTGTCTAGTGAGGCATTGGTTTCCCTTTCAATGGAGGCCTTCTGGCAAATGATTGATGATTAATTGTTAGGGATTCTATAGAAGAGGTTCTTTGTCAAGTATGAGTTGTACCAGCTGGCCTCTGAGGCCCATTACAACCCTGAGCTTCTGTCATCCTGTAATGTGTGACATGTTGCAAAGCTATAACTTGGGGAAGGGGTGGGGGTTAATGGGACTTTGCCCCACAGCATTGATAACACCTACAGTTTCTCTCCTACCCCACCAGGCTTTTTATCACCCCAACCCATGTGGCTAACTCTCCATCAGTGGCCTTGCACCAGTGATCCAGGGTCTCTGTCTTCTGTCTCTTTCTCATGAAGTAATGTCTTTCTCCCAACTGTACACTTGCTTCAGCTACAATTTCTGGACTTTCCCTGGGTATAAAAGCTTCTGGCTTAGACTCTGATACTACATGATGAAAAAGAGAACAGAGAAACACCATGTAAAAGTCAAAAGTCAAGAGTGTGCCTTTCAAAGCAATTGAGAAGAATGCTGTGCCCCTTTTTGAAGGCCATTAGTATTCGGCCAATAATAGGCCAATTCTTAGCAAGGCAAAGACTGGAAATGGAAGGTCAAACCAAAGTTAAAAGCAATTCCATTGCAGATCTAAAAATGCTCACAAAATGAGTTTGTATATTTGCTTCCAGGAAGGGTGTTTTCTCAAACCTATTCCCAGGAGGGGCTAGCTCCAGTGACCTAGCATTGATGCACATCTCGGAGGTTCCTAGAAACGAATTTGGCTCAGATATACTTGAATAACATAAGCAGCCAGCTAACCGATGCAGCTACACCAAGGAGACCATCAGACTTTAAACCGAGGCTGACTATTTTATGGCTTTTGTTCATTGTTCAATCGTGGTAATCAGGGACTGTGTGCAAATGGCTAGCTAGATTCTGGCCTCTCTTCCTCCCATTCCTGAGCATCATGGGGAGGAATTTGAGTTACACCATAAGCCTGAGAGTCTGTGGTTTTTAACATCTAAATGTGGCAAACACAGTTTGTCTGCTTCACTTAACTGTTCCTAGGTACCGTCACCACTCACCATGGCTGATGTTTCCCACTTGATTTTAACTTTTCATTTGACTAAAAAACAGAGTGAGTAATATTTCCTTACAACTGTGAGTTATAAATTGAATTGTGAAAAGGAGCTTTGGTTTTTCCCCTTAGTCTCCATATTTGTTCTTTGTTACCCAACATCACTAGGTGTCACTCATCCTTTTAGCAGGCACCATCAGTAGGTCTGTTCATCTTTTCTTTCCTATAAATCCTTGCCCCCGTTCCCAGGAATTACTAAATATTGTGTTTCATTGTTTTCTTCCCCTGTTGATTACGCATTAAGACAATTGATTCGGAATCGGTGGACTTCAGATCAAACAGGAACTCCTCCACTTAGCCCAGTGACCTTGGCTGAGCCTCCCAACCTCTTCAGGCCTTGGTTTGTTCGTCTGTAAAATAGGGGGAGGTGGAGAATTGGAGTGGATAGTGCTGAGATCTGAGGAAGGAAGCCCCATGTTCAAATGCTGTCTTAATTATTTACTAGCTCTAGACCCTGAGCAAGTCGCTTCATTTCTGAATGGCTCAAACAACTCCCTAGGATTTATCTGCTAAGTCACAGATGGGATTCCTGTTCCTGAGGAAATCCCCAATTCTCCTCCATGACTGTGCATCTTCATTTTCTTTTGTTACATAAAAGACATTGCCTGAGGGGGTGGAGAGCCCTACAGACAAAGGCCCCTGTACCTCTTCTTTCCCCTTTCCCGGGGCCATGAAGCCTTGGTTGAAGGGATGCTCCAGTCCTGTCTTATCCCGTTGCACACCATCTTCAGTCCTGTTCATAGGCAATGACTAGTAAGGGTCCCACTCTCACAAACCCATCTCCGGCTGAAGTGTCTCCCAAGGGGCAAAGGGCGCTGGTTTCTCAGGGCAGGCCAGAGAAAGCTGCTGTGTTCACTTTTAGCTTGTGGTTACAGAGCCCACGTGGCTTCAGCTCTTTCTAAGCTTCTTTCTCTGGTGACCTCACCCTCACCTTCCCTTAAAAATGGCGGACCCAGCATCGCCTGAGGAAGGCTAACTTCAACCAAGAGGCAGGAATTATGGAAAGTGATTTGGCAGTGCTTCCCTTTTGCTCCCTCCAGATAGCTATCTAACAAAAACACTGCTCAGAAATCTCCGGGATAGCTTTAAAAAGGTTGAGATTAATTCTCCTTTTCAGTCAAAGAGAAATAATATTTACACTTTAATTAAAATTTAACTAAGTTTGGGATTCAAAGCTTGGCAAAGGTCTAGAGCTTTTGGCTTCTCATTGGATTTGGCCTTCACTCTCCTTCAACATTCCTTGTTGAGCCCAAATGCCCTGGGTATTTTCCATGTGGTTTCCATCTCCACGGGCCAGTCACTCTGTTTCACTCAGACTGGATGGGTATAGAAGTCATTGCTGTGGCCTGGTGTCCTTCTGGTGCCTTTCCTTCAATAGTGGGTGTCAAACTCAAAGCAACAAGGAACATGAAACCATAAGGATATCTATTGACCTAAAACCACATTCTAACATTATCAATGTATTATTGTATTTTCATTTGTTTTGCTCAATCTGGTTCAGCACTGGGGCATGTTGTGGGTGGCCTCATTGACACCTCTAGCTAGAAGTTTGGAACATAAGACACATGGGAATTATTTGGGACTGGCTGGCTCCCATTATGACAGACTACTCTGACTGAATTCATGAGATAATAGATCCACTCTCTCCAGACACTTTGCCTCTGTAAGCTGTGTGTTAGCTTTTGAGGGAGAATCACAGAAAACAATGCTATTTCAAAAAACTTAATGATTAGAAAAAAACAAATAAATACTTTCAAAAGGAATTTTAATGCAAGGTGAATATTTATAAAGTGACTGACATCCCATTGATACAAAGAAGAGAGTCTATCCATCTAATGGAATGCAGTCTGTGGAAAATGAACATTCTTGAAACTGGGGAGGGGCAAGCTAAATATGAGCAGATGTACTAAATAGTGTGGCATTATTATATCTGCTGGTAGGAAAAAAGTATCCAACCAACGGATGGGAGGGGGGGAGTAATCCATTGGGAAATATACTTGCCTCTCTAGTGATTCAAAGAACTGACTTCTCTTATGTAAAAACATGTTTTTGCTTCCTTAAATTAGAGGAGTGACAGCAAGGTGCAGCTGAAGGTCAGAATTAAAATATGATTTCCTCCATCACTTGGTCACTGCCAAAGCACAGTTGACCTGTTATTCAGGTGGAAGGTCATCATAAGTACAAGTCCCTATAAAAGATTATTGGCATCCTCGCCCCCTATTATCATGGTCAACAAAGCCTGGTGGGAGAAAATTGTTGTAGCATCTCAGGAAATGACTTGCTGGGAGTTAATATGTCCGTGGCTTCCTTCACTTGGACACTTCCTCCTACTTTTCTCTCTTGCTCATTTAATGGCATTTAAATGGCTCCCCCACCCCCAACCCTTCCACTACACAATACTTTAACTCTCTTTGCTGAACCCCTGTCTCCACTCTGCTTCCAGTGAGGACTCTGGAGGTAGCAATGGGCTAGTCTGTACCAAGCTTCCCCTTAGAAAATGAAGGAAGTCAATACCACATGTTCTCTCGATCAACGTGATACCCATTGGGAAATCTATCAATGGAAATCCATCTACAAGGCACCACTAGCTTGAGAGCATCTCTGTGTTTCCTTATCTGTGTAAATTGTGTCGCTACATTTCATTTGGGAAAACGGAGCTACTGAGCTTCGGTCCAATTTGGCAGTCATCATTATGGAGCTGCTGAGTGGGAGAAGACTCCATCTATGCAGGTGTGACCAAAAAGACTAAGTGATACCAAGAGTCTTTTCTATCCTCCTTAAATGGCAAGGTTTTCCTTTGGTGACTGCCTGGAGATGTTATTCATAGAGAAGCCCAGACTTTTGGCTCCTCAGCAGACTCTAAGCCCTTGCTTAGAATCAATTAACAACAAGTCAACAAGCACTTATTAAATATCACCTAGTTGGGGCAGATAAGTGGCGCAGTGGATAAAGCACTGGCCCTGGATTCAGGAGGTCCTGAGTTCAAATCCGGAATCAGACACTTGACACTTATTAGCTGTGTGACCCTGGGCAAGTCACTTAACCCCCATTGCCCTGCAAAAATAAATAAAAATAAACAAATGAATGAATGAATATCACCTAGTCAGGAAGCATTTACTGAGTGCCTGTTATGTATCAGGCACTGAGTTTAGCATTGGGAATACAAAGACAGAAATAAAAATAGTCACTTCTTTTAAGGAGCTTTCATGCAACTAGGGGAAACAACATGAAAACATACCAAGTACTTACCACATACCTGACAAGTCAATGTAAGGTAATCTTGGAGGGAAGGTAGGAGCAGATGGAGGTGGGCTCCTGTAGGAGATGGCATTAGAAATGGGCTCTGGAGGAAACTGGGGGCTACAAGACATGGTGGAAAGGAGGAACCAAAATTGTCATCAAAACAATCTCCTATATATCTCAGGTATTTGCCAATCACTGTTTAAGGTTGTATGCTTCAAAAATCCAATTCAGTTCCAATCAAAGCAAGTAAATGCAACAAACATTTATTATACACCTGCTGGATGCAATGCCCTGTGGTAGGTGCTAGAGATATGAAGACAAACATGAAATAATACTAAAAATAATGATAATAAGTGATAATTTTAAATAGCGCCTACTATGTTACAGGTACTATGCTAAGCACGACAAAAAAAAAATGATCTCATTTGCTCCTCACAACAACTGTGAGATGTTGGTGCTAGAATTATCCTTATTTTATAAATGAGGCAAAGAGGGCTTAAGTGACTTACCTAGGGTTACACAGCCAGTAAGTGTCTTAGACTGGATTTAGTTCCAGGTCCAGCCCCCTACCCCTTGTGCCTCCAGCTCACCTGCCTCAAAGAGGCTTTCCCTTAAGAAGTTTCCCTTCAAGAAAGCCAAATGTTTCATCTGCTCTCCCTCCTCATGGGTGCCTCCACATCATAGCACAGGGCTGAGGATGCCATTGCCCACCCAGTGCACAGTACGTGCCCCATGCAGTACGTGCCCCACGCAGTATGTGCCCCATGCAGCACGTGCCCCATGCAGCGCAGCTGTGTTTAGATGAAATCAGTTTTGGTGGAAGCTGAATGACTATCTTCTCCCTTCATCTCTTCTGGTCCATCCACAACTCCTTATCTTGTCCCAGGGGAGATCTCATCTACTTTCCTGAAGCCTCCCTCAGCACGCCCAGGCGACATGGCCTCTTCCTCACTTGCACTAACACGTCACCATTTTACCTCTCCTGTGGAGTTTTCAAAAGGCCAATAAGAGCAGGCATCGCTTTAAAGTTTACAGATAACTTTACAAATAATCTAACATTTATCCTTACAATAACATGGGGTTGAGGACTATGATTCTATTAGTCCCATTGTGTAGATAAAGAAACTGAGGCCCAGGAAAGTGAAGTGATTTGTCTAATGTGAGATAGTCACGAAGTAATAGAGGCAGAATTCCAATCCAGGTTTCCTCGTTCTAAATTCAGCTGTTTTTCCACCATTGGGAAATCTATCAATGGAAATCCATCCACAAGGAACCACTAGCTTGAGAGCATCTCTGTGTTTCCTTATCTGTGTAAATTGTGTCGCTACATTTCATTTGGGAAAACGGAGCTACTGAGCTTCAGTCCAATTTGGTTGTTCATTCATTTTCAGCTGTGTCCAATTCTTCATGACCCCTTTGGGAGTTTCCTTGGCAGAGATACTAGAGTGCTTTGTTACGTCTTTCTTCGGCTCGCTTTATAGATGAGGAAACTGAAGCAAACACCGTTAAGTGACCTGCCCAGGGTCACACAGCTAGTAAATGTCCAAGGCTGGATTTGAACTCACATCCTCCTGGTTTCAGGCCTAGAACTCGGTGCACCTGAGACACCTAGCTCCCCCCATTATAGTTACTTAGGTATATCTTAACTCCTCTATTAAACTTCACACTCCATGAGGATCATGAATAATTCTATGTGTTCTTCACAATGTCTAGCAGTTACTTGCTCATACTTCGTCCTCAACAAGTGTTTCCCATTCAATAAATGACTTTCTTCCTATTCATAGCTAATGAATGGTGAAACTGTAGCCAGACCGCACCCCCACCCCACCCCCAGCCATTCTGAAATGGTTAGCCCCAGATTCAGCAGAGCCTTTTATCACAAACTTACCTGGAACGAGGCAGCTGCCTTCAGGACCTGTAGACCTCCGCATTATATGTTTCATGATGCTGCCACATCTGGTGTGCTTTGGATCCCTATCCCCCGTAGATACATGGACAGTTTTCATATTTAAAGAATAAGTCTTATACAATTTGTATGTTTGAGAAAATTTTCATACTCGCCTCAAAAATCATACTCTAAAGGTCTATGATGCTGTCAAAGTGACTCTGGTCCTGGCAGGTCCTAACCAGGCAGTTCGTGCTATATTGGAAGTCAGAAAGACCCTAACTTCTCTCCTGCTGACTTCACTTTTCTGTAAAGTGGGGACAATGACAGCACCTACCTCCCAGGACTGGGGAGAGAATCCAGTGAGGTAACACATGAGAAGTACCTTGAGTGAGTTCCATCAATGCTAGTCATCATTAATACTACTAGTCCCCCTCCCCCTCCTCCCACTATTACAGCAGTGATAAAGACTACCATTGTTGTCATGCTAGAAAGATCCAAGTGCTCAGTCTGGGGCCTCTCTCAGGAAGGGCATCATTAACCAGTCTACTCCTTCTCCAGGCTCCTCCTTCCTGTGCTAGTTTAGTAACAGACATATCCCACATTCTTCTCTTGACTTTTATCTAGTTAATTAGATAGTAATTAGGATATGAAATAGAAGAAAATCCAGGGGAGAGCCTACCATGAGGTTACACTCAGTTTGGGGCCTCTCTTAGGAAGGACATTAATTAGCCACTGATTAATTGACTATTAATTAGGGCAATAAATAAAAGAAATCCAGGGGAGAGCCGGATAGTAAAGGCCTTTGAGTTTATAGCATCAGAAGATGACTTCTAGCAACTAGAACTGAGGATATTATCACAATGTTCACATCTTTGAAAGGCTGTTTTGTGGGAAGGAGATTCTGTTTATTTGCCCCCACTGCACAGAAGCAGGAGTGATGGCTAAATGCTCAATTTCAAGAAGCGCTTCCTAACAATGAGAGCCAGCCCAAGGGGGCATGGGCTTCCTGGGGCAGGGAGCTCCCCTTCAAAAGAGGGCTTCAGGCAAAGTAGGAACCATGGAAAGAAGGAGAGATTGAGACAGACCATCAGGATGGCCCCTGAGAGCATCTGGAACAAAGAATCCTTCGAGAAGCTGCAAGGAATGAGGGAAATGCTTAAAGGTCCACCCATTCTCCTGTTTCCATTTAGAAACAAGCTTGTTACAAACTCTTTCACTGCTTTCAAATGGATGGCTCTGAACCATTGTGATTTTTATTAGTCACTTTAGTATGATATAAACTCCATAAATATTAGAGAAAGAGACTTCCTTCTCCAAGAGATGGATAAAAGGGAAGACTCCAGTTCCTCTCATTTCTAAAGGGGGTGAAAGAGCAGATGGGACAGAGTCCTCACTGGCCAACTCCATCTCCTCAGGTCTTCCCGACTTGGGGGAACCTAAAGTTTCCAATTATATCTTTTCCAGTCAAACTGGCCTTCATCTTCTTCCTATTTCATCTCTGGCTTCCCTGACTTTTTATAGCTACCCCCCTGCCTGGAATGCTTTTTTTAATGAATTGGTTTTTTTTCTAATATGAACCTCAAACATATCAACAAACACGAACATTTGGCTGCATATAGAACAAGAAAAAGGGAATTGTATATGAAACCATGAATCTCGATTATGTAGGTTCTCTTAACATAATAGCACCTGTGGGACCCTCCCTGTCCATTTCCCCTTACCTGAATGCCCTTCTGCTCTGTTTTTTATGTCTCCTGGCACCCTTCTTTCTTTTCTTTTTCCATGTTGTCACTGCCCACCTCCTCCTCCCTCAGGACCCCTCCTGAGAAAAAGCAAAGCCTTCCCTTGTGTAAGCACAGCCAGACTGAGCACATTCACACCTGGGCTGTCTCTGACCACCTCTGTCTCAGTCTCTGCCACGAAGCTGCAGTGAGTCATAGTGCGGGGGTGTTCAGAGCCGTGAAGTCTTTTAGAGTGGTTTTCCTTGACAGTCTTCCTGACCACTTGACTCTACATTGTCCATTCCAGTCTTCCCAGACTTCTCTAAAGCTGTCCTCTGCATCCATTTTTGTGGCGCAGTCACATTCCCTTGCACCATCATGGCATTCCCTGGCTGCTGGGTACTAGATTTGCTTCCTGAACAGTTTTTCCCTCTTCATCTCCATGTCTTAGAATGCCTGGTTCCATTGAAGGCTCAACACCGTCTTCAAAGAGACACCTTTTCTGCTAACCCCAGCCACTACTTTCTGCACCCCACCCCCCAAAGTGTACTTTACGTCAATTTCCTAGGTATGTTAATGCAATGACATGTTTCCTGGCAGATTATGAAGAGCATGCTCAGTATTCCCCACATGGTCTTAACACAATGCATGAAAATTTGGGGAGCCTTCTAGGAGGCACCTGGTGGACCAGTGGAGAGAGTTCTGGGTCTGGAGCCAGGAAGACATGAGTTCAAATCCTACCTCAGACACTAGGTGTGTCCTGCTGGCCAAGTCACTTAACCTCTGTTTGCCTGTTAACTCAATTTAAAATGGAGATAATAACAGCACCTACCTCCCAAGGTTATTGTGAGGATCAAGTAAGATAATATTTGTAAAATGCTTTGTGCGGTGCTTGCCTCATAGTAGGTGGCATATAAATTCTTACTCCCCTCTTCTTCCATCCAAGAATGAGTGAGGGGTTGATGCTGTGGAATGACAGACTCTTTTGGTTGGCTGAGGAGTCAGGAGGTGAGTTATCATGACAGTAACTCTCTCCTTGACAATTATCT
The DNA here is from genome assembly GCF_019393635.1 of Dromiciops gliroides. NCBI lineage: Eukaryota > Metazoa > Chordata > Mammalia > Microbiotheria > Microbiotheriidae > Dromiciops > Dromiciops gliroides. The sequence goes on from NC_057865.1 coordinate 9,522,447, forward strand.
GATTTCTCAAGAAAAATTCCTACAATAGAGACCAGACATAATGGAAGGAGAGATGGTATTAGTGACAGGGAGACTTGAGTTTTAATCCTGCCTTTGACACTAATTATATCCCCTGCCCCCAATCCATACTCCAACATAGCCTGCAAACCCATATTTTCTCCAGACTTCTTTCCAGACCCCCGAGGTTCACATCCTTATTTTCACAGCTCAGCCCCTTTCTTCTAGGTCCAGTCAGTTTTTATCTTTCATATTCATCCCCTTCCTTCTACTCACAGACCCCATCCTATTTTAGGCATTTATCAACACTTGCCTGAAATATTGTGATAACCTCTCACTCCCTTTCTCTGCCTTGAGACTCTCCCTATCCCTTTTCAATCCACCACAAAGCTGTAAAGCTCAAATCCGGAACGTACATTTAATCAAGTCCCCTACGATACAAATATTTTCCATGGCTCTATTGATTTTAAGATAAAATACAAAATTTTCAATCTGGCATACTCTCTCTGTTCCTATCTCTATCTCTAGCTGTCTAGTTGTCTGTCTCTCTCACATGCAGATACACACACACACACACACACACACACCGCACACATTTATGCACATATACACATAGTTCGGCAGTTTTGTAGAGGATAGATTGGGGAGGGAAGAAAGATACTCATGACAAGGAGAGTAATTATTCACACAAATACATAAATATGTATATATGTATGTATGTATGTATGTATGCACAATCCTATGTCCTAATTTTACAAAATTTGATAGAATGAAATTTGTCCAATTTTTATTAATAATAGCTATTTATTTTGTAGTATAAAGTTTAACACTTCCCATATATCTCACTGACATTCTTAGCTTTCTTTTAGGGATAAAGTTAGGCCTAGAAAGATTAAATGATTTGTCTGGAGTCAAACACATTAAGTCTAAGAGGAGGGAGCTAAATCTCTCTTTTTTCTCTACATCTAGCAATATCTACCCCATATTTCTACTCTTAATCAATTAATGTATTCAAGGTCTGATAATAGAATAAAATGAATTTAGCACAATGAAAAAATTTACACCTGAAGTGTCCCTGAAATTTGTTATAATGGGTTTCACACAGAGAGCCAGACATCCATACATGCACATGCTTTCTAGGCTATAGGGAAGATTTCTTACTTAAGAGATAGCTTCTACCCCACGTTAAGAAATTAACCTTTGAGTGTGAGGAACTAATGGATTGCGTTGTGTTTGTACAGTTTTATTCCCAGGCTCAATGGCATATATTCATAGGTGTTTGCATGTCTATGTATATTTCTATATGTACTTAATATGTCGAGATCCTCAGAAAGAAGATAAACAAACTGGGAGTCAAAGTAGATCCCTGTGCACAGATGCGCCCAGTAGGCCAAATTGCAGGACTTTGATGAGTGTGATGTGTGAGTGCAAACACATGGTTTCTTTTGAAAACCAGCCAAAATTTTATAAAACTGGGCAGTTTGAAGTTCATCCTTAGGGTCCACAAAAAGAGAGGAAAAAAAGAAATCCCACAGAGGTCTCTTTTTCCCCCTTTAATGTCCGTATGCTCAACATCTATGCAGATGAGTATTTTATCTAACAACAAATCCACCTGGATTTGGTCCAGGAGGAAACATCTCTTGGTAAAAACCGAGGCCTTGCTGATGCTTCATATTGTGTAGCATCTTCCATGAGAAAGGCCCTGCCTTACAAGCATTAGGTGGTGGTGTCAAGAATGGTTAATCCCATCAGATAAAGAAAAGAAGAGAGAAGTTAGACCAAGGCTTTTCAATACCTCATTTTGAGGATCATAGGGTTAGAGCTGGATGGGACACGTGGCCTCTGACTCAAGAAAAGAGAATCGAGGTGTTGACTCTCAATGCATGATCACTTCAACTTTGGTCTTCCATTTCAGTTCATATTTGCTCAATTCAGATAGAGCCGATTTTCAAGGCCCCTGTTTTGATTTCCAAAATACTCTTTGATGGTTTAGAGCAACATTTAAATCTGCTTTGAAACCATGGGACTCAGTTGATATATTTATTTCTTAATCTGTTTCGATAATTGGTGTATGTATAACAAGCTTTAACAATTGAGAAACATTTGTGTACAACGTAAACATAACTGACAAAAATTAAGGCACATTGCATCCAGCCAGTTGCTAATATCTAAGTAGTGATTCTAAGAATTTTTTTTTGATGGAATGTTTTATCAGAGTATATAATGCATCAGCTGCATGCACAACTGGGATACATTTTTTAAATTAAATATTTTTCCAGGTGATAGGCAAAAGTTTTAAAATGAACATGTCAAACTTTATAGCATGGGCATTAACTCATAATAAGAATAACACACATACTACAGTACCCCAGGGGATCTGCATTCTTGTTAGGGTGGGTACTCCTCCCAGCGTGGCAGATGTGGCAGCCCATCTCTGCCTGCCTCTTGGACACTCTGGTTCACATCCTCACAGTCATCCCCTCACATCTCCCCAGCATGCTGCAGGTCTTCCTTCCTTGCTTTCTCTTAACACGATAATGGTACCCATTCCAATGGATGGCATGGAGGCTGTCCTTTAGTTATTCCTTGTTCTCACCAAATGAGCGGTCTTTATATATTGTAAAATTGAAAGTAAATTTCTCTAGAGAACATAAAGGTGTAGAATCTGGAGTCAGGAGACTTGGGTGGAAATCCCACTTAACATCTATGTATGCCTTAGCCTTCACTTTCTTCTCCTGCAGGATGGGAATCAGAATAATGGGACAATTTAGCTCAGAAGGTTGTTATAGGGAAAGTGACTTTGAACACCTTTAGAAATATCAGTCAGTTACCTGGCCAGTTACACATTTGACTTAAGTATCATGTCCCTCTTCTCCATACTCTAACTCTAGACCAATTGTGCTTGCTTTCATCCTACATCTCATACCTTTGAACGAGCTGTACCCTGTGCCCAAAATATGCTCTCTACTCACCTCATCTCTTAAAAACCCACTCTTCCCTCAGGGCTAAGCTCAGTTATCATCTCTTACACGAGATATTTCCTGACGTCTCTTGTTGTTACTGCTCATCCCTCTTTGCATTAATCAATCCATCAATCATCATGCATTTATTAGATGTCAGCTATGTCAGATCCTGTGAGATGCTGGGAATAGAAATACAAAGAATGTAACGATCTCTATGCACAACAAGTTTACATTTGGATAAGGGGGAGACAATATATGAAATACAGAATATGAATATATGCATATATGAAATGTAGAAAAAGCATAAATGTAAATATATAATAGTATATCTACTTTTATTTACTTGTGGGTGTGTATTGTATGAAGAATGTAAGCCCATTGAGGTCAAGGACTGTTTGCTTTTTGTCATTTTATGCCCAGTTCCTAGTATAGTGTGTTACATATTTATGTATGTGTGTGTATAAATGTATCACACATAGTAGAAGCTTATTAAATATTTGAATTGAATGAGGATTAGAGTCAATGCCAAAAATCGTGGTTTAAAGGGCATTTCCTGATCTAATTTATACCTTGATAAAGATGACGGCAGGCTAGAACGTGCCACCTCAGTTTGTAACAAGGCACTGCTACCAGGGTCAGCCCTGAACTCCTAGTGAGGACAATGGCGTTTCTGAGCCAACCTCCAGAGGTCAGTTTATGCACAAGTTCTAACTCAGCATCTCATGATGATCTGGAGTTTGGCTTGATGAAGCATCCCCTGAGCTTTCTCTTCCCAGGAACTCCCCACAACTATATGGTGTTTGGCTCCATGCCAGCCAAAATCATTTACCATGGCATTTCCCCAGGGTAACCAAAAAAAAAAAAAAAGCTTCTTCAGAGTGTTGTGGAAGACAGCTCAGCCCACCTAGGCTAAATTAGCATTTATAATGAGCTCCATAGACCCAGGCTATGTAAACATTGTATCAATGGTAGTTGAAATTTCTTCAAAAGTCATTTTTCATTATAGTTAACCAAACTAACAAGCGATTTCTTGGTGGCTGGGACCAACCATTAGCTCCCAACTATGGCTATACCCTGGGGGCAGCTAGGTGGCGCCGTAGTACACAGAGCACCCGGCCTGGAGACGATTCAAATCTGACCTTGGATACTTACTGGCTGTGTGACCTTGGGCAAGTCACTTAATCTTGTTTGCCTCAGTTTCCTCATATGTAAAACAAGCTGAAAAAGGAAATGGCAAACCACTCCATTATCTCTGACAAGAAAACCCCAAGTGGGGTCACAAAGAGTTGGGCTGAAAAAATATGACTGAATGCCAACAAATGGATATACCCAATTTGCTAGTAGAGGCACCAGGGAGGTCACTGTCCTGCTGCCCTCTAGCCTAGAGAGACCATCTTTAGGGTACTGGGGTCATTTCTGGGCCCCACATTTTGGGGAGGAGACTGAGAATTTAGAGCGTGTTCAGAGGAAAGCAAGGAGAGCAGGGAAGGATCCCCTGCTGAGTGCAAAGTTAGCAGAGGCCTCGAACCAATCCAGCATTAATTAACCTCATGCCAAAGGAGGATCCGTTAAAGGAATTAGAAATGCTGAGCCTTCAGATGAGAAGGACCATGCCTCCCAAGGGAGGGATCCCAGAGTGCTGGCTCAAATATCACATGGATTTTATCCCACCAAACCACACCCTGAATGAATGCAATCTCCTTGAGGAGAGGGATTGGTTCATTTTTGGCTTTCTGTCCTCAGTGCTTCCTAGCAGAGTACCTGGCACATAGTAGGTGATTACAAATGTTTACAGAGTCATTTAGTTCAATGTCCCATCTCCACGTATGCCGGCTTTGCCGTGATGCCAATTCTGCATTAACACCACTCAGACTCCTGGGTACCTACTGGATCTGGGGTTTTCCCCACGGTGAGTTAAGTATGGAAAGTAATATGCTCATATTATGACTGGTTTTAGATTTGGGTACTCAATCATTCATGTGATCGATGCAGGGGGCAGCTTTTCTGAGTCATCTCCAACAGTCATGGTGTTCTCAGATGGATCCCAAAAGGCATGAAGTTAGAAGAGAAAATACAATAGTCTCACTTAGCCAGAATTGCTGGGGAGTGAAGTACTGATTATTATAGTGTTCTAAGTCAACTCAGCTCAACAAATGTAAGTTAGTCATGCACTGGGTGCCAGTCCTGGGTGATGAAACAGCAAAAAGGAAAGTTACAGCCCTCAAGGAATTTCCATTCTACTCATTCCACATCATCTCAGAATGATGCCCACTTAGCCTGGGGTTTGAAGACTTCTACCAGGGGCAGCAGAGATACCCAAGACCTCAAGAGCCCTGGTGAGCAAACAGGAAGGTGGGATTAGAAGAGAGTATGCAATATTTACATAGGTCTTCACATGCTCTGTTGAGTCATTTCCACCTCTTAGGAGCTGTCTGCATTTCTGGGTGAGACACAACAAAGCACCAAGGACACAGGTGCAAAGCAAACTCAAAGGAGCCCTGCTGCCGGTACACTCCACCACCTCCCCCAGCAGCCTTCTCACCCCGAAAGACACCTTCAGCCCGTGACCCCCTGCTCTCATGGGAGAGATCCTCCCATGTCCTCCATCTTGAGCAAGTCACCTTCCCTCCTTTCTCCATCATGCTCCCACATGAACAACGTCTCCCGTCTTTTCCCCATCAGCTCCTTGAGGTCGGGGACTGACTTTCTTTCTGCTTCTGTTTGTTTTCTGAGTGCCCAGGAAAGAAGGGGACAGCTCAGCTGTGCAGGAGCCGAAGCAGTCACTCCTGATTTCTCATTTAGCCTCCACAGTGGTTACTGACTGCTCTGTTCTTTCTTACTCGCTGGGGCTGTGCCAGGCTCTCTTCCAACCAATCAGCTCATAAACATGTTTCTAGTGCCTACCGTGTGCCAGGAGCTGTTGTGAGCTCCACAAGGGAGCTGCTTACATTGGGCACATGAAATCCAGGAGAAGCAGCTGATGTTGCAGGCCGTGCTGAGGGGGTGCAGTGGGCTCTCCCCCACAGGATGGGGGGATCACTACCAGCCTCTGCAAGTACAAATGCAGACCTCAGGGAGTTGGTTAAGTTGAATGTGGTGGCAGATTGTGGTCCTCCCTGTCTAGGCTTCTCATTCTTCCAAAGCTGCCCTCTGCTCTTAATTCTCAGCCCAGCTCACCTGGTCTCCTTTGCTCTTTGTATGCTGGTGCTCAGGGGGCTAAAGTCACTGAGCCTGACTGTCTTTTAGATTGTACCAGCTCACCCGCCCAGTTGGACCTCTCCTCTCTTATCCCAGGAAATCATTCTTCTCCCAGCCAAACCGGTGATTCACCTGCTATGGATCCACCTCCATGACAAGCAGCTTGCAGCAAAGTCGCCTCAGGTATTTTGAGACAGCTAACAGAGACTCACAGCTGTAGCAAAGATGGGCTCAGGTCTCTGAGAAGAAATCAAAGGTTAGGCACTCCTGAGGCAGACAGGCAAGGGTTGGAGGCCAAGGCCCTGGCCCTGGATGGCACCTTGGCCTCCCAGGCTTCCCCCTAGATTCCTTGAGACCAGGACAAGAGGGAATGCGCTGCCCTTGGGCTCTCCTGGTCTTGTAGATAATGACATCCTGGTGTCCAGTGTGTGAAGCTTTCCCCAGGAACCCAAGCAGCTTTTTGTTGTCTGCGCAGAGTTTAGAAGTTGGGGTATTTCAGCTGCCGCAGGGAAAGGGGGAGTAGAATGCTGTGATTATGGCTCCTGCTCAGGTGGAGAAAGTCTTGTAGGGTGGGGCAAGGACCACCTGATCTGAAATAACCCAGGTTGATGTGGCTCCTGCCAATCTAGACCAATCCCTGATCATTGAGCCAGGTGTGAACATCAAAACTTGCCCATCCTCACCGCCTTCCCTGAACCTGGCCCTCTAAGCTTCCCTCATTGCCTCTTTTAATACTTAACGTCAACTATCCTAAGTTCCCTCCTTCCCCCATGCCCCAGACAGACACACAGACACACAGACACACTGTCTTATGTTCTCCAGGGCTTCAGCCTTGTCCTGATATCACTGCAAGTCATGACATCTCCCCAATGTCCCCGTCCTCTTTGAGAATAAAGGATAACCACCACCACCAACAAATGAAGATCAAGAGGAGTTTAATAAACTGAGCTGTTGTTCTTAAATTTTAAAATCTATTAGCTGAACTTTTACTGCCCTTTTTAGGTTATGGGAAGGGATGGGACACTTATTGTGTACCAGTCACTGTACTAAACAGTTTGCAAAGATGATCTCATCTGCCCCTCACGGCAATCCCGGGAGATAAGTGCCCCTATTGCTCACTTAAGGAAACTGAGGCAGACGGAGGTTGAGTGACTTGTAGGTCATAGCTGTCTTGGGTGGGATTTGGACTCTGATCTCCTTGACTCCAGGCTCAGGGCTCTATCCACTGTGCCACCAGGCTACCACGGGGGGGAGAGAAGCTAACCTTGATGGGTCCCAGGAGAGTACTAGAGTGAAAGGGTCATCCTCTAACAGGTGACAAGTGTCACTCAAGAGGCAAAAGCAGTCAGAAATCAAAGAGCCAGCTCCAGCTCTTAGAAAAGGTGGAATGGTTGACACCCAAGCAACAATGACAAGCAGTCATTTTAAAAGTGACCGGTGACCCTGGCCTCTTCAGTCTGTAGCCTGTAGAAGACGTCTTCCCCATCTGGGTGAGTTTCTGCAAGGCAGGGATCGGTTTTGCTTTTCTTCCATCCCCAGCATGTGGTACAATCCCTGGCATGTTTTCAGCTCCTAATAAATCTTGTTCATTGATTTCCGTTGAGATAGAGGTGCTTAAAAGTGAGAACAGCGTATTAGAGTTCCTAGAAAGTAATGACATCGATTCTCTGGTGAAGTTCTTAAATGGACTGCCAAGACAAAAAACAAACTCTAGCTGAAAAACACTCAAATTCTTAATAACAGGAGGACCATGGTTGCAAGTGTCCAGCCTCTGTTGGAAGGATAATCATAAATTAGATAAATCCTACTGGATGTTAATGACTCCACACTTCAAGAGATCCAGGATGCTACTGATGTGGGACCCCCCTCCATTTCTGTTGCATCCAGCTGATCTGCCCCCTGTCCTAATCCAAGTTCTTCTGTAAATCCTCCAGAAGCCATTTAATCAATGAATTGGAGGCTGCCTTCCAGTTGTCATGGTTCAGTCATTTTTCAGTCCTGACTCTTCGTGACCCCACTTGGGGTTTTCTTGAGTAGAATGGTTTGTCATTTCCTTATCCAGATCATTTTATAGATGAGGAAACTGAGGCAAACAGGGTTACATGACCTACCCAGGGTCACAAAGTTAGGAAGTGTCTGCGTCAGATTTGAACTCAGGTTCTCTTAACTCCAGGCCTGGTGTTCTATCCACTGCAGCAACACCTAGCTGCATTTTTCCTATTTCCTGGGTACAAGTGGAGAACTGCCACATCCTTCTGTCATCAGTGTAAGTTCTGTAGTATTTGCATAAAACCCAGTCTTATTTCTTTGCAGTCATTACTTGCAAATCTTTTAAGTATTACCTTTTATAGTTGTTGTTGGCCTTTCTCACCATTCTCTTTCCCTAACCCTACTAATAGTTGTCAATGGCTCGAAAAGAAAATAAACTGAGGAATAATGATTTTATATTGTTATATTTTTATTTTTATTTAATTTTTATATTTTATATCCAGAAATAATGCCTTTTGGACCAGAGAGGAAAAGAGGTTTATGATATTTCTCTCCAAAGATTATTTTTAAAATATTATATCAAAGTTTAAAAATTCTTCAGAATTTTGAGAGACATTAAATTTTGTTCTTAAAAACCTACCCTAGGGGCAGCTAGGTGGTGCAGTGGATAAAGCATTGGCCCTGGATTTAGGAGGACCTGAGTTCAAATCTGACCTCAGACACTTGACACTAGCTGTGTGACCCTGGGCAAGTCACTTAACCCTCATTGCCCTGCACCCCCCCCCAAAAAAAAAAAACCCTACCCTGTGATCCAAGATAGTTTTATAGTATAGTGGCATCTGTTAGCTCTGTTAGCAAACAAAGAGATGGGAATAATAGGTCCCTAAGTTCTGGAAGAGAAAAGAACTTTAAAGACCATGGATGTGACAAATAATGAAACCTATTAAGCCCAGAGAGGTAAAGGAGTTTGTTCAAAGTCCAACAGGTGGTAAGTAGGAGAGTAAGGCTACAAGTCCAAGTTCTCTCCTATCTCTATCATGCCTCCATAACTTCTGGTGAGCAGCCTGCATACTTAGCATGGAATCAAATTCAACAAATACTTTTTCATAGAAAATGGTTATGGCTCCTCTGTAAGCTTCTTTTCCCTTCTGAAGCTCCTTTACAATTTCGCTGTACAAAAATACTGGACCAATGGAATCTTGGCAGCCCACGAGCTGCCTCGGGAGGTTGTTGAGGGAGTAGCTCAGTGCCAATATCTCCCTGGCAAGAGGCTGCGTGGTGAGTCAGAGTGGAGCGAAGGCCAGCTTTGGAGATGAGAAGACCTGTGTTCAAAGTCTCCTGCTCACAAAGACTGGCCGGACAAGTCACAGGCAATGCTGAGAGGTCATCATTTGCATCTCTGTTCTCTGTCTTCATAGGTGGAGGGGGTTTCCATAGGGAGAGCTCCCCATGCTGATAAAATAACAGATCCTAATTAAAAATGAACAAACATACACACACTATGCCACCTGCAGCACCACCACAACAAAAGTATTATCATTATTTAAATAGTTTGCACTTTGCAAAAGTGTCATTATCCTACAAGACTGGCTTTGCATAATATATGACTCAAGACTCTACATTTAGACAGATTTCATTGAGATCTTTAAAAACAGTGAGAGGCTTTTGATGTATATTTTGGGGACATGTTTTAGAAGCCTTGAGCAAGTGACTAGAAGAAACATAAGAAGTTGCATTAGTTCTTCCCCGCATTTGAAAACCTCTCTGATTTGGGGGAGAGTCTAGTCCTATAAGGTCAAGACCCTGCCTTACTGAAACTCGGACTCTTTGTACCCCTCATCCCCTATCGCCAGGTCTGGGGTTCTGCATAGAGCAGGCACTGGGTGTATGATTCTTGCCACGAACACAATTGTGGTGAAATGAGCATTGGACTGGACATCAGGAAACCTGGTTTGAGCTGTTATCTTGACAAACTGCTTAGCCTCTTATCTCAATTTCTTCCTTAAAGACAATTATTTAGTTTCCCATTTCCCAATACTCTGATGCTTTTTAAGACCTACATTAGAGATAGCTGTGATCATTTTTATTAGAGTCAGGTAAGAAAAGTCAGCTAATATCCTGGGCATCTAGAACAGATGAGGAAGCCCCCCAAAGTGTGCAGTCTAAAACCAAAAATCACCTTATGCCTCAAGAAAATCTGACCTATTCAGAAACGCAAAGAATATTTCAAAAATATACAGACCTATTTCTTTGTTTTCGTATATTTACATGTAAGGGACATGTGATGTTTTTCCATTTACATTATATGTGCCCAAATGGGTCTGCCTAGATATAGCTCACAAGGAGGGGAAGCAAGAGATTGGGACCAAAGTTTGGATACTCTGCTCTCCTCGGGCTAGAATTATATCTATCCCCCCAGTATTGTTAGTCTAGGGAAAGTAGGTTTTTAGGTTCAAAATGAGCTCTTGCTAACTAGCCCTTACCAGGGAACAAGTGTCTTAAGATCCATATGTAATGTTTGATCCACTTACCAAATGTTCTACAATGAATACATGTGGCAGATAGCAAATTAAATGCATGTATCCAATCTGATCACAAAAAGAAGTCACATAAAGTAGACAGAAGAAAATAGAGAAAGCAATACACAGGGGCAGCTCAGTGGTATAGTGGATAGAGAGCACTGGGCCTGGAGTTAAGAAGAACTGGGAAGATTTGAGTTCAAACCTGGGCTCAGACACTCACTAGCTGTGAGATCCCGGGCAAATCACTTAACCCCTATTTGCCTCAGTTCTTCATCTGTAAAATGGGGGCAAACCGGAGAAGGAAATGGAAAACTCCTCCAGTATCTTTGCCGAGAAACCCCCCTGGAGCTAGTCCATGGGTCACAAAGAGTTGACCATGACCAAAGAACAACAACACAGAGTACGTGGCCACTCCTAGTGGGAGTGAGATGTCTCAACTCAACCAAGAGAGTCCTAAAGAAATGGAAATGGAAATTCTCCAATATCTCCAGTGGAACGAGATAGGGGTAGAGATAGGATGGAGGACCCATTTCCTCTACTTCTCCCCATTCAGGGACCTGAGGAGTATCTGGAACTATTTGTCTTCTTTGTGAAAGCTGGAAGTCAGAATACCAAGATCTCTCTTCTCCCAAGCTCTTGTCAACTCTGCTCCACACAAGTGTGATCATTGGATCCTCAATCTGCATCAATGAGGAGAGTCTTACATAAATGAGCTTTGAGCCAAGGTTTATGAGATAAGGGAGTGGCTTTCAAACCTGCATCTATTCATTCTTCTCTTTTCATATTTTTGTATAAATAGGACGACATTTATAGGGTCAACATTGTACAGTGGAAAGTGTGTTTGCAAAAAAGTCAGAAAATTGGGGTTCGAATGCTGCCTTTGACCTTACTGTGTGACTTCAGGTAGGTCACAAACTTCCATGCCTTAGTTCCCTAATCTGTACATAGCAAAGAGCACGGGGATGGTCCCAACTTTCTCCAGGCTCCCTCTTCCTGAGTTTGTGAAGGTTCACTCATGTCAACAGCACCCAATCTCAGGATCCCAGGGGAAAAAAAGCTATTACTCAGTACTGTAGCTCCTGAGGGGAATCCACAGGTCAAGCTTTACGGGACAGTGACAGAAAGCACCGAGGAGAGGGCCTAGAATGGAAACCTTGCAAGTTTTGATTGTATGAGGAATAAAGAGAAAAGAGATGACTGCATGGAAAAACTGACCATATACTAGAGCATAGAGATATTGCAAACTAAAATTGGAGATATATAAAAAAGGAAGAAATAGTTAATGCATTATCGATAGACCATAGAACAATAAAAAAGAAATAATAATTGGTTCAGGGACCACAAAGAAAGATAGAGACCTAAATGGAGAATCAACAATGAAATCTTAAATAATGAGTAAACAACTTTTAAAAATCATAGAAATAATTAATAACTATGGAAAAGAAAAGGCTAATGATGAAACAACATACCAAAATTTCTAGGATATAGCTAAAAGCAGGCCTGAGAGGAGAAAAATCATATCCCTACAAACATACATTAACAAAATAGAAAAGAGAGGATGAATGAGCTAAATGTGTATTTAAAAAACTGGAAAGCCATAAATAAATAAACCTAAAATAAGAACGAAGGAGGAGATATTAAAAATTAGAGAGGAAATGGATAAATTTTAAACAAAAGAATAGAAATGATGAATAAAACTAAATCTAGTTCTTTGAAAAGACTAATAAAATTGATAAACCCTTAGCTAATCTGATTAAAGAGAGCAGAAAATCAAATCAATATAATTGCAAATGAGTAAGGTGAAATTACAGCAAAAATGGAAGAAATAAAAAGAATAATCAGAACCTATTACACAGTTATACGCTAACAAAACTAAGAATACAAAAAACAAAACCCAGAGAAATACCTTCAAAAATATAAAATACCCAAACTGTCAGCAGATCAGTTAGAAAGCTTAAATAACCCAATGTCAAAAAAGAAAAGAAAAGAAAAGAGAAGAGAAGAAAAAGGAAACAGAAGTATCTATCTATAGAGGAAGCACCCAAGGGAAAAAAAATCCTTGCCCCGATGAATTCACTACAGAATCCTATAAAATTATAAAAAGAACAGTAAGTATTCATGATTCATAAATTACTCCCAAAAACTGAGAAAGAAAGCATCCTACCTTATGAATCCTTTCATAAAACCAATATGGTCCTAATACCTAAAGCAGAGAAAGAGCAAACACAAAAAGAAAATCATTGGTCAATTTCATTAATGCATATTTACCCAAAAATTTTGAACAAATTCTGTCAGACAGACTACAGTGACTTATCAAAGAAAGAACTCATGATCAAGTGGGATTTATGTTAGGGAGGCAAGAATGCTTCAGCTATAGAAAAACAATTAATCATATTGAGTCATGTCCCACTCTTTGTGACCCCTTCTGGGGTTTTCTTTACAAAGATAATGGACTAGTTTGTCATTTCCTCCTCCTGCTGCTCATTTTACAGATAAGGAAACTGAGGCAAGCAGGGTGAAGTGACTTGCCCAGGGTCACACAGCTAGTAAATATCTGAGGTCAGATTTGAACTCAGGAAGATTAGTATTCCTGATTCCAATCCCAGTGCTATGTCCAGTGTACCCCCTAGCTGCCCCATAATTAATCATATTACAAACCAAAATATCCCAAACCACCCAATTACCTAAATAGATTCAGAAAGTGTCTAAAACCCTGCAAAGTATACTCAGTAGCAGAACGAGAAGGACTTCAATCCCACCATAGTGTTCCTCTCCGTTGCCCTCTGGCTGATTCCCATTTCCAATTCTTCAAAACCTGGAGGAGTCCATGCCTTGAAAGCTCTGTTATCACTGAAAGAAGACTGGAACTTAAAAATGGGCAGAAGCAATAGTTATTTTTTTTAACCTAAAGAAAAATAATCAATGCTAACAAACAGAACTTTATGACACCTCTGTCATAAAGCCTCAGCCAACTAACATTTATTAAGCACCTACTATGTACTAGGCATTAGGCTAAGAGCTGTGTACAAGTACTTTTTACATACTGTTAAAAAAACCAACTTCCACAATCTTGTTATATTAGCATATTTTCTCCCCTGACAAGCTAGATAATCCTTATGTTTTCCAGATCTCATTAAAGAGAATGTGATAAATAATTTGAAAAAAATTTAAATTGAACAGTGTTCCCAAGATTGATGTCCCATGATAGATATTCAGAACCTCATTTATTTAGATTATCATTCTCTACCCAATGCCCCACACATACTTCTAATGGGGCTTTGGGGTATTGCCATTTCAGTTTTCTGGGTTCATGCTACACTCTGGACTCTGGCTCTGCCAATATCTGAGAGCCTTGTATGAAAAAATGCAGCTACTGTATTTAGTAACAGCTCCAATAAATCCTCCTCCAGCTGCTTGGGAGTAGTGAACCATCTTCTTAAATAGATGTGTCTGTCATCAGGTTTATGGGCTTCAGGTTGTAAATGTCAGCTGCTGGCTTTGGGTGCAGGAATTTGTGTGGGTATAAAGGTTTTGTTTTTGTTTTTCTCAAAATGGATTTAAAACAGACACACCCTGAAGTCTAGGTCTTTGTCACTGATAAAGAAAAACTCCTACCATTCTGAATTTGTGAAACAACCAGAACACCCTGCCATACCCCATTCCATCTTCCGAAGCTAGTTACCTGAGGGTCCTGGGGCTGCCAGGGTCTGAGGTGCCCATCACATGCACCCTTAAGGATGTTGTATGTGGCCCTCAGTGGGACTGGACACTTGACCCTGGCCAAGTCCCTGATGACAAAAGGATTTCTTAAACTGAAGTGCAAATGATGAAGGATCAACCCCTTATTGATGCCAGCTAAGGAAACAGTATTTAATGTTTGTCCCAGAAAAAAAAAATAAGGGGAAAAATGTGCCTTCTGGAAATAAGCTGGGTCCTGATGTTGCTGGGTGTTAGAGGTCAAGATGAGCTCTTCGTCTTAACCAAAAGGGGTCATGTCTTTTTTACCAAAGTAGAAATCATCTGTGAAGCAGGCGTCCTCCTCCCCACCTGGCTGCAGAGCTTTCTTCCTCATGGAAGAAGGGGTCCGAAGACAGAGACATCAGGGAGCTGCTGAGAAAGCTGGAGAGGACAGCACTGGCTCCCCACTGCCCAGATATAGGAAGACCCCTGATAACATCGGACATTTGGAGGGCACAGGGAGGTTTGGAAAAGACTATCAAAGCATCATTTCATTTCAGCCTCACGATAACTCTGTAATGGAGGGATTATGGGGGTTGCTATCATCATTTTACAGACAGGGAAACAGAGTAAAGGGACGTGTCAGTAACTGTGTCCTTAATGATTTGAAGCATTTTCTCTGCCCACTCCAAATAAGAGGTGTTTACCCAGGTGCTAGTTTTCTATCCTCCTGTGGAGACTCATTACACCAAGACAGATCTATAACAAGTATGCAATTTAGAAGCTTAGAGAACCGTCTAGCGATTTGGCCAGAGTCATTCGGCCTGGATTTGAAGCCAAGGTTCCTGACTCCTAGGATATGCCTCTGTCAGCATACATACAGGCACTACTGCCTTTCAAAAGATGCTACAGAGCAAACAAAAACGTATAAAACAGTCCCTGCTCTCAGGGCTGCTAGAACCCAATAGGAGAAAAAAGCATCCCCACCCAGAAATAACTACAACAGAAAGCAGTTTATGATGGTGTTAGGCGAGTGATCCAAGAAAAATACTATAGGATTTCAGAGGGGGAGGGCTGAATTCTCACTCATGGAGGAAGTGGAGTTCTGGATCTGCGCCCCAAAGATGGGCGGGATGTCAATAGATTGAGATTGGGGTGGAGGGGAAGGCATTTCAGGAAGTAGGCACAGCATGAGCAAAGATGAGGAGGTCTCTAGATCTCAGCAGATGCTAATGTGGTGTCTCACATGTTTGGTCTACTTCTAGCTCCCATATGAATAGCTAAAGAAATATTAAATTCTCTTCTGTATGCCATAATTCCATTACCGTGACTACAACCAAGAACTCACCTTTCTTTATTGTTTACAAAGAGCTTTCTTCCAACAACTGCCCTGTAAGGCAAGTACACTCCCACTTGACAGAGGTTAAGTAACTTGCCTACATTCATAGTATTGGTGAGTGGCAGGAAGCAGGGTGGCCCAATGGAAAGGCACTGGCTCTGAATTCAAAGGACCTACTTTCAAACCTGAGCTTCCATTTCTTGATTTTAAAAATTGAGAAGTTTTGATAGGATAACCTCCAGAGCCCCTCCTAGTTTCAAATCTAGGAACTAGGATTTGAACCACGGACTTTTGAGTCTAATTCCAGCATCAGGAAGACAAGACAATGTGCTGGACAAATTTCTGTACAGATTGGGTTAAGACAAACAAACAGGTTTATACATTCATTTATTTGACAAGCATGTCTTTACTGGCCATGATGTGTGATGTACTGTGCTAGGCACTAAGGAGATAAAAAGATAAAATATAGTTCTTATCTCTAAGGGAGTGAGAGGATGGAATCATACACCTCCACAGAGAGGAAGACTGGAACACGATATAAGAAGACAAGAGAGATACCAAGGACTATGTAAGGTTTGAGAGAAGAAAGATAATTCCAAGGCAGGACTCATGGAAGGTTTCATAGAAGGTATCCCATTGGAGTTGAACTCAAATGGATGTGACTTCAGCAAGAGGAGTGAAGCAGAGAAGGGACCAGAGACTTCCAAGGTGGGGGAGAAGCTCTATCAAAGGGAAAGAGATCAGAAGTTATAGGAAGTGTAGTACAACAGAGAGTGCTGGGTTTGAAAATGGCACCTGGGTTCAAGACCCGGCACAATCACATTCTTCCTGGAGTCTCGCATCTCTGCACATCTATTAGATATCTCAAACGGGATGTCTTGCACACATTTTTGCATCCAAAACTGAACTCATTATCTTCCCCCACCCCTAACTTCCCCCTTTCCTGACTTTTCTGTCACTCTCCAGGGCACCACCCTCCTCCCAAGAACTCCTATTCCTAACCCAGGCATCATCACCAGTTTCGCATTCTCTCTTGTCCCCCAAAACCAAGTCCTGTTTCTACCTTCGTACCTTCCTCTCTCTTCTCTCTTCTGGTGCTGTCACCACTCTGCTGCAGGTCCTCACCGCCTCACCCCTGGACTATGACAAGAGCTTGCTGGTACGTCTATCTGTCTAAAGTCTCTCTCTAGTCTAGTCTATCAGACAGATATTCAATTGCTAAACATGTCACTCCAAGAAAGTGCCTCACCCATAATGAATGCATATAAGAAGTTTGAAGGAGAAAAGAGACAGTGTAACAAGGAATCAGGAACTGTCAATACACATTCAAGCACTTGCCATGCGCCAGGAACTACAATAGACTCTGGTGACACAAAGGCAAATGTCAATACAGCTGCTGCCCTAAGTTTACTTTCAACAGGATGACAATGCTTGTAAGTATATACAAAATGTATACAAACATTGCTTATACATTATATTAGTCACTCTTTGGGATTTAAAAAAAACATAAACCAAGATGATTTGAGCAATTTGGAAAGTGAAAAAAGGGTTGTTTTTTTTAAAGTATTTCTCTTTAAAAAGAAAATTAGTCACTAAGGATAACAATGAAAGCCTTGTATGCTGTCTCCATCCTCCCTGATTCATCTCCATGAGTAGGCACCAGGCAGTGTACAGTTGGAAGGCTAGCCCCAGTCCTGGAGCCGATCACTCAATATCTCGCTAAGCCCCATGGACTGAAGTGAAGCAACCTGCCCATTGCTTTCCTGATGGGAATGTGAAACTGCGGCAATAAGAATTCAAGGAGACGCTGAACCACCCAACAAGGCACGGCCGCAGAGGATGGTAGCACTGGCACTTTCTCCTGGGGCTGGTGCAGGTGTTAAAACATTCTGGGATGCCAGGGGCAAGTCTCAACACTCATCCTGTAGGGTGAGCCAGGAAGATCGCTGCCTTACCATGTCTCAATTCCAAAACAGAGGTCCTGCTCCATTCTGACTTGGGCAGCTCAGCTGAGACTGAGTATTCTTTTGAGGATTAATCAAAGGAGGGGCAGGGAAAAGAGCCTATAATTCAGAGACTGAATGCTTGGGTTTAAATCCTGCTTCTGGCCCTGGTGAAGTCACTTCAACCATCTCAGACTTGATTTTCTGCTCTATCAAATAGAGATAACAGTATCTGTAATGACGACCCATCTCCCACAGCTATGGGAAGGAGGGGACTATAGAAATGTGAGCTGTTATGCAGAAAAAGAGAATGCAGCAGTCGCTCAATGTCCTGCTAACATCTCTACAAAGTCAAGAACATGAATGGAGCCCGCGCTCTGGAGCAACTGTCCCAACTTCTACACTTCCTGACATATTAGGTCCCCAGACTATGGATATTCTGTCTCCTTCGGGGCTTCAGGGTAATCCTGAAGGATTTAAGGGAATGTCCTTCTAATGCTATGGATTGTGAGCCCCTACTCATGTGTTTCTCACCACTAGTATCCGTTTATATCAGTCAGAGCTGATTTCAACAAACTTTTTTTCTTAAATAATCAAAATATAGTGGAGGTGAAATACCATAATCATTGAGGAAATTGTATGGGGGATAATTCCATCTGACCAGCATTTACTAAAGCATGATATTGTACAAAGTATGGGCTAAATCCTGGTCACAGAAAGAAAGAAAAATCCTCATGGGACTTGTATTCTACTGGGCTGCTGGTGTGTGTGTGGGGGGGGGTGGCACCTGATAGATTAGTATCTTAACAAATAGGAAGCAACAGGGGCAAATGCAAGATTCAGGCAAAGAGCTCTGGGAAAACTTGAGAAGGGAGTACCCATCTTCAGCTGATGGTTAAGGGCAGTCAGTGTGGTGATAGTAGGAAGAGATTTCACTTCCCCACATGATAGAAGGTGCATTGGAATAAGAAAGGGAGCAGGAAAGAAATAACCATGAGAACAGAGGGGATAAGTCAGTCCTTGCCTCTTTTTGTATCCTCAGCACTTGGAACAGTGCCTGGCACATAGTAGGCACGTAATACATGTTGACTGATGATTGACTATCTGTAAAATGAAGGACTTGACGCCAATGCTCTCTACCCAGCCTGTTGCTTATTATATGCTGGGCAGTGTGTGGGGGTTGAGGGCAGACTTGCCCCTCTGGTGTGAGGACTGCTCATCCGCCTTTAGTGTCCCCTTGATTCACCCAACTCTCACCTATGGTTCCAAAAAACTGTCACATACTCAGCAGCCATACCCGAGGAAACCATTTCGGCAAATGGACCAAAGCAGGTCAAGGGTAACCACGGGACCTCAAACCCACTGTGGAGTTAGGGGTATGTATATTCGCCCTAGGCATGTGAAGACTCTCTGGAAGAATGAGCAGATGAGAACCATTTGTTCTAAAAGCCAGGAAGGTGAGTGAAGCAGGCACCCTGTGGAGCCCTGAGAGTTTGGTCAGACATCAGAGAGGACAAGGCCGTCCCTGGCATCCCAATCGTCGCCAGTCATCTGGACTTTGCCTTGCACTGAATGCTGATGACTCTGGGAGAGAGAAGGAAGCCTACGACTTCACACAACTCTGCTTCCCTTACATCCAACTTACATGTGAGTCAAAAGACATCCCCAAACTGTGTTACCATTTTACCTACCTCAAAGGTTGTGCAACAGGCAAGTGACAAAGGAGCAGGTGTGTATTCCCTGAGAGCTGTTGTCACAACCCTTCACAGAGAAGGCCCAGGAGAGTGGCTTGTCTTCTCACAGGAAGCAGCAGTGGGATTAGGCAGGCCCCTGAGTGTCCCAGCAGCCTCTTTTAAGGACTGACTTGTTTGCCTCCTGGTATAAGGAGAGGGGTAGAAAAGGTGCTTTTAAAATGATCCGCTCCACCTAAACTAACCCTGGCCTACTTATCATGGCAGGCAGGGATTCTACCCTGTTGTCAAAACACACCCAAAAAATGTACAAAAAATGTTTTGCAAAAATGATTTCAGTCACTATTGTTACATGGAACGTGTGCACACTTATGGACATGAAATCCAATAGAATTGAAAGATGAGCACCTCTTGTTGTGAGAGAATTCAGCAAGTATTGCATCCAAAGAGCAGCCCTGAGTGAAACAAGGCTGAGGAATGAAGGCCAGGTTACTGAAGTGGAAGCTGGACACACATTTTTCTGGAGTGGCCACAGGGAAGGGGAGCTCCATGAAGCCAGCATACATCTTGCAATCAAAACAAGATGGTGCTTCTCCAAAGGAGTGAATTAGACCCATGATAATGTGATTTCCATTGGTAGGAAGTGCCATTGTCAATGCATATGCTCCCGCCATGGTGAACCCTGAGGTCAAAGAAAACTTTTTAAAGCTCTGGAGACCCTTGCCATCAATGTATCAAAACAGAACAAGGTTGTAATTCTGGGTGACAATGCCAGAGGACACACAGACTATCAGACATGGCAGGGAGTCCTTGGGAGGAGTGGAGTAGGAAACAGTCACAGCAATGGTCACTTACTGGTATGTCTCATGACCTTCTCATCGCTGACATTGTCTTCCATTTACCTAAATGCAATAAAACTTCATGGATGCCCTCTCATAACAAACATTGGCATTTAGTAGAACATGTCATTATAAGGAGAAGAGACAGACTGTATGTGAGAGTGATGAAGGTTATGTGTAGTACAGAGTACTGGGCTGATCATAGACTTATCCTTTCCAAACGACACATTTGCGTTCAACAAAATCAGTGGCACCAAGGCAAGATGACTACCAGAAGACTTAATGTCAACATTAAGACTTAATGTTGGGAGTAGCTAGGTAGCACAGTGGATAAAGCACTGGCCCTGGATTCAGGAGGACCTGAGATCGAATTTGACCTCAGACACTTGACACTTACTAGCTGTGTGACCCTGGGCAAGTCACTTAAACCTCATTGCCTGCAAAAACAAAAAAAACAAAACTGTTCTCTCTCCCTCTCCCCTTCTCTCTCTCTCTCTCTCTCTCTCTCTCTCTCTCTCTCTCTCTCTCTCTCTCTCTCTCTCTCTCTCATTGCTGACAAGATTCTCACCAGAGTTCTCCTTAATAGGCTGATCCTTCACCTGGAAGGTGGTCACCTAACCAAGAGCCAGTGTGGCTTCAGAAAGGACCAAGGAATGGTCAGCATTGTTTTTGATGTCCAACAACTCCAGAAGAAATGCCAGGAGTAGAACAGAGGTTTGTAGACAATGTTTGTAAACCTAACAAAGGCCTTTAACACTGTTAGTCATGAGGGCCTGTGGAAGATCATGGGAAATCTGGTTGTCCAGAGAAGTTCATCAGTATTGTGCACCAGTTCCTTGATGGCATGTTTGCATGGGTTCTGGATAATGGATGATGCTCTTGTGCCTTCCCAGACATCAGTGGAGTGAAGCAGGGCTGTGTACTTGCTTCTGTGCTTTTTAGCATTATGTTTTCAGTGATGTTGTCTGGTACCTTCAGTGAGGACGAAAGTGGCATGAAGGTCAGCTACCACACCTGAAAGAGCCACAAGCCAAGATTAAAGTGGAGGGAGAGTTGGTGCATGTTTTTGCTTTTGTTGTTGTTGTTGTTGTTGTTGTACACAGATGATTGTGCACTCAATGCAGTCTCTGAGGCTGAGATGCACCAGGGTATAGATTGATTCTCTGCTGCTTTGCTCATTTTGGTTCAACAGTTAACACCAAGAAAACACAGTTTCTCCACCCGCTAGCACCACACCATCCATATAAAGAATGATCAATTACAGAAAATGGAGACATTTTAAATACTCACCTTGAAAGTCTACCTTCCAGGGATGTACACATGGACGATGAGGTTGATACACACATTGCCAGAGCTGGTTCCATGTTTGGGAGGCTCCAGAGCAAAGTGTGGGACAGAAGAGGTATTAGACCGTATACCAAACTGAAGGTCTACAAAGCCCTTGTGTTGACCTCATGGTTGTATGTCTGTGAAACCTGGACAGTCAAGTAGCACCATGACAGAAAACTGAATTGCTTCCATTTGAATTGTCTTAGGAAAATTCTGAACATCACCTGGGAAAATGAGGTATAGGATGCTGAAATCCTTTCTTGAGCTGAACTGCCCACCATTCAAACTCTACTGTAGAGAGCACAACTCCAGAGGGCTGGTCGTGTGGTTTGAATGCCAAATGTAGGTTTGCCTAAGACTATTTTCCAGAGAATTCACACAAGTCAGGTGCTTACATAGAGTCAAAAGAAGCACCACAAGGACCCACTCAAGGTCTCTCTGAAGAACTTGTGTATTGATTGTGAGACTCAGGAGATACTGGCACAGGACCACCCATCACGGTGTGTTTGCATCAGAGAAGATGCTGTGCTCTATGAACAAAGCAAAATGAGAAGAGCTCCAGAGAGATGTGAGAGGCACAAATTTAGAGACATCTCCATCTCAAATATTTATATACACTATTTGCAGCTGACTTGTAATAGAGCTTTCTGAGCTCATGTTAATCTGCTCAGACACAGTGAACATGGACCTCAACATTGTGATATCATTTTGGTGCTCTTTGAGCAGGAAGGAAAAACAACAATGTGCTAGACACTATGCTAACCACTGAGTATAAAAAGAAAAGCTTACCCTGCCTGTGCTTCAAGGAAATTGCATTCTAATGAAGTGTATATAAGTATATGCAAAATGGATGGAAGGGAGGTAGAGCCAAGATGGTGGAGCACTGGGAATCAATATGGCACACTCCACTCCCCCAAACCTCCTCCAAATACATATAAAAGTTATCCCATAATAAATCCTGATGGGGAAATCCAAGAAGAAGTCACAGTGACTTCTTTTCCCAGCCTACAGAGACAGCCCATGGAGGGGTCTGTGGATACCAGGAACAAGAAGACTCATCTGTCCCCAAGCCACAGCCTTCTTGAAGACTGGCTAAGGCTACAACCATAACAGGTTTGTGTTCGTTCTCTCTCTCTCTCTCTCTCTCTCTCTCTCTCTCTCTCTCTCTCTCTCTCTCTCTCTCTCTCATCCTGAGTCTGGTTACCTTATTGATACTTGGCTTTCACATGGTTAACATGAGGAAAAAAAGGTAGAAAATTTAAGACAATCTTGACCAAAAAACCCCAAAGTCCTTCATACAAAATATGTAGGGGCCAAATTTTAATTGGGCAGTGTTAGTTAGGAGGCTTGCCGCAATATTGAGGCAAGGAAGATTAACAGCCTCTTTCAAAAACAGAACAGGATTTATTAGCAAGAAGAAACTTAAAAACACAAATAAGATTTGTAAAATTAAGGGAAAGGGAAAAAAAGGAATGGGGGGAAGGAAAATAACTCGACCTGAATCACACCACCGCCCAGGGCTCAGCAGAGCATACAGCTGTGTCCTCTCTCTCTTTCCAGCTCAAATGCCAGAATGGCAAATCTCCTTTTTTCTCCTTCCCAGCAGACCCCAGGCTGTCCACACATAGCCCCAAGCTAATTGGCTGGCAGCCCTGACTTGACAGTCGCATGACTGCCCTCACTGGGCTTCCAGTCATTATAATTTTGCCAGGCCCATGTAGGCGTCAGCAAGTGGTGGTGATGTGAGCTGCCAGCACCATGGCGAAGGCTACAGCCAGTGGGTGGAGCACCATGCTGGTGTGGAAGGCAAGGCACCTGAGCCCCGGCCAGTGCATGTGCCGAGTTTTTTCTTTTAATTCTAGTCAAAAGATGGGGTCATAAAAACCTCAAATCACAATTAGTTCTTTACAATATGAAAATAGATTCAAGACTAGATCTGTTTTTAATTTAGAGTACCCTGGTAACTGTCCCCTAGGGACAACATCTTCATCATACCCAACTTGAAAAAGTCAGAGTTTATACATTAGATCCTTCCCACTGGCTTGCTTGATCAGTTTGAGGACATCTGCTTTCTCATCGCCACCATCTTTCAGATCAGGTTTTCATTAAGTTTTTGTTTGTTTGTTTTTATTTTGTTTGACTGGTAGTGAACTTCAGAAAAACAAATGTAGCCACTCTGGAGATTGCTGAACATATAGCCCAAGTTAAAATCAAAAAAGTCAAGAAAGACCCTCTTCCCTCGGGGAAACCCAGAGCATTGGCTGTCACTAAAGCAGATTAGAGGAACAATCCTGAACGTGTTTAAAAAAACACCACCACCACCACCAAAAAAGTGGGATTCACCCAGGATACTAGGATTTAGGGCTAGAAGGAACATCAGGTTCCTTTAATAGAAGGTACCCTAGCGCATTTAAAATATTATTAGATTTACAAAAAAATTTTATTTATAGAGACTGTTACATGCTCGGACAGAGGATGCTCTACAGAGATGGGTGGAGTTTATCCATCAGCTTTCTAATAGCAGTTTCCTGCCACAATTTCTGTGGCATGTGTAGAAATGTGGCTAGAGCTCACCTGACTTGTCCAAAAACTGGAAGCAAAATGGATGTCTTCTAATGTCCACTGCAGGAGGACCCATTTTCTCTTTAAAGGCATATGGGAACTCCATCGAGGTATAAGCAGAAAAACAACTCTTCTCCAGTTTCAAACTTTACCAGGGAAAAGCTTGCACTCTGCCTCTGGAGGGAAGGGTGGGGAACTTGCTGATTTACAGAACACCCCACCCATAGCTACATCCCCTTGATTAATTATGTAACCAGAACTCTTTTACCTTTATCAGCTTGCCAATCAAGTAATGGCAGATTATTCTGATGCTTGGCTAGGTTATCATACTTGAACCAGAAGGGCCCGTGGAAAGGACAGGATGCTTTCAATCTCGTATTTTTCCTAAGAATTTCTATGCTATGACGTTAGACATTTTAGCCTCACTGAAGATATCATGGAAAAGTCAAAGGTTCTTAAGCAAAAGAGGAGATCAAGGAAAAATTCCCAGAGTAGAGAGCTCTCTCATAAAGATTGGTCTTTGCCCATCTTCAGGAGAAATGACAGCAAATTTCCTGGATGATAGCATGTGTGGGAAGAGAATGATTAATCATGGATTTCTAGGAGAAATCCAGAAGCTGCTGTCTCCCCTTCCCCAGAGCCTGCAGCTTAACAAGAAGAATGAAGATTGACCTTTCTGACAACCTAGGGGAAAGAAACTCACCTTGACTATCCCTCGGATCACATCAACCAATGGAACTGAATGATGCTAGCCAATTAGCTTTGAGCAGTGTGTAAGAGCCACCCCTAGGGAAGGAGGAACTGCGGTGGACCACAGTAGGCTTGCTGCGCTCGCGCTCTCTCTCTCTCTCTCTCTCTCTCTCTCTCTCTCTCTCTCTCTCTCTCTCTCTCTCTCTCTCTCAAGCTAGCCACACATTCTCCTCTCCTGCTTGGAAAAATGTGCTAGGTATGTGACTAGTAGAGAAGTCAGGCAGACACATGGTCAACTCTTTACTAACATTTAATATGATTTAATAAATGTTTAATGCCCCAAACTGATTCAGTAGCCATTAATTTATAAGTAGCAATATCTCAGAAACCCCACGCGAGTTCCTCAATAATTTAGAACAGAGACAGGCATGGCCCCCAATATTTCAAACGCCACACATGTAAATGACTTCAGAAGATGAAATGCTAGTCAATAATTTTAGTTATCATGGTAAAGATCTTTGCATTTGAGATTATAACTACCTTCCTTATCCCCACAGCTGCTGAAAGACTTGGGGTTCTATCTGTGTTCCCAAAGACCATGTGTACATATTACTCTGTATCCTTGCAAACAAAATACATATACACACACAGTCTGATCTCCTGTTTGCTTCCTACATTTTCAAAGGTTTGCCTAATCATGGATATGGGTTAGTCAGTCAATTAGCATTCATTAAGCACCTACTATGTGCCAAGCCTGGATAAGCACTGAATACTTAGTGAAGCCATCATCTCTGGTTTTACTTTACAGTCAAACAGTTTAAAGTTGATTCATACTGCTTTTTCTCATCCTTGGACTTAGGTTTGTTGTTTTTGTTTTGTTTTGTTTTGAACCTTAGGCAAAGACCATCGAAGCCCTTCACGTCTTTCTAGAACTTGTTACTCTTTAAAATTTGGCAGAACAGATTAGTTTTTAGGATGGGACTTCATAATTATTTATATTTTCCTAAGCTTCACTTAGAGCATTATTTTTGTCTTTTTCTACTTCCTGCATTTTTACTCTAACCACTAAACAGTCTAAGTTTATTTGGTGGTCTGCATTCATTTCTACCCACAGTAATTTATAGCGTAGACTATATTATACTAAAGTCACATTTATATCTTTCAACGTAAATAATTTTAAATAGCAAAGATGCATTTGATTTTTGAGAAACTCTTTAATGGATATGAGATATAAATCATGGTTTGCAAAGCCTAAGAGTTTAGAATTTTCATCATCAGATAAGAGACCATTTCTCAGTATTGTAGCTGATGAATGGAAACATCCCTTAAGTAAAACACCAAGATTAAAAATAGGACCAGGTCTAGGATGATAGTATCTGAGATCAGGATCTATCAGAAGGGGGGGGCATGCACATGTTCAGCTAACACACCTTTTTAAAAATCCTTTCTTAGTCCAATGCCATGAAACACAGTGATGGTGGGATTCATTTGCCACAGGATAATGGACTTTCTGGTGGGGATGGCTTCCAGAGCTCATCTAGCCTGGCCCCCTCGTTTTGTGGGCAGCTAGGTGGTACAGTGGATGGAATTCTGAACTTGTCATCAGGAAGGTATCGTTCTTGTTCAGTTGTTTCAGTTGCCTCGAATCTTTGTGACCCCACTGGGGGTTTTCTTGGCAGAGATCCTGGAGGGGTTTGCCATTTCCTTCTCCAGCTCATTTTACAGATGGGGAAACTGAAGTAAACAGGTTAAGTGAATTGCCCAGGGTCACACAACTAGCAAATGTCTGAAGCCAGATTTAAACTCAGGTCTTCCTGACTACAGGCCTGGCATTCTATCAGGAAGACCCAAGTTCAAATTTCACTCCAAATATTTACTGGCTGTGTGACCCCCAGATAAGCCACTGAAACACTGTCTTCTTTGGTCTCCTCATCTGTAAAATGAGGGGTAATAATAGCATCTATCTCCCAGGGTTGTTGTGCAGATCAAATGAGAGAATGTATGTCGTGGGCTTTGCAAACTTTAAAGCCCCTAAATGCTACACTCCTCCTACTTCTCCTCCTCCTCATCATTTCATGGATAAAAAAACAAGATCAAGAAGTTTTATGACTTGATGATGGATACACAAGGAACACACACAGAATTCAAAACTTGTTCTCTTATTTCAGCTCCAGGGCTCTCTCTCTGCTGCATCTTTTGTCTTCTCCCTCCTTCGACTACATAAACATAAATAAAATAATCAAGTTTTGTTGTTTTTAAATATTTCATTATTGCAACCAGAGACTTAAAATGCAGGATAATATAAAGTTTGGGTGCAAAATATGAAAACAAAAAAATTAATCTTCTGGGCATATTCTTGCCAGAGTGTGAAATAGAAGAGAATAGGCTGGTTACAGAAGGAGGGTAAGGGATGATCATGGGTAGACAGCCAGAGAGCTCCACTGCTCTTCTCCCTATGTCAGGGAAGATGAGGAAGGACTTCAGCACTTTGGGTGGATCTTCCAGTAAAAGGGTTCTATATTCTATAAATCTATATATTAAGTGTTTACTGTATCAAAAAACAAAAAAGGAAGTGCTCTAGCTACAAATGCAGACTTGTCCTGATTTCTAAGCCTAGTTGGGGATTCTCCCAACTTCTGTACAGAAAAACAGGTTAGGTTTTCATCTGCTTGGTTTAAATGGTGAGTAAGCTAGTCAATAAATGCGAATTAAGCACCTACTGCATACCAGGCACTGAGCTAAGTGCAGGGGATACAAACAGAGGCACAAAGTCAGTCCCTGCCCTTGAGGGGTTTATGCTTCATGGGGTGCTGGGCTTGCCTTGTAGAACCAGATGGCTTTTAAAATCCCTTTCTCCTTCAAAGAAGTTAATGTTCCCTCTCTTACCCTTTGTCATTGCTTCTATAAATACATCCTGACTACTTCAGCCGCACTTGATCCCCCTTAATTCTAGTGCTTCCCTCTGAGATTATTTCCAGCTTATCCTGTATGTATCTTATTTGTACACAGTTGTTTGCTTGTTGCCTCCCCCATTAGACTCTGGGCTCTAGGAGGGCAGGGAATGGCTTTGACCTTTCTTTGTATCCCCACTGTTTAGCACAGTGCCTAGCACATAGTAGGTGCTTAGTAAACACTTGTTGACTGACTGGTGAATCTCCATCTTGCTTCTAATTGTGTGGGTTGTCAAAAGGCAATCACAGATTCTCGAGGATTCCTTAAGTATACCATCATATCATCTGCAAAGAGTGATAGTTTTGTTTCCTCCTTGCCTATTCTAATTCCTTTAATTCCTTTCTCTTCTCTGATTGCTAAAGCTAACATTTCTAGGACAATATTAAATAATAGGGGTGATAATGGACATCGGTGTTTCACCCCTGATCTTATTGGGAAGGCCTCTAATTTACCTCCATTGCATATAATACTTGCTGATGGCTTTAGGTAGATACTGTTTATTATTCTAAGGAAAGCTCCCCCTATTCCTAAACTCTCTAGTGTTTTTATTAGGAATGGGTGCTGTACTTTGTCAAAAGCTTTCTCTGCATCTATTGAGATAATCATGTGATTTTGGTTGGTTTTCTTATTGATGTGGTTGATTATGTTAATAGTTTTCCTAATGTTGAACCAGCCCTGCATTCCTGGTATAAATCCCACCTGGTCATAGTGTATTATCCTGGTGATCACTTGCTGTAATCTCCTTGCTAATATCTTATTTAAGATTTTAGCATCAATATTCATTAGGGAAATTGGTCTATAATTTTCTTTCTCTGTTTTTGCTTTGCCTGGTTTTGGTAAAACCACCATATTTGTGTCATAAAACTAATTTGGTAGAACTCCTTCTTCACCTATTTTTCCAAATAATTTGTATAATATTGGAATTAATTGTTCTTTAAATGTTTGGTAAAATTCACCCGTAAACCCATCTGGCCCTGGGGATTTTTTCTTAGGGAGTTCATTAATAGTCTGTTCAATTTCTTTTTCTAATATGGGTTTATTTAAGGATTTTATTTCCTCTTCAGTTAACCTGGGCAGTTTGTATTTTTGTAAATATTCAACCATTTCATTTAGATTGTCAAATTTATTGGCATACAGTTGGGCAAAATAATTCCTAATTATTGACTTAATTTCCACTTCATTGGTAGTAACATCACCCTTTTCATTTTTGATACTGGTAATTTGGTTTTCTTCTTTCTTTTTTTTAATCAAATTAACCAATATTTTATCTATTTTATGGGTTTTTTCATAAAACCAGCTCTTAGTTTTATTGATTAATTCTATAGGTTTTTTGCTTTCAATCTTATTAATTTCTCCTTTAATTTTCAGGATCTCTAATTTAGTGTCTAATTGGGGATTTCTAATTTGTTCTTTTTCTAGCTTTTTAAGTTGCATGCCCAATTCATTAATCTCCTCTTTCTCTTTCTTATTCATGTAAGCATTTAGAGCTATAAATTTTCCCCTAAGCACTGCTTTGGCTGCATCCCATAGATTTTGGTATGTTGTCTCATTATTGTCATTCTCTTGGATAAAGTTATTGATTGTTTCTATGATTTCTTGTTTGGCCCATTCATTCTTTAGAATGAAATTATTTAGTTTCCAATTGATTTTCATTCTACTTTTCCCTGGCTCTTTCTTACATGTAATTTTTATTGCATCATGATCTGAGAAGGATGCATTTACTATTTCTGCCTTTCTACATTTGACTATGATGTTTTTGTGCCCTAATACATGGTCAATTTTTGAAAATGTGCCATGTACTGCTGAGAAAAAGGTATATTCCTTTCTATCCCCATTCAATTTTCTCCAGACATCTATCATGTCTAACTTTTCTAGTAATCTTTTCACCTCTTTCACTTCTTTCTTATTTATTTTTTGGCTAGATTTATCTAATTCTGAGAGGGGGAGATTCAGATCCCCCACTAGTATAGTATTACTGTCTAATTCCTCTTGTAACTCATTTAACTTCTCCTCTAAGAACTTGGATGCTATACCACTTGGCGCATACATATTTAATATTGATATTACTTCATTATCTATAGTACCTTTAAGTAAGATGTAATTTCCTTCCTTATCTCTTTTAATGAGATCTATTTTTGCCTGCACTTTGTCTGAGATAAGGATTGCTACCCCTGCCTTTTTTACTTTAGCTGAGGCATAATATATTCTGCTCCAGCCTTTTACCTTTACTCTGTGTGTATCTCTCTGCTTCAAATGTGTTTCTTGTCAAAAATTACTTGAAACAATGAACAACTTTAGCAAAGCAGCAGGATATAAAATAAATCCACATAAATCATCAGCATTTCTATACATGACCAACAAAGTCCAGCAGCAAGAGATAGAAAGAGAAATTCCATTTAAAGTAACGGTAGATAATATAAAATACTTGGGAGTCTACTTGCCAAGACAAACCCAGGAACTCTATGAATACAACTACCAAACACTCTTCACACAAATCAAATCAGATCTAAATAATTGGAAAGATATCAATTGCTCATGGATAGGCAGAGCTAATATAGTAAAAATGACAATACTGCCTAAATTAATTTACTTATTCAGTGCCATACCAATCAGACTACCTAAAAATTATTTTATACAGCTAGAAAAAATAATAACAAAATTCATCTGGAAAAACAAAAAGTCAAGAATATCCAGGGAAATAATGAAAAAAAATTCACAGGAAGGTGGGTTAGCGGTACCAAACCTGGAGCTTTACTATAAAGCGGCAGTCATCAAAACTATCTGGTACTGGCTAAAAAATAAAGTGGTAGATCAATGGAATAGGCTAGGCTCAGGAAATGCAGGAGTAAATGACACTAGTAATGTAGTGTTTGAGAAAACCCAAAGACTCCAGCTTCTGGGATAGGAACTCAGTATTTGACAAAAACTGCTGGGAAAACTGGAAGATAGTATGGCAGAAATTAGGCATAGACCAACATCTTACACCTTATACTAAAATAAGGTCAAAATGGATACACGATTTAGACATAAGAGGTGATACCATAGGTAAATTAGGAGAGAAAGGAATAGTGTACCTATCAGATCTTTGGAAAGGAGAACAGTTTTTGACCAAACAAGAGATAGAGTATATTATAAAATGCAAAATGGATGATTTTGATTATATTCAATTAAAAAAAAATTTGTACAAACAGAAGCAATGCATCCAAAATTGGAAGGGAGGCAGAAAACTGGGAAACAATTTTTGAGGCCAGTGCTTCTGATACAGGCCTCATCTCTAAAATATATAGGGAATTAAATCAAATTTATAAGAATCCAAGTCATTCCCCAATTGAGAAATGGTCAAAGGATATGAACAGGCAGTTTTCTGATGAAGAAACCAAAGCTATCTATTCCCATATGAAAAAATGCTCTAAATCTCTAATGATTAGAGAGATGCAAATTAAAACAACTCTGAGGTACCACCTGACACCTATCAGATTGGCTAAAATGACAAAAAAGGAAGATAATAAATGTTGGAGAGGCTGTGGAAAAATTGGAACACTAATCCATTGTTGGTGGAGCTGTGAGCTGATCCAACCATTCTGGAGAGCAATTTGGAATTATGCCCAAAGGGCGATAAAGCTGTGCATACCCTTTGACCCAGCAATCCCACTTTTAGGTCTTTTGCCCAAAGAAATCATGGAAGGGGGAAAGGGACCCACATGTACAAAAATATTTATAGCTGCTCTTTATGTGGTAGCAAGGAATTGGAAGTTGAGGGGGTGCCCATCAATTGGGGAATGGCTGGACAAGTTGTGGTATATGAATACAATGGAATACTATTGTGCTGTAAGAAATGATGAGCAGGAAGAGTTCAGAGAAACCTGGAGGGTCTTACGTGAGCTGATGATGAGTGAGATGAGCAGAACCAGAAGAACATTATACACAGTATCATCAACATTGAGTGTTGACCTACTGTGATGGACTATATTCTTCTCACCAGTGCAATGGTACAGAAGAGTTCCAGGGAACTCATGATAGAAGAGGATCTCCAAATCCAAGAAAAAAAAAGAAAGAAAGAACTGTGGAGTATAAATGCTGATTGAACCATATTATTTCTTTTGTTTTGGGTGCTGTTGTTTTTTTTTTTTCTATTTTGAGGTTTTGCATCACTGCTCTGATTTTTTCTCTTGTAACAGGATTAATGCAGAAATAGGATTAATGTTATTATGTGTATATATATGTGTGTGTGTGTATATATCTATATCTATATCTATATGTATAGAGATATATAGACACAACCTATATCAGATTACCTGCTGTCTAGGAGAGGGGGGAGGGAGGGGAGGGAGGGAGGGAGAAAAATCTGAAATTGTAAAGCTTGTATAAACAAAAGTTGAGAACTATCTTTACATGTAACGGAAAAAATAAAATACCTTATACATTAAAAAAATAAAATAAAATAAAATAAAGCATCTAAAAAAAAAGGCAATCACAGAGACAGAGCCAAGATGGAGGAGTAAAGGCAGGGACTCTGACGTCTCCCCCAAACCCATCCAAATACTTCACGTGATGACTTGAAAAAACTTCTAAAGAGGTAGAACCCACACAAAGATTTTCCAGCCCAACACCACTTAGAAGGTTGGCAGGAAAGGTCTGCTGCCACAGGGTAAGAGCGGAGCCCAGTCCAATGCAGGCTGCACCAGTGCAAGCTGGGCCCCGGCAAACTGGAAGCAATTCTGGAGCACCTGAATCAGTGGCAGCACTGGTAGTCCCCAGACCCCTCATCCCACAGA
The DNA here is from genome assembly GCF_019393635.1 of Dromiciops gliroides. NCBI lineage: Eukaryota > Metazoa > Chordata > Mammalia > Microbiotheria > Microbiotheriidae > Dromiciops > Dromiciops gliroides. The sequence continues at coordinate 9,554,914 of NC_057865.1, forward strand.
CGGTCAGAAGGAGATTTACAGGGGCCCCTGTGCTGGCACCAGGGGCCCGAATCTGTTACATTGGCTATGTATGGGGGTGCTGTCCTGGTTCTTCGTTCCAGCTCAAGAAGGAACATTAGCACAGCAGAGCTTGTGGCCTCAGGGGAGCAGGGACCCTGGTCACACTTCCAGGATTGAAAAGAGTGCTTGTGGTCACTCACAAACCAGTGCATAGTACAAGAGAGCAGTCGATGCATCTCTGCCTAAATCATCTTGAACTTACTGGTCCCCAGAATTATCTCTGAAAACAGCTGCTCTAAAAAGCTGAAGCTTGGGACGTGTCCTCTCCATTCTGGAAGCAGAGACCCACTTTAGCATAGAGTTAAAAGTAAAGAAATGGGCTGGAAAATGAGCAAACAAAAGAAAAAAATCCGACCATAGAAAGGTTCTGTGGTGACAAGGAAGAACAAAGCACACTCAGAAGAAGACAAAGTCAAAACTCCTACATTCAAAGCTTCAAAGAAAAACATGAACTGGTCTTAGGCCGTGGAAGACCTCAGAAAATGTTTTAAAGGGGCAGCTAGGGGGCGCAGTGGATAGAGCACCGGCCCTGGAGTCAGGAGGACCTGAGTTCAAATCTGGCCTCAGACACTTAACACTTACTAGCTGTGTGACCCTGGGCAAGTCGCTTAACCCTCATTGCCCCGCAAAACAAAACAAAACAAAATCAAACAAACAAAATACCTGACTTGGAGAATAGATCCAGGAGAAATAATTTAAGAATTATTGGACTACCTAATAAAAAAAGAGCCTAGATATTATCTTTCAAGAAATTATTAAAGGAGAATTGTTCTAATATTCTAGAGCCAGAAGATAAAATAGAAATGGAAAGAATCCAACAATCATCTCCTGAAGAGATCTCAAAATGAAAACACCAAGAAATATTATAGCCAAATTCCAGAACTCCCAGGTCAAGGAGAAAATATTACAAACAGACAAAAAGAAACAGTTCAAATATAATGGAGCCACAGTTGGGAAATACAAGATTTAGCAGCTTCTACATTAAAGGATCCAAGGGTTTGGAATATGATATTCCAGAGAGCAAGAATCACCTACCTAGCAAAACTGATTATAATCCTTCAGGGAAAAGAAATGGATATTCAATAAAATTGAGGACTTTCAAGCATTCCTGATCAAAAGACCTGAAGTGAATATGAAATTTAACTTTCAAATACAAGACACAAAAGAAGCAAAAAAAGGTAAACAGGAAAGAGAAATTATAAGGGATTTGAAAAGGTTAAACTGTTTATATTCTTACATGGGAAAATTATATTTATAACTCCTAAAAAACTTAATTAAGGAGTATATGTAGATAAAAAGTAGAGGTTTGAGTTGCATGTGCTGGTATGATTATCTAAAAATATAAAATTAAGTGGTGAGAAAGAAGAATGCATTGGGAAAAGAGGAAAGGGAGAGGTAAAATGGGATAAATTATCTGATATAAATGAGGTCTGAAAGAGATTTTACAGTGGAGGAGAAAATGAGGTAGGGGTTGGGGGAGCACACAAACCTTACTCTCATTAGAATTTGCTCAAAAAGGGAATAATATAGACACTCAGTTGGGTGTAAAAATCTATCTGGGGCAGATAGGTGGCACAGTAGATAGAGCACTGTCCCTGAAGTTGGGAGGACCTAAACTCAAATCTGAACTCAGGCACTTGCTAACTATGTGACTCTCTCTGGTCAAGTCACTTAACCCCAATTACCTTAAACATCAGGGGCCATCTCCAGCTGTGCTATTATGTATCTTGCCACTGGACCAGATGGCTCTGGAGGAGAGAGTGAGGTTGGTGACTTTGCACAGCCCTTCCTCACTTAAATCCAATTTACTGTAAGTCATGAAATCACCCCGATGACCTTTTTGAGAATGAAGGACAGAAACCAACAACAGAAAGTAGGATGGAAGGGGATAAGAGGAAGGGGGAGTTGATAGAAGGGAGGGCAATTTGGGGGAGGTAAAAGTCAGACGCAAAATGTTTGAGAATGGGCAGGGTAAAAGGATAAAGAAAGAGCAGGATAAACAGGGGTAAAATAGGTTTGAGAGAATACATAGATGTAAATCATTACTGTGAAAAAAATTTATAGTAAGTCTCTGATAAAGCCTCCATTTCTCAAACATATAGAAAACTGAGTCAAATTTGTAGAAATAAGCCATTCCGCAATTGATAAATGGTCAAAGGATATGAATGGGTAATTTTCAGACAAAATAATCAAAGCTATCTATAGTCATGTAAAATGCTCTAAGTCATTATTGATGAGAGAAATGCAAATTAAAACAACTCTTAGCTACCATCTCATACCTGATAAGACTGGTTAATATGACAGAAAACGGAAAATGACAAATGTGAGAGAGGATGTGGGAAAATTAAAGAGTAATATACCATTGGTAAAATTGTATACTGATTTAACCATTATGTAAAGCAATTTGGAACTATGCCCAAAGAGTTATAAAACGATGCATGCCCTTTGACTAAGCAATAACACAACTAGGTCTGCATCCCAATGAGATAAAAAAACAAAAATGAAAAGGACCTACATGTACAAAAGTATTTATAGCAGCTCTTTTAGTGATAGCAAAGAATTGCAAATTGAGGGGATGTCCATCAGTTGGGGAATGGCTCAATAAGCTATTTTATATTATTGTGGTGGAATACTACTGTGCTTTTTTGCGGGGCAATGAGGGTTAAGTGACTTGCCCAGGGTCACACAGCTAGTAAGTGTCAAGTGTCTGAGGCTGGATTTGAACTCAGGTCCTCCTGAATCCAGGGCTGGTGCTTTATCTACTACATCTGCCACCTAGCTGCACCACCACTGTGCTTTAAGAGATGATGAGCAGCATGCTCTTAGAAAAATCTGGACTTACATGAACTGATGCAAAGGGAATGAGCAGAACCAGAAGAACATTGTATATAGTAACAGCAATATTGTATAATGGTTTAATGTGAATAACTTAGATATTCTCAATAATACAATGATCCAAAATGATTCTGTAGGACTTAGGAAAAAAGGTTCTGTCTATCTCCAGAGGAAGAACTAGTGGAGCCTGAATGCAGAGTGAAGATACTTTTCTTTCTTTTTCTGGGTTTCTCTGTTTTCCTTTACAGAATGGCTTACACGGAAATGCATTTTGCATGACTACACATGTATAACCTATGTCAAGTTGCTTGCCTTCTCAGTGAGGTGGAGAGAAAGAAGTCAGAATTCAAAATTTAAAAGAAAAAGGTTAAAATTATTTTTACATGTAATGGAGGAAATATTAATTTTTAAAAGGCAATCACAACACCACAAGACTTATGCAATGACCAGGTTTATTACAAAACATGCATGCGGACCCCAACAGGTTCCCCATTTTTACAGAAGTTTACAGTTTTATAATAGCAGGACAAAGGGAGGAGGAGATAGGGGTGTGACAAGGGAGGGGGAATAGCGCATCTAAGGAGAGAAAAAGGACAAAACCAATCACCCTGGAGGAGGAGCGAGGTGATGTCAAAAGCCTTATTCTTTTCCCTTGGCAACTGCTAGACTATGAAGATAGGAGGGTCACCTTATCTGCAAAGAACCCCAGCTGCACAAGCATTATCCCTACTTGGCAAAGACTAACTGGCACCCTCTTGCTTCCCAAGGACATGCAAGGCCTCCAGTTTGAGGTACAACAACAAATCGTGTTAGCTCATTGGGAGATCCAACCTTGACACATTCAGGGGCCTCCTGCATGTTCTGAGTCCAGTGTTTCTGGAGGAAAAGAGGCAACTCAAAAAGTTCAGGGGACCTCTTAATAGGGCACACAAAGGAAAGTGGAGAAGCAAAGCAATTTTAGGGGTGCTTTAGACCACAAAGCAATTGCTTGGGGGGGGTCTGCATTATCTGAATTGACTTTAATATGTTAGGATTTCAAAGAGGTGTGATTTCATCCCTGTGGACACCCCATTCACCAGTGCAGATCTCTACCCCTCAACAACTTCATGGGTAGTCTTTGCATATTGCTGTGCAGCCCTCTTGACGATGAGTCTCTCCACATGAACTTAAGCTGGTCCTTGGATGATAACAGATGCACCTTTGGGGAGAGTGTCTACTCTAAGCCTTCCCAGCTTGCAACATAGATGCTAAACAAATGTGTGTTGATTGAGTGATTGACCTACCAGAGCTGTATAGATGTCAAGGCTCCAGGGACACCTGTAAGCACTACCTCTTCACTACCCAATTCTATTTTTTATGCTCCAGGCACTCTTTGGATTGGAGTTAGAGTCATTAGTAAGACAGCACCTTATTTAAAACTAAATGAAGTAATAAAGCTACTAAGTCTCACTGGGGTCCCGAGAACAGAACCAACCAACAAGAGCTCCTCTCTGGCAGCCTGCCTCCTGCCTCCACCCTACCAGGATCTTCTCTTTCCAGTGGGGGCTGGGACCACTGAGGCTGTGCCCTCCAGTCAGTCAATAAATATTAAGCACCTACTATGTGCCAGGCACTATGCCAAGCTCTGGCAAGACAAAGAAAGGCTCCTCGAGGAACTCAGAATTGTCTTCATTCAGCTCTTAGTGCAGGGCTTAGCCTACATTAAATGTTTAAAAATAAATATTTACCAAATACTTATCCATTCACTCGGTCCCTCCTGGCATTTTTGATTTTTCCTTTTCCCTTGGATCCTTCCCCTGAAGTCCTCCCCTCTTCTTTCTTTCTTTCTTTTTAATAACTTTTTACTGATGTCTTTTTTCTTTACATTACCATCATTTCTCCCAATATCCTTCCACCTCTTTGAGAGCTATTCCATATAGCAAATGGAATTTTAAATTTTGTTTTCGCAAATGGCATTTTTAAATGCTAAAAAAAAAATCAGAAAAAATCAGCATAACTAATCAATAAACTGAAAAGGTATGAAAATAAGTGCAATGTACACCACTTTGGACCTCCAAAGTCTTCAAATGATCAGATTATCTTCCCATTATTTCTTCCTTCAAGATATGTTTGTTCTTTATAATGTTGAAATTTTGACTTCTGATTTTTTGTGTGGTTGTTCTTTCCATTTACATTGTTGTAGTCATCATGCCTATTATTTTCTTGATTCTGCTTAATTCATTTTGCATCAGTTCATGCAGATCTATTGATGCTTCTCTGTATTCATCACATTTGTCTTTTCTTACAGCATAATCATCTTCCATTACGTTCATGTACAACAATTTATTTAGCTATTCTCCAATCAATGGGTAGTTACATGTTTGCAACTCTGTTGTCACAAAAAAAGCATTGCTATAAATATTTTGGTATCTGTGGGGACTTTCTTCCTATCAACTATATTCTTTTCTTATAAAAAACAACTAACCAATCAGAAAACAAAACCCCAAAACTAACCTTGGCCCTTGAAACTACTGCCTTCTGTTTCTGTCACCACCAAAGTATCCATTTGATAATTTCACTTTTGCATCACCCACTCACATGCTCAGCTTCTTTTAAATCCAGCTACCACGACCACTCTACCAAAGCCTCTCCTGAAGGTCACAAAATGAGCTCAGTCCTGTACCACCAGATGCAGAATCAGCAGAGGCCATCCACTGTAACGAATTTCCCTTACCACCCACTCGACAAGTGGTTCACCAACCTCTCGATGAAGATGGCCATTGAGGGGGAGAGAGAGCCCTTTTGACTTTGGACAGCTCCCAGGAAGGCTGTCCTGTTATCTAGTCTAAATTTGACTCGTAGCCACTTCTACTCTTTGCTCTTAGTTCTTTCCTTTGGGGCCACAAAGAACAAATCTAGTATTCTGTCTCATGCACTAGACACTGTGCAAAGTACTTGAGATACAAGGAAAGGATAGTCCCTGCTCTCAGTCTAATGAAACATACAACACACAAACCTCTGTGTACAAACTACAGACAGGACAAATTCCTCCTTGATGAAATGCTTCCAAATGGATATCAAATGGCCAAAGCCTTCCTTCTCTGCCTTGAGACTTCTTTTCAGGTGGCATGTACTTGAGATGGTATGGTGGAGTAGCAAAAGGGCTGAATTTGGAGCTCAGGGACCTAAGACAACAAGCTCTGCCACTTACTAGCTGTGTGACTGTGGACAAGTCATTTTGTCCAGTGGGGTCTCAGTTTCTTCATCTGTAAAATGAGGGCATTAGACAAGATCACCTCGGAGGTTGCCTCACCATGCTGATGTCCTGTTTTGGATGTCCCCCATCTCATGAATGTCTTTTCTACAATGTAGCCTACATGCTTCAATATTAGGAAAATTATCCACATAATCGACCACATCAATAACAAAACTAACCAAAATCAGATAATTATCTCAATAGATGCAGAGAAAGTTTTAGACAAAATACAGAACCCATTTCTATTAAAAACACTAGAGAGCATAGGAATAGACGTAGCTTTCCTTAAGATGATAAATAGTATCTATCTTAAACCATCAGCAAGCATTATATGCAATGGGGATAAGTTAGAGGCATTCCCAATAAGATCAGGGGTGAAACAAGAATGTCCATTATCACCGCTATTATTCAGTATTGTACTAGAAATGTTAGCCTTAGCAATAAGAGAAGATAAAGGAATCGAAGGAATTAGAATAGACAAGGAAGAAACAAAACTCTTTGCAGATGATATGATGGTATACTTAGACAATCCTAAAGAATCAACTAAAAAACTACTTGAAACAATTAACAACTTTAGCAAAGTTACAGGATGTAAAATAAACCCACATAAATCATCAGCATTTCTATATATGACCAAAAAAGTGCAGCAGCAAGAGATAGAAAAAGAAATTCCATTTAAAATAGCCATAGATGGGGCAGCTAGGTGGTTCAGTGGATAGAGCACCGACTCTGGAGTCAGGAGGACCTGAGTTCAAATCTGGCCTCAGACACTTGACACTTACTAGCTGTTTGACCCTGGGTAAGTCACTTAACCCCAGTTGCCTCACCAAATAGATAGATAGATAGATAGACAGATAAATGAATGAATGAGTAATTAATTAATTAATTGATAAATAAATGAAATAGCTGTAGACAATATAAAATATTTGGGAGTCTATCTGCCCAGGCAAACCCAGGAACTATATGAACACAATTACAAAACACTTTTCACATAAATAAAATCAGATTTAAACAAATGGAAAAATAGAAATTGCTCATGGGTAGGCTGTGCTAATATAATAAAAATGACAATTCTATTTAAATTAATTTACTTATTCAGTGCCTTGCCAATCAAACTATCAAAAATTATTTTATAGTGCTAGAAAAAATAGTAACAAAATACACATGGAAAAACAAAAGGTCAAGAATATCTAAGAAATTCATGAAAAAATGCAAAGGAAGGTGCCCTAGCTGTACCAGATATAAAACTATATTATAGAGCAGCAATCATCAAAATTATTTGGCACAGGCTAAGAAATAGAGCGGTGGATCAGTGGAATGGGTTAGGCACACACACCACAGCAGTAAATGGATAAAGCAATCTCCTGTTTGATAAACCCAATGACTCTAGCCTCCAGGATAAGAACTCACTATTTGACAAAAACTGCTGGAAAAACTGGAAAATAGTATGGCAGAAACTAGGCATAGACCCACATATTACACCGTACACCAAAGTAAAGTCAAAATGGGTATAAGATCTAGACATAAAGGGTGGTAGCATAGGCAAATTAGAAAAGGAAAGAATAGTTTACTTGTCAGCTCTATGGAGAGGGGGAAGAAGTTATGACCAAAGATGAGATAGAGAACATTATGAAATGCAGAGTGGATCATTTTGACTACATTAAATTAAAAAGTTTCTGCACAAACAAAACCAATGTAAGCAAGATTAGAAGGAAAGCAGAAAGTTGGGAAACAATTTTTACAGACAGTGTTTCTGATAAAGGCTTCATATCTAAAATATATAAAGAACTGAATCAAATATATAATAATACAAATAATCAAAGGATATGAACAGGCAGTTTTCAGATGATGAAAATAAAGTTATCTACAGCCATATGAAAAATGTTCTCAATTACTACTGACTAGAGAAATACAAATTAAAACTACTCTGAGGTACCACCTCACACCTATCCAATTGGCTAATATAACAAAAAAGGAAAATGATAAATGTTGGAGAAGATGTGGGAAAATCGGAACACTAATGCACTGTTGGTGGAGCTATGAAGTGATCCAACCATTCTGGAGAGCAATTTAGAACCAAGCCCAAAAGACTTTAAAATTGTGCATACACTTTGACCCAGCAATACCACTATTAGTTCTTTTTTGAAAAGATATCATAAAAAAGGGAAAAGGACCCACATGTACAAAAATATTTATAGCTGCTCTTTTCATGGTAGCAAGGAATTGGAAATTCAGGGGATGCTCATCAATTGGGGAATGGCTAAACAAGTTGTGGTATATGAATGTAATGGAATACTATTTTGCCATAAGAAATGATTAGCAGATGGATTTCAGAAAAACCTGGAAAGACTTAACATGAATTGATGCTGAGTGAAATGAGCAGAATCAAGAGAACATTGTACACAGTATCAACAACATTGTGGGCTGATCAACTGTGATAAACTTAACTTTTGTCAGCAATACAAGACAATGTCAAAAGACTCATGGTGGAAAATGCTCTCCACATCCAGAAAAATAACTATGGAATCTGAATGCAGATTGTAGCATACTATTTTCACTTTTCTTGTTGCTTTTTTGTTATTATTCTTGTTTATTCTATCTTGCATTTTTTTCTTTTTGCTCTGATCTTTCTCTTATACCATGACTAATGTAGAAATATGTTTAACATGATTGTAATGTATAATCTATATCAGGTTGCTTTCTGGACTCTGGAGGGAGGAGGGAAAGGAGGGTGGGAGAAAAAATTTGGAACTCAAAAAATATATATCTTTACATGTAATTGAGGAAAAAAATTTAAAATGTAGCCTGCAGTAATAGCTTTCTGTCAATCTTCCTCAGTCTTCATCTTTTTGAGGCTGATGACACCTTTGGGTCTCTTGGGCCACCCTTTCTCCCCACAGCTCATCTTGACTTTGCATCTTTCTGTCATCTCTCTGATAGAGATGTTCTGTCTCCTCGTCAGCTGCTTCCTCTCCAAACTTCCCAAATGGGGTTTTCCCCTAAGGCTCTGTCCCCAAATCTTTTCTCTTTTCTCTACATTTTCGCCTGAAGCAGCCATCCACAACCACAACTTTCACTGACGTCTCAGCAGCACTAATGGCCTGGGTCCCCAATCTCAACTTGGATATCTCTATATCTTTGGCCTGGTTCAACTTCACTGGAATGAGATCGGGGAAATTTGGACAGACGGTGGTTCTCCAGGAAAAGATTGCAAGCTGCATATAAATTGGATATTTTTTTTTCCTAAAAAATAATGCAATCTTATGGCATCCTAGAATAAAGTGACTGCCGTGGGCAGGTCACAGTGGGACTATTGAGCTCAGTCCAGCGTGAGACATTTTAGGAAATTCTAGATGATAAAAGAATTCCTTTTATTAAAATAACCTCTACTACACACCTGCCAAGTGGTCAGCAAGACTTTGCTAACCTAGCGGTGTCCACCAGAAACTCGGACAGGTTTTTATTTCTCTTAGTTTTAGAACTTAGCTCCCAATCACCAGATTCTCAGAACAAAACTGTCGATAGCCCGAATAGAGGAGGGGGATGAAGCGGAGATACATCACCAGGGTTTGGGGAAAACTGGGAGAAAATGGCAGATCCCAAACCCGAGTCCCAGTCCAAGACCAGCGCTCCCGTCCTGCCCCGGTGCCCTCGCAGGCTCGGCTCAGGACCCACCTCCGAGGTGCAGTGCAGCCCTCTGCAGACGCCCCTCACCCGAACCGTAGGGCACGAAAGCTCTGGAAAACAGTCTTCGACTGTCTCTCCGTTGGGGATGCGGGCATCGAGGGGCTGCGGGTGGGATGTTGGCATTGAGGGGCTGCGGGCATTGCTGGGTTACAGGGCTGGGGGGCGTGGGATGCGGGCATCGCGGGGCTGCGGGTGGGATGTTGGCATTGAGGGGCTGCGGGCATTGCTGGGTTACAGGGCTGGGGGGCGTGGGATGCGGGCATCGCGGGGCTGCGGGTGGGATGTTGGCATTGAGGGGCTGCGGGCATTGCTGGGTTACAGGGCTGGGGGGGCGTGGGATGCGGGCATCGCGGGGCTGCGGGCAGCAGGCAAGGGGATGTGGGCACGGCGGGGCTGCAGGATTGGGGAGGGGGGCCCGACGGGCCAGAGCCAGGGCATCCGGGCTCCAGCCCCGCCCTCTCGACACAGCTCGGGGCTGCGTGGGGGACTCCCCGAGTGCGCTGGATGCGCTGACAGCCGGCCGAGCAGACGGACTTCCCGGTACCCGGGTATCAGGGCACCCACCTGGAGTGGAAGCGCCTTGAGGGCCTCCAGGACTCCGCGCGCACCGAGCCCGGCTAACGAGGCCCCCATTTTACGTAGGGGAAACTGAGGCTCAGAGCCGTCGGTGCTGCAGGAAGTGGACGAAGCGGGGTGTGAGCCCAAGCTCCGAGGGGCAAGCCAAGGCGGGAAGCGCGGCTTCCTGGAAGCCCCTGGTTCTGCGAACCCTGGGGAACCCCGGAGGCGTGGTCACAGCTTCGTCCTGACCTCACCAAGATGGCGTCGAAAGAGGCACAGCACGGCCGTCGCAGTGACGTACTAAGGAGCAGGGCGGAGTCCTGGTGGGCGGAGCGGAACCGGGGGCGGGGCGGAGCCTGGGAGGGCGGGGCTCGAGGGGGCGGGGCAGGAGGGCGCGGCTGTCAGGCTGCCTGGAGGTGGCCGGGCGGGGACGGAGCGCTCGGGGTGACTTGGAGGCGGCGGCAGCGGCGGTAGGAGCAGCCTCGGCGACGGCGACGGCGGCGGCGGCGGCGGCCCTTAGACCGCGGGCGGGCGGCAGGAGCCGGGGAAGCCCCTGAGGCAGCGGCCGCGCGCCGACCCCCTGCCGTGCCCTGTGCCCCCAGTCCCCCTGCGGAGCGGGGCTCGCCGGGGCTCCCGGGCACTCGCGGGCCGAGGGAGCGGAGCCCTGTGCGCCTGCGCCCCGCAGCCCGCCCCCCCCCCGCTGCGCGCGCCCGCCCGCAGCCGCCGCCTCACCTGCGGCCGCGTGCCCGCCACCTGCGGCCGCCCCGCGCCCGCGCGCATCCCGCAGCCCGCGGGGCCGGCGCCATGAGCGGCGCGGGCGGCTCCCACATCACGTACGCCAGCCGCAAGCGGAGGAAGCCGGTGCAGAAAACGTAAGCGCCCCCGCCCACGCGGGACCCGTGCGCCGTGCGGGGCGCCCCCGCCCCCCGAGTCCCTGCCGCCTCCCCCCCCCCAGGCAGGGCCAGGGGGGCTCCCCGGGCTCCCCCGCGGAGTTTCTCGGGGCGAGCCAAGCGCGTGCTGGGCGGGGAGGCCGGAGCCCGAGCTGTCCAGCCCGCTCCCGCAGGAGCCCCGCGTGGGGTCCGCGCCCCGCTCCGGGCGCCGGGCTCCCCGCTTGCAGGACGGCTTTGCCCTTCGTGGGTGGGGAACGATAGTGGCACCCGTGGGCCGAGGTGCGCGAGCTCCCTCGAGCCTCCCTCCCCTTGAGTCCTTCGGCGCCGAGGAAAAGGTCGGGAAAGCCAGCGGAGCCTGCGTGGAAACAAACACTCGTGGGTGTGGGTGTGGGTGGGTCCTTTTCCTGAACTCGAGCGTTTCCCAGGGGTCTCCGCTCGTGGGACAAGGTGACAGATTTTTGTGTCGTTTCGAAGACAGGGATTCTAGAGTCGTGAGGAACTCTCGGCATGGAAATTTCCTCCCCCAGTGCGGATCGCTCCCTCATTGTCATGCGTGGGCCGGCAGAGCTCGCCGGACCACTGGCAATTGGGATCTCGGGAGATCTCAGCTGTATTTACGGGGGAGAGACTGAAGGGCAGCCGGGCGGTCCCCTCTCTCCGCTGTCCCGCCCTGGGTGATTCAGGCACCTAGACGGGTGAAAGTTTCTTTTTAAAGAAGTCTCTCTGACGTCTGAAAGTCATTCTTGGAGCCTGCCGTGTTCCCGTCTTTTCGTGGGCTATTCATGCACTTGCATTTTCCGATATCGGCGAGCAGGATTACGGAGGGTTTCACAACTACCCTCTAAAAATGGAAGTGCTCCTTGGGCACAAGCGTTCCATAATAGTTGCAGAGGCAGGCCATTCATATTTGAAGTTGCTAGCATAGGAAGGAGCGCCATTGAGTTTTAAAACGTTCCCCTTTGGTCTTCCTTAGAGTTAACTCTGAAAAATCTAAATTGACGTTAGCGTACGAACTCCCTAGTTGTACCCTAAATAGACACTCATTAAAATAGCACGCACCGGCTTTGACAGCAGCATCTTTAGACAGCGTGCCTTACATGAGCTTTTTAGCTGAGTCTGTGATTTCTTGCCTGGGTTGGGAGTCCGTCGAGCTGGGGGCTTGGAGAGTAGCTGCTTTGATAAGTCAAACAAAACCAAACACATTGCATCTTATAACACACTTGGTGTTTAAAAATATTCTTATGGATTTTAGATTTTTGCTTATGACGGTTAAAATATTGGTATCCATATGCTTGTTAATAGAATAAATGGAAAGTGGCCAAGTATTCTAGATTTCCATAAATCCTTTGTTATTTTTGTATGTGTCAGATCACAGGATTATGCTCACAAAATAGTCCTTAATAAGCTATTGATTCTTTTAGACAGCTTTTTAAAAAATATACAATTCCTTGTATTTTTCACTGAATTCTGTCAGATGACTATATTGTTCGTCATCTTAGACAAAGTGGTATTTTAATATTCTCTTTGTTATCCAGTCTGAGAAATAAAGTTAGGTGTAAAATTATAAGAAACTTCAGTCTAATTCTCAAAGAAAAGAATAGGGATTGAAAATTCTATCCTCTTTGTCCCATATAGACCGTGTATTTTGTTCTGTATCCCAAATAGGACAAGTGGTAGGATAATAGGATATAAAGAATGGAATGAATTATGACCCTTTATTCAGCTTATTTGTTCTTACTATGTGATGATTTGCTACCATCATCCAGTCTCTAATAACACAAATACCTTTGGGCCTACCTTAACATGTGATCTGCTCTGGCTGTGGGAATAGCAGGGCCTGGTATGCAGGGGACCCACTTAATGTACGAATGGGTCTGGGTGCTGGTTGTCAAAGCATAATTTCATTGACTTTATTCTTTTTTTAAGGATGAATATAGATCATCAGATAATTAAAAACTGGAGGAGAGTGGGGCTTCACCTGCACTAGAATTCTTGGGGGGGGGGGCGGAAATCCTTAATACTTGACAAGAGAATTCTCTGGTCAGTTTGGTTTCAGTACATTAAGCACTTGGGAGTTAAACTCAAAAATCTTTTCCCTGAGTTTTTCTTTCTCAGGGTACCAGAGTTTTGTGGTCCATGAAAGAGAGAGCAAGCCGTCCGCTTGGCTCTCTCTGTGTTGCCTTGAGGTCCTCAGATCAAACGTGATTGAGGATATGGGCAAGTTCAGAAACTACTTTTTGTAGAAACTTCCTCACTCTGACTATTCAGCAGTTCTCATTTTAATGTGCTCCCAGTGAAAGTGTCTTGTCACCGTGACGTTGGCTGCCTTTTTAATAGAAGAAAGCAAATAGAAAATTTCTTTAGATTGTGTCTTGAAGTGTGGACTCAAGCTGGGACCTTCCCAGCCACCTGGGCATAGCAGAAAGAGCCGTGGATTTGGAATTGGTGGGGAAGCGGTTGAGTTCTGGTCCTGATCCCTGCTCTCTGAAGACCCAACTCCCAGCTCCTAATCCCAGACATGTGCCATCAGCTGCAGTCACCGCACGGTGTCAGCGCCCCCCAGTGGCCAGCCTAGCGCCTCTTGGGTGCAAAGTCCTGCCCAAACGGCTTGTGGGTTGGTTTCTTGGCGATCAGAACCGTGGAATCCCAGCATCTCACTCAGTGCAGAGAGACCTGGAGGAATTCGGTGCATCCCCTGCCTTCAGGATCAGTCCCAGCCTGAGCCATCTGGGCCACATCAGAATCTATTTTTAGAGCCGGCCAGAGGAGTTTCCACTACAGCCTCCCTTGACAACCCTCTCCAGTGTTTAATAACAATGTTTCTGCTCCTTAGTAGAAAATGCATCATTTATGTAGCCAGCCCCGAAGGTTTGTGTGCAACCCCATTTTCTCTTTATTAGTGCTTGCACATTATGATGCTGCTTTAAGCTTTGCAGTGCACTTTCCTCTCATCAGGGGACATTTCTTGTTAGAGAATCTAGGGTGGAAGGTTGACCTGCCCCGTGCCACAGAATTTGGCAGTGTCTTCCCCCTGGGCCTTAAGCTCCTTATCTGTAAAAGCCACATGGACTTGTAGAGCCTAGGCAATGCAAATGCCCTCTGCCTCACTTATTCCACAGAGGAAACTGAGGTTTGGAGAAAGGCTGGTAGACTTGCCCCGGGTCATACAGATGTCATAGTCAGGATTCCAAGCCAGCTTCTTCTTGAGGCCAAAATCAGTGGGCACTCCACTTTCCACAGTCTCTCTTGTTCTGTCTTTATTAGAGGAAGAACAAGTGTTCTGTCTTTTTGCTTCTGTTGCGGCAGTCCTACTGACCATCAGCCTCGTACTGACTTGAGATTCTCCAGCCTTTTTGTGTCAGTAATGCTTTAATACTTATTTCTGTGTATTTGAGGTTTTGTGATTACAGAAGGATTTGAAGAAGTCATTTGAGCTTATTATGAGGATGGCAGAACACAATATTGAGATTCTGATGTTATTGCTATTTTTAGCATCAGGAAAGAGGCAAACTAACTCTGAATTACTGTCATATGCTACTTGGATGTATTTTTCAAAAAGGATGTAGTCATATTCCTTTATAGGTCTAGTGTGGGTTCTGAGTGAACATTTATGTAGGGAGGATTCACCTTTTATCAAGAATTACATTAGACAGTAAGATTTGGTTGAAATAAGTGTGTTGACCCATGTCTTTTGGTGAAATCTGATCACAGCTACAGCAGTTTTAGCATAAACTTGAAATTATGATTATCAGAGATCTCCTTTGGCTTAGACCTCAGTTAGGAGAGGCAACAGAAGCAGCAGTAATTCCAAGCACTTTATTTAGCAAGTCTTTAACCTGAGCTGCTGCTGCCTATAACAGACATACAATGGGTTATAGACGATTTCCATGAAAAATTAGATATAGAAGGGGGCAGCTAGGTGGCGCAGTGGATAAAGCACTGGCCTTGGGTTCAGGAGGACCTGAGTTCAAATTTAGCCTCAAATACTTGACAATTACTAGCTGTGTGACCCTGGGCAAGTCACCTAACCCTTATTGCCCCGCAAAAAATTTTTAAAAAATTAATTAGGTATATAAGAAAAAGTGCTACCAACTTGTGAATTTACCCATTGGAAAAAAAGAACCCTATAAACAAATGAAGAATAATTTTTAATGTTGAAATTATTGTGTATATTTTTTCTCAGTGACTTTTTAAATAATAATAAACATTTTTATTTAAAGTTTTGAGTTCCAAATTCTATCTCTCCTTCCCACCCACCCTGACCCCCTCCCTGAAGCAATCAGATATAGGTGATATATATATATATATATGTATATATATATATATATGTGTGTGTGTGTATGTATATATATGTGTATGTATATATATGCAATTATGTAAAACATTTCCATATTATTTATTTTGTATGAGAAAACTTGAATAAAAGAAAAAAAGGAAAGAAAGTGAAAAATAGCATGCTTCAGTCTGTGTTCCATCAATATCAGTCCTTTCTTTGGAGGTGGGATCGTCTTGCATCATTGTATTGTTGAGAATAGTCAAGTCATTCACAGTTCTTCATCAGACAATATTGCTGTCTCTGTGCACAATGTTCTCTTGGTTCTGCTCACTTCACTATACATCAGTTCATATAAGTCTTTCCAGGCCTTTCTGAAATCATCCTGCTTGTCATTTCTTATAACACAATGATATTCCATCACCATCATATACCACAGTTTGTTTAGCCATTCCCCAATGGATGGGAATAAATGAAGAATAATTGTCATCTTTATCTTTCTTAGTTGGAGCTTTTTACCACAAGACAATAATTGTCTATTAGATCAATGTTTCCCTGTCCAGTGTGAACTGCCATACAGGCATGCCTAGTGATGCCTGGGAGTAAGGCCCCTGTGCTTAAGAGTGGCACACACTCCCCTGGGAGAAGGGGCCAGGTTGGGGTTTAGGCTTGACCCCCCCCCCCAGCTGCACACACGCAGTGGCTCCTAACGACTCTCACCGCCCTTCACGTGTATTAGACTAACTGCAGTGCTGTTCTTCATGATCCAGAATGGGCGATACCAGTACTCGATGCTGTCTAAAGGGTTAATAAAATTTGGTCCATAGTGACAGGCAGGGGAACATCAAAGTGGAGAGCTGAGGGAGTGAGAAGACCTGGATGTGATTCCAGCTGTGTGACCCTGGGCAAGTCACTTAGGATCTGAGTACCCAGGTAATTTCCTAAATCTCTGAGGAGCTGAGCCCAGCAGATAGATCTGGCTTGCTGAACCTTTCCTACACCACTGAAATGACAGATCCCTAAAAGAGGGGAACATAGTGTGTGATTTATAGCTGATGGAACCAGTTAAAATATTTATAAGAATTAGAGTTAGTTTTACTCTGGTGTAATATTTCAACCATTACTTGAACCTTATGCCTGGTTTCATTGTGCCTTGTAGATACTCCTAGGTTTTCCAGGGGTATTCTGGCCTACAGGCCACTGGCTCCTCTCTGTCCAGCCGTGTTGCAAAGGTGTAGGGTCTTGGCCAGGGGATAGTGTGACATCAGGGGACCAGCCTCTTTCATTCCACCAAGCTCAGCACCAAGGGGAGAGAGTGTCTTCATGTTATCATGGTAACTGATGAAGGACCCGAGGGTGGGGTGTGTGTGTGTGTGTGTGTGTGTGTGTGTGTGTGTGTGTGTGTGTGTGTGTACGAAGTATTTACACTGCTGAAATCACAGTTCTTGGAAAGTATCATTTCCTCGGGCTTCTTCACTGGGCCACTGGGCCAAGAGTCCTTACCTCTGGAGAACTCAGTTTCCTCATTAGTGAAATGAGGGCCTTGAACAGGATCATCCCTGAGGTCACATTCACCTTCAAATCCTAGATCAGGCCTGGGATATCACTGGCTGGACCCTGAAGACAAGGCCTGGATGGGAGGCACATAGAAAGGGAGATAATGCTGATGGGTCCTAAGAAGAAGTTGGGCACGTGCAGTAGCACCAGTCAGAGGCGGAAGGTCTATGGGGAACTTGCTTCCAGGGACAGCAGCATGCCTCTTCCAGCCGATTCCCTAGAAACTCTGCACAGACCCTGGTCTTTAGACACAACCTCATCCCACGTCTCCCTGTGGGCATCACCATTTCTAACCTAGTCTCTTTCTTCTGGCACGGGGTGGTTTCTGGGAATCAGGAGACTGAGGAAACAGCAGGCTAGACTTGTGCTTGGAGACAGCTGTTTGAGCCGGGGTCCCCTGAGGCATCTGGAGGCGTAGGCCTGGCTCTGGGGTGGAAGCAGTCCCCAGCTGCCACCCAGCCCACTAAGGAAGTGGGCCTGTAGGGATGCCACAGGCTTCCTTGCTTAACTTATCACTGTAAAATTTATGAATATTTCTACAGAATTCAATACTCATGGCTCAAGATAAACAAGACTGGGACTCTACTTCCAGCACATGGGGCTTGTCTTTTGTAGCTTGGGAATCTGAAGCATTTTAAAGTCAGGTGCCTGGAGTTTGGCTTTCTCTTTCACTGATTTTTTTGGAGATGCTTTAAGTCTTTAGAGGGACCATCCTTAGCATTTAAGCAGGAAGAAAGCTTTGGGGCCAAGTCCCTAAAATGATTCCAGTCTGCTGAGAGGGGAGAAACATGACGCAGAACATTTTAAAGGAACTGGATAAGTTACATGTGGATGGAGCATTCTGTTACTTAGATCTATACTTGTCGCATCTTCAGTAAACACATGTGCTAGAACAACTCAGTATTGTCAAGGGAAAATGCTCTTGTGATATGGCCGATGTTCTGTCTTTCAGTCTGAGTTTGCATCTTAGTAGATTCAGGTTTCAGGCAATTTCTGGAAAAGAGGTTATAAAATGATTTTAAGGTGAAAGAGTAGTTTTCTAGAAAAGACCAGATTTAGGGGTCCTGTCCTTCCCTGAAAAGCCCAGAGTCCAGTTACCGACAGACCTTGCTTTTGTTCTGGGCCTGCATTTGCATGACGACAGGCGCTAGCTCTTGCCAATGATATGTAGCCTGAATGAGGGCTCCCAACAGTTTTTTAAACTGACTTGTCTAACTTAATATATGTTGTGTATTACCGTCATCTTTGTGCTTGGACCACAGTGGGGGAAGAGGCAGCCTTTGCTTTTCCACAAATTGGCTGATTCCTAAGTGAATCCACCTCATAGAATGTCCTCCTGGGTGTTATTTACTTTTGTCCTCAACGTTCTTCTCCCCCAAATCCGAAGATTTCAACCCAGATTATCTTTTATAATCAATGGAGATTATGCATGTGAAAGCACTTTATAAAAAGTGGTAGAATAATTGTAGCTTTTAGAATGTTATGCTCTCTTTTGTTTCCAACATGACTTTTATTTCGGCATACATCTGATTTTATTCTCTACCCACTAAGCCATCTTGTAGCAAAGAATTATTTTTTAAAAATTCAGCAAAACCTAACAAGTCCATGAATTAAGTTTGGGGTTGTCGGTGGGTGCCATGTTCTCTGCCCAGAGTGTCCCCACCACTCATTTCAGTGACATTTGTGAGAAGCATTATTTTCCCCTCATTTTATATCTTTAGAAAGTGATAAACATAGAAGCCAAGTGACTATAAATTCAGGTCCCATAAAGCACTGATGGATGCTGGAATACAATCAGCACTTAACCTCTGGTCCCCACTCAGTCTACATTCTGTTTTCACTTTCCTAGAAAAACAAGAGCTGCTTTTAGCACAAGCGGGACTCAGCAGCCTCATTTAGAAAGTGCCTATTGCAGGAAGGGAGAATTTGTCCTTTTCTAGGCCCTTTGCTTTTTCCTCTTTCTCTCTCTCTCTCTCTCTCTCTCTCTCTCTCTCTCTCTCTTTCTTTCTTTCTAGAAGAAGAAACAGGCTGAAAGGATTTGTCATATGTCCAAGGGAATGTAGGTGTCTGGTTGGGGCAGATTAGAACTCTTACCTTCTCATTTATGTGAAGGTTCTTTATGTACGATGTATATTATTTTCCACCATTTTCTTTGTATCTTTTATTAAAAGTTTTGAAGACTCTAACTTTTCTAAAATCACGTGATATGAAATCCCTTTGTTTCAGAGATTGACTTTCTCCCCCTCCCTCTCCTCTGTTTCTTTGTCTTTGTCTATCTCCCTCTCTCTTTTTGTCTCTGTCTCTTCTTTCTGTCTCTGTCTTCTCTGTCACTTCCTCCTCTGTCTCTATGTCTCTGTCTCTCTCTTAGCAAGAAGGGGGATCTGTGCTTCATTTGCATTGATGTTTAGTTCTCAAAGTCTTAAGCAGGAACGTCCACTGAGATTTTGCTGCAGAGCTTCAGATGTGAGTCTTTGAGTACCACAATAGTACATTATTTGGGGTTAGAGGAAAGCTAAGGAAAGCCTCTGTGAATAGTTCTAAGCAGCCAGTTACACATTGAATAGAAGCACCTTCGATGCCTGGTGACTTCATGTTTCCATTTTCTGTCCAAAGACTTGTCCATCTATCCATCTGTCTGTCTGTCTGTCCATCAATCCATCCATCCATTCATGTATCCATCCATGCATGCATCCATCCTTCATCCATCCATCCATCCATCCATCCACATTTCAGTGTGCCTGTGGTCCCGTCACATCTTCCCAGGGTATAGACCACAACCTGGCTGTGCTTTCTCACCCTCCATGACTCTTGTTCCCTTTTTCTCCCAAATGCTTTCATATGGAGGTCGCCCAACATGGCGGAGCGCTTCCTCTAGAGGGCTTAGAGAGGGGTGTATAGACCAGTGTGTTGGAGACATTATGTGTACTGCAGCAGGGCTGAAATAACAAAGAGGACGAGTGCAGGAGTTCACATATAAACACACGGACACTTGTGCGATGCACACAGTACACATTTGTGTAGTGTCTATGTGTGCACACACACGTATACATGCATCCTTGGATGGGTCTCTTTTTCACATGCCACAGACAGTCCAGATCTCAGCACGTTAAGCAGGTTGGAGAAGCCCGGTCAGGAGGAAAAGAATGGGGCGTCAGGGGTGAGAGGGAGGGAGGAGAGGGGGGTCCCCAAAACCAGGAGAGCCCCGAGGAGGAGGAGAAATTGGCAGAGTCAGAGGCTGCAGAGAGTTCAGGGAGGAGGAGAATGCCATCTCTTTCTCATGTTCTCCCTTCTGATTCACTTTGAATCAGGAGGAAGCCTCTGATATGGAGCAAAGCATGGACCAAAAGAGGTTTGTACTCCAGTAGCTCCCTAAGTGTTTGGATTTCCAAGGCTTCTACAGCAGGCATCCCAAGTACACTAAAGTGATGATTAGGGGTGTGTCTGTTGAGCCAGTCCCATAGGCCTTTGGTGACCAGGTGTCCTCTGTGTGCCACTGGCTGGGCTTGGCACTGGGGATGCCCAGCAGAAGGGAACTTACATTGCACTGAAGAGATAGAGCAGATAAACAAGCCATACGTGTGTTGTGTGTGATGATTGGAAGAGAAGGGCAGGACTACTCAGGACTGAGGGGATCAGGAAGCCTCCCTGAGGCACTGGACAGGAGCTGGTCACTGAAGGGGGGTGCTGGAGACAAGGATCGCCCCTCCCAGCCCCCTCCTCTTCCTTCAGTGACCAGCTCCCTCCAATGCATCAGGCTCGGAGGGGGCGGGGCACACCTTGCCTCCAGTACCCCCAGCCTGACAGTCCTGGAGGTAGAGACCATTTTGGGGAGGCTACTATGACTGGACCTTCTGGGGAGGCAACAAATGTTGGGCCATAAGCCTGGAGCTGCTTGTTAAGGGCTTAAGAGGTCAGCATGAGGGATTTGCACGTCAGACTGGATGGAGGCCAGTGACATGGTGAGCCCTGGGCTTTGGCCAGCCCATGTGGCAGCTGTGGGGGACGGGCTGAGGAGAGGGGAGCCCGGAGCCCAGTATCCACTACTTGCGTCTGTAACGGTCCAGGGCCAGGGGAGCAGTTCAGTGCTGGCAGGGCTAGAAGCAAGATTAGACGATAATGCCGAGCTGATCGGCATGTTTCATCTTCTCTCTAATGGAGTCATTTAATCTTCAGAATTATTTTAAAAACAGTAATCCCTCTGGGAAGGGAGATGCAGCTCAGTGTGGTTGGAAGAGGCCGGCATCTGGAGTTAGGGAAACCTGGGTTCACCATCTTCTCTGGCCCCTTAGGGAGACTGTGGGGTGCAGGGCAGAAAGGGCTGTGATCTCAGGGTCATGCCATGTGGGAGCTTGAGGAATAGCATAACCTCGCAGGGCCTCCATTTCCTTCTCTGTAAAATCTTAGTGGGTGGAGAGGGATGACCTCGAAATCACCTCTAGCATCTCATCTGGTATTCTGTCAGCCTCGCTGAGCCTCGGTTTTCTTACCTGTAAAAGAGGCTTCATACTTGCACTGCTTCCCTCCTTGGGGTGTGGGGAGGCTCAGATGAGAGCGTGTCCAGCCGAGGCTTTCAGGGGGCGTCTGTGAGACGGCTGTGCTGAAAACTCCCAAAGCCAAATGCCTGGCCTGCAGAAACTTCCTGACCAAACAGAAAGCATGAGTCAGTGCTCTCAGAGATCAGAAGAGATAGGTTACGATCCCAGCACACCATTAAATCCTGCCCCAAGAATCTGCACGCGGAAAACAGAAAGCATCTATCTTGAAGAGAGACGTGAGGGTCAGGGAAGGAAGGGGTCTAAACTGCATCCGAGCATGGCCAGAGTGGGGAGAACAGGGAAGAGGCTGAGGGGGCAAGGCAGGCCCTGGCTCATTCCTTCACGAAAAATGTCTGAGCGAGTGGATGCACGGATAGCCGATGGGTGGGTGGTGGGTGGGTGGATGGATGAGTGGGTGGATGGATGAGTGGATGGATGGATAGCCGGTGGGTGGGGGGTGGGTGGGTGGGTGGATGAATGAATGAATGAGTGGATGGATGGATAATGCATTTATTAAGCACTTATTATGGCCAAAGCACAAGGATTACAAATTAAAAAGTTAGATGGCCCCTGCCCTCAGGGAGCTCCCATTCTGTCGGTGAGACGACTCCTTTGGAGGAGTTCAGCTCAGAGTCTGATGGACAAGTGTCTTCCCTGGACCTTAGCAGAAGTAGGGAGAGGGGGAAGAGAAGATACCAGCACGGGGCTTATTGTAGACTCCAAAGCAGCGGAGCTGGTGGGAAATGGGGAGAAGACAATGCTGAGCCCCCTTTAAATTGAGACCCTGCCCTGCAGGCAGAGGAGACTGAGGAGAGGACAGGACCAGGCAGATCCAGGCTTGCAGCATAATGAGATTCCCCAGAGATGAGTTTCCTGGAAAAGGAAGACGTTGTGGAGACTCCAAAGAAGTCCAAAATTAGGGCTGCAGTAAATTATAAACTGTACCTTAAGGGGGAAAAGGTTATTTGCGTGCTTCAGGGTAACAGAAAGAAGCCTTGCCGTCCAACCTGCACAAGACCAACCAGCCGTGCATGTGCGTGCACATGGACTGGTTTGCTCCTCTCACAGAGGATACTTTTGTTCTCAGAAAGCTCATTAAGTGACGGGTCACTATTCAGTAAATGGCCACTTTAAAAAATCCACGATGCATACTTAAGCATTTTCATCCATAGTCCCAATTCATTTTATGTTTTACTCACTTTCTTTGTTATAAAGGCAAAAGCTTGGGAAGATTCCACTAATAGTTTAATGTTTGTGTCTGAGAAAAAATATCTCAGCAGGAATTCTAATGGAAAGCTTCAGCCAAAACATTCATGGACCTGTACGGTGACTTTTTGTTTTTTAAGATACGTGTGTGTCTGTTTTTTCCTCCAGAGTTAAGCCAGCACCATTGGAAGGGGTCAAATCCAACCCATCCAAGAGGCACAGAGACCGGCTGAACACAGAGCTCGACCGGCTGGCCAGCCTGCTGCCCTTCCCCCAAGATGTCATCTCCAAACTGGACAAACTCTCTGTGCTGAGACTCAGCGTCAGTTACCTGCGAGCCAAGAGTTTCTTTGATGGTGAGACATGAGGATTTCATTTCTCGAGGCTCGCTTATAAAGTAAATGAAAGTACATCAAATGGGCACATCGCATCTGTTTGGGCATTTAAAAGTTTTAAAAATTAACCAGATGGGAGTGAAATCTCAAGTTGTTATTCTCCAGTTAAAGTGTGGGGGCAAGGCCAAATGCATATTGGCTTTTAAAATCAATTTTCCAGTTTCATTCATCAAACCAGATGGAGCCACTGAAATGGAATCTGTCAATGAGCCTTTGAAAATAATATGAATGAATATGAATACTCCAGATTCTCCCAAGTACTCCTCTCCCCTTCATCTTTCTCAATCTTTTTTTTTGTACAAAATTAACTCTATCCATCCATCCACCTCCACACATAAATATGCACACGTCTAGATTACCTTGATAACATGACTGTCAGGTTTGCAAAACTCCATTCAGTCCATTCAAGTCCATTCACATTTTCACTCATTTAGTTTTCATTTAACACTGGGCCTACCTGTTGCCTTCTAGCATTGACTGTGACTTTCATTTTCTTGTTTTGGGGAGGCTATGTGACATAATGGGTAAGGAGACTTGGGTTTGAATCCATCCTCGAACACCTACTAGCTGTGTGACTCTGGGCAAGTCACTTTACCTCAATCAGCCTCAGTTTCTATATCTATAAAATAGGTATAGTAACAGCATTTCCCTTCCAGGGGTGTTATGAGTTTAAAATGAGATCATGTATATAATGAAAGATGCTTTGCATACCTTAAATCTGACTATATTGATGTGAGTTATTATTTACTCAAGTGAAACAGATAATGGGCATGCATAGATATACATGTCAGTGTGTGTAATGTTATAACTACTCAGAACCAGGAGTTATAGGACTCTGTTCCTCGTTCTCTCGGCCATAATTTTCTTCTGTGGTCTTGCCTCCCATTGGCTTGTGCTCTTGCGGCCTGCTGTAGATGGCCAGGCTCAGCTGGCCCTGCACCCCTGAGCTCAGAGCCAGTGACAGCAGCCTGGGAGGGTGGAGGTGTTTAGCAGGGTCCACAGTGCAGTTGGGGTGAGGTTCTTTCCATTATTCTCTTGTTTTAGCAGAAAGCAACTTGCAAAGATGGGGTGAGTTGTGCAGTTGAGAAGATTAAATTCTCTTTGAAAATGATTCCATTATCACATAGAAGCAGTAGATTAAAATTTTCCCATTTCTAACTCAAAGGGTCAAATGGATGCTACTGTGATTACAAACAAATGGCTTGACTTCTCACCCAAACACATGAGGAATTTCTGTCCTATCTGCACATTACTTTGTTTCAAGGATGTTTGGGGAATCTTGCAAAGTGCTCATAATTCCTTACTTGGCACTTTGCTGTTAGTGTGACAGGCATCAAGGTGTCAGGGGGGAGGCTGGGAGAGGAGCTGGCCTTGGTGGCAGTAGCCTTGGGTGGGTCTTCCACACATTCCAGTGGCAGAGTTCCCTGATCAGGTGTCTCTCTGAGAACACCATTTATAGAGGCAAATCACAAGGCTATGCCCCCCGCCCCAGTTGTCCACCCCTTTCACTCTTTTTTCTTCCCTAAATGCACAAACATATGCACTGTGATTTCTATACATGAGAAGTGCATGGATATGGGAGAGATTGAATAGAAAAAAGAAGCTCAACACTTCTCTGATTGGCCTCCCATGGCTTCCACACTCACGTGCTTTCCAGAAGGCTGGACACCCAGGCAGCATTATCTGGGGGAGTGCATGGTTTTTGATGCCCAGTGGCCATTCATTCACCAAAAAGGAGAGGGGTCAGCCTGGTCTACTGGCTTTGTGAGTCTAGGCCAGTCACCCTTCAGTGTCCTCAACTGTTTAATGGGGATGACCATACTTGATCTACCTACCTGGAAGGCTCTCTGCAAATAAGTGTTTTATTTTGCTTTGGCATCCATACAAATTCTAGCAAAGGCCCTTCTCAGGGAGACAGAACTTGATGGAAAATGAGAAAGTGCAGCAGAGTCTGCCCTCATCTGTGATTTTAAAGTTTGGAGGTTGCTGGCCCACAGGGAAGTTACAGTCTGTGACTGAAAGTGCTTTAGCTGGTGAGGGGAGCATGGAGTGGACTAGCAGCCGCAGCCCTGTCTGCAAATAGCCGGAGCCTGGACCAGGGAAATCGTAGCGGGAGGGAAGGGAAGCACCAAGTGAATAACAGGATGCAAACAGGGGGCGTGGGAATTCCTGCGGAAAGAAAATATAAACGAGTAATCATATGATCTTGTTAAAAAGGAAACCCAAGTTTTTGCTATAACAATAGATATTTTTCCAAGAAAATATATCCATTTATTCTTAGTTTAAATAATCCAACCTGAATGGGGTGCCAAGTTTAGTAGCACTGACATATGCTGCTGAGAGCTTCTAAGAAGAAACACTTGATTATAAATGAATCCGATTCATTCACCCTTGCCTAAAACTTCTTCAGAAGACACTCGAAAGGAGAACTTCAGCATATTTGGGAATACTCTTGGGCCATGTTGAGGTACACTGATGAGCAAAGAAATGAAGAAGTAACTTCTGGATTCACATGCACTTTACTTATGAGAAAGTGTACTTTCATAACAGAAACCCCAACTTGTCTGTCTGTCTGTCCATTTGTGGGCACACTGCCATGTCCATGACATTTTCCTAAAAGGAAGAAGAATCTGTTTCCTTTATTGTTTTGACTCAGTTTCACCTGAGAGAGCTGCTCTTTGAGTTGATGTTAAAATCCTGAATCAATCCTGTAGTTCAGTTCAACAGGTACATTTATGTACTGAGCAGCAGCCTGGCTTAGTGGTGAGGGAGTTGGCCCCAGTGCCAGAAGGCTTCGGGTCCTGCGTCAAACACTTCACACTGTGCCGACCAGCCAGTGTTAGTGCTCTGGACGACCTTCCTTGTACCAGAGGCGCTGCAGCTCTGACCCCTAATCCTGTCCTACTATGGGGGCCAGGTGGGTGCTAGGCATGGGTAGAGACAGAAACGAGCAGCCTCTGCCCATGGTGGAGTCTTGTGCTACTGGGTAAGGACTAGATGCTCAGTTCCAGAACGTGGCTGCTTTCTCTTCCCGTTTTCTTCTCTGTCTCTCTCCCTCTCCTCCCCTCTGTCTCTCCCCGCTGTCTCTCTCCTTTGTTTCTTTCCCCTGTCTCCCCCCTCCCCCCTCTGTCTCTCCCCATAGTCTCTCTCCCTCCTCCCCGCCTCTGTCTCTCTCCTCCCCGCTGTCTACTGCCTCTCCCCTCTCCCCGCCCCCAACTCTCTCCTCAGCATTTGTTTACAACCCAGTTACTCAGCCAAGTGTTGTTGTTTTTTTCCAACCAAAGAAACAAATCCGTGGATTATAAACATGGAGCTCCCTCTTATTGTTCATTTGCCAGGCACTGGGCTTGGTTCGGGGTGCAGATACAAACCAAGGCAGTCTCTGCCTTGTAGAAGGGGAAAGCACCAACAATGGGGGACCAGAGAAGGCCCCTGGAAGGGGCTCTGAGAGGCCCCAGCACAGACCACTGGAGTGTGCTGAGTACAGGGACTGTGCAGCAGCCCAGCAGGGCTGGAAGGGGAAGCTGCATAGTCCTCCTGGAAAGGGAGGCTCAACCTAGACTTGGAAGGGCTTGAAACATGAGGCAGCTTCAATGACGCAGCAGACCGAGCACCAGGCCTGCAGTCAAGAGGCCCTGAGTTCAAATCGGGCCTCAGATACCCTGGGCAAGTCACTTCACCCTGTCTGCCTCAGTTTCCTCCACTGTAAATCAAGGCTAACAATAGCACTGACTTCCCAAAGCTGGTGTGAGTCAGAGGCGCTAGGGAGCTTCTTAAGTCGGGTGGGGAATGACAGGGTCACTTCTGTGCTATAGGAATGCCGGTGCAGCAGCGGGTGAAGGCTGGACCGGGGTGGGTCAGAGGCAGGGAGACCAGCAGCCCAGTGCGAGACCTGAAGGCCCGAGGGTTGTATGAGGGGGAGCCGGGGGTCTTCAGGAGAGTGAGGTGCTGCTGGGGTGGGGGTTGGGCTTGCTGGAAGGATCCTTGCTCTGATCCCGAGTACCCAAAGGCCGGTACTGCCTTTAGTGACTGAGTGTCGAGTTGCCATCGTCTCCCCACCAGCTCCATAACATGTGGGGTGACGCAGGATCTTTCCGACCCTCCTGCTTCCCAGCTGTCCAAAGCCATCACCACCCCCCCCCCCAACCAGACCATCTTTGCCGCTCTGCCCCCGGCTCCTCTGGCAGTTCGTTATTCTCTTCACATTTTCTTCTGTTTTTTTCTCTCGCTCCCTCTCGCTGTAGCTTCCATTTGGTTATATTTCTTTTGTCCTTTATCACTAAAGCTTCTCAGAAATCAGTTTGGATAATCCCTCCACAGATACAGGGCACAACATCCCTCCCTTCACCCCAACCTTTAGACAGTGGCTGTGAGTCACCACGGGTCAACACTTGCTGGCCTGCTGGCCAGCCTCGGTCAGTGCGTCTCTGAGAAGAGCTGGGTTGGGCCGGACGTTGGGTGGCAGACCTGTCTCCATCCTGCAGGCCTTTCCTTCTTGGTAGAATCTGCAGGAATTGGGTAGAGCCAGACCACACGCCAGTCCCCTTCGTCGGACAGGGCCCTTCTGCCGGCAGCACTACAAGGAAGGGGCCGCGGGCATGGGCAGAATATATTTAGAGAGAGCTCAGTAACCGTCACCAAGGCAGCTTTGCTCTGTCCCTGGCGTACTTGGGACCCCAAAGGGGCGTGTCTTCCTCCCCGAAAGAACCCGCTGCTTTTTTGAAGTGACATGGGCTAGGAACGGAAGCAGATTTTTATACATTCAGGTGGAGAGTGGAGAGCAGCTATGATTGTTATCAAGGAAGGCTCAGATAGTTGGGGCCTTTCTACCTCATCTTCCAGGGCATGTCTTTCCATTGCTTAGAATGTGTCTTGAAGTTAGATTTGAACTTTTTTATTTTTTGTGGGGCAATGAGGGTTAAGTGACTTGCCCAGGGTCACACATCTAGGAAGCGTCAAGTGTCTGAGGCCGGATTTGAACTCAGGTCCTGAATCCAGGGCCAGTGCTTTATCCACTGCACCCCCCAGATGCCCCCGGCATGTCTTTCCAATATGCTCCTCTTAGCATCACATTTAGGAGCCAGCCATGGACTAGATCCACCACAGAGCTGAACTACTGGGCTATTTTCACATCAGAAACGATGCTGATGATATTCTCTGCTCAGCTCCTAATGCTTTGCTTCAGATGTCCTGGGGAAGGATCTGGGGTCCTCAGTGCCCAGGCCGATGGAGCTTTGTCAGTTCTAACAAGCTAGAACAGCTTAGGGCATAGACCTGGAGAAGGATCATCTGGGAAGCTGGCTCTGCCGTCATTCTTATCACTAAGGGGCTAACAATTGGTGACTTGTCCTGTTTCCATCACCTGGTGGTAAAGCAGGAGTGCCTTGAGGAGGCAAAATAGTGGGCCTTAACGCCCTGCTTTCCAAAGAAAGCATGGCTTTGTTGTCCACTTGAAGTGGAATTCTTCATCATTCCTGAACTGTCGTTTAATTTAGGCACATCATGTTACATGCTGTGGCATCCATGCTAATTGGACTTTGCCAGTAAACAGAACATCAGCCAAGAATGGGAGAGGGCTGATCCATCTCTTCTAATTAGCCCCAGCTGTGTCGATTTTCTTGATCCTCTAATTTAGGCTGTTTAAAGGGGGCAGGCCTTGCAGGAAATCCTTCCAAGGTTTTCAGTGAATTTCACCACCAGGATGCTTCGCAGCAGTCATTTGGAGCTGATGACACTCGGTGTCTTCCAGATGGGCCTTCCTGGAGCGGTCCATGTGGCCCGTTGCATGTTTGTTACCTTGATAGAATTCTAAGGGCATCCTCATTCCATCATTGAGTCTCATTCTTAGGATCCTAACATCACTTGGGAGCGTTTGGCTCTTAAGAAGAGTTCAGACTCTTGGGAAATGTAGCAAAAATTGGGATACGTTTCGCAACTCATGGGTGTGAATAGAATTGTTTCTGTGAGAGATGCCATCACATATGGGCAAACAGAAAGCATGGTGGGTCTCCATCCTGTGTGCCTGTGGGGAGGAGATCTGAAAGCGTTTCCATTTGTGTGACCTTGCTGTTGTCAGGTTCTTTGTTAACTCATCATCTGAAGTAAAGTGCGGCAGGCATCTCTTTCTCCTTTCTTTTCTCGAGCTTTCTGCAGCTGCTTTCTTTAGCAGTTCATTCCCAGTTCATCAGGTTTTACAGAAGAGAACACTAGTGTTTACACTTCTGCTTAGCTTGTGCATTCCTGCTTTGGTGTGACTAGAACCAGAGCATATTTCTTAATGACATACGGCCAAGACCAAGTTCCAACCAACAAGTTCAACTGAATTAGAGCATGGGCCTCTTTTAGGCTAATGCTGTTTTCAGTCGGTCACTTCAGTGATGAAGTGATTTTTCTGGGGGTGCCAGGCTCTGTTCCAAGATCTGGGGACAGAGAAAGGCAGCAAGGCCGGGGTCCTGAAGATACTGGCATTCTAATCAGGGAGCCAGGAGAGAACTCCCAAGTAGAAAAGGGAAGACAGCCACTGCTGAGGAGATGGCTACGGCCTAGTTTGAGGTGGGTCTTCAAAGGAAGCTGGGGATGAAGGGGAAAGGATTTTAGGAAGGGGTTGGCCAAGGCATGAAGTGTCAGGAGAGGAGAGAGGCAGGTGGGACGGTTTGGCTGCATCAGCAGTTGTGTGTGGAACAAAGTGATCAACAGGTGTGGCCTTTTTGTCAATTCTTCTAATTGCTATCATCTTTGCAGTAAATGCCCAGGTCAGTGCCCCCAAGGGAACCCCAGGGGCTCTCTAACATCTCCAGAATCTGTTCACACCACCCCCTGCCCTTTCCCATCTTCTTACTCCTCCCCCCCAACCCCCACGCCTCCCTGCTGTTCCTCCCAGCTCCAGGCATGTTTCCTGGCTGGGGTCCCAGGCCCACGATGTTCTCCCTCCTTGTCTCAGTCTCCTGGGCTCCTTCGCAACCTCACTCCGATCTCTCCTACAGAAAGCCTTTCCCTCTGCCTTTAATTCTAGGGCCTTCTTCTCCATGATTTCAAATTCTTCCTGTCCATAGCTTGTTTATTTAGAGTTGTTTATGTTGTCTCCCCTCTTAGACTCTGACCTCCTTGAGGGCAGGGACTGGCTTTTACCTTTCTTTGTATGCCTAGTACATTGCACAGTGTCTGGGGTTTCATAAATGCCTACTTACTGATCAACATCATTCACTGTCAGAACCGTTCACGGACGTTTAAAAATACTCAAAATCTAGCAAAAGTGAATGGTTTATAATAGAAGAGAGGCGTAGGCAGGAAGCTCTGCTGACAGAACGTAGAATCAGCCCCTGGCAAATAGTAGGTGCTTTATAAATGTTGATTGATTGAATCAGAGAAGCTCCGAGTTGTAAGGGGAGGGACCCTACAGGTAACCTGATCCCATCTCTCTCTGACCGATCACCTTCAGCATCTGCTTAAATACTGACAATCACTGGAAGCAGCTACATTGGCTCATATGATGAAGATGTCCTTTTGATCGCACCCATCTATAGAAAATGTCTCCCTGTAGCTTCTAGGCCTTGGCCCTAATTCTGCCCTGGGGAGCAGTGCACACGGCACCCTCCAGAGAATCCACATCTCAGATGGGGCTGAGGTTGCCTGCTCCTTCAGCCCAAGCTCTGTGACCCCAAGTAGTCTGCTGGGAGCCCTTGGGTTATGGGAAGCAGGTGGAACCCAGGGTGGCCTCGTCCCCTCTCTCCTTATACACACACACATATATAAAATGGAAAACAAATTCCATCCGTTCTCTATCCCATTCTCCCAGAAACACTCCACCCTAGAGCAATGGTTGTCTTTAACTTGCTGCTGGATCTTGGTGGGCCTCAGATGGCTCCGGCATGGAGGCCTCATCCCAGTTTGCCCTCTGCTGTAGATGAGCACCCCATGAAATCACCAGAGTCTTCAGATTGCTCCTGGCCTCAGGCCACCCATCCCACAGGCTCCCCCACAAGGCTGCTAAAGGGAGAGGAGGCCATTGGGAAGGTAGGAGATGAGCCTTGGGCCCGTTGGGTCACCAGCTGGCTGAGGGAGCCTGGGCCAGCCCCATCGCCTCCTGGGATATTGGGGAGCATTGGCCTAGTTTGTAAATGTTTGTTGAATTAGCAAATTAGTCATGAACCGAATTATAAACAGAAACCATGATCGCACATGGTGTTAAGCCAGAGGAGCTACATCAGGAGATATTCTTGAACCACGGACAGGCTGGTGGAGATTGGAGCCCAAGGCTTCATTTTACATCTGAAGAAACTGAGGCCCAGAGAAGGAACGTGGCTTATCTGAGCACAGGTGGCTAATGAGTGACACGTTCAAAGCATTTTAAATATCGGTGCAGCGGTGGACGAGTCAGGAGATCAAACCCAGCTTCAGATACTGCCTGGCTGGGTGACCCTGGGCATCATAATGGCCACCCCCTCCCAGTACAGTTGTGAGGATCAAATTAGGAAATATTTGTAAAGTGTGTAGTGTACACAGTCGGTGCTTAATGAGTGCTTGTCTCCTTCCTTCTTATGTTCTCTGCCTAACTCAGTGTAGCAAATATTGATCACATACCTATTTTGTGCAGAGACAAAGGCCTTTGCCATCACTGTGCTTGTAATCCAGTAGGAGGAATACAGCGTGCGTGCGTGCATGCGTGCGTGTGAAATAGAACACAGCAGCATAACCCCTGCAAAGAGCTGTGCAGGTGTTTAGGACAAAGCAGTGATCTGGGATGGGCGAGAGGGCAGGACGGCTTCCCTGATGATGGGCACCAAGTGTCATCAGCAGAGAAGTGAGAAGAGGGACCATCGTCCCAGTGGGGACTTAGCTGTGAGACCATGCATGAGGTTGGCCCTGAAAGGCAGCCACGTCCATCGTAGAGATGACCTTTCTTAGCCTCAGTTGCTGTCCGCACGCTTGCCAGGGTGGTCTCTGATCAGTTCATTCCCCTCCTCAGGGAGCTGCAGGGCTCCCTGTAGCTCCCAGGATCAAAGGCACACCCCCTGTTTGGTATTTGAAGGCCTTCTCCTCACTGTTCTTCCTCCCTGGATTTCTACCTCTAAACTGTTCCCACAGCGGAGCCCCTTCCTCTGGACCCCCACTCTTAGCGTCTCTAGTGCCTGCAGAGCTCGGCTCAGATGCCACCTTCTCCATGACGCCTATGTGACCCTCCCACTCCCAGCCCCCTCAGCTTTTCCTCTCTGTCTCCTTAAAGTACTTTATATTTACTTGTTTCATATTTCACATAGATTTATATATGATCCCTCTCATCCAAGAGAGGGATTATTTTTTTCCACCCTCCCTTCCCAGCCAGCACAGTCCTGGGCACAATGCAGATTCCTTAGGACAGACTGATAAGGGAGTTTGATCCAGCAACAGTGTGAGGAAGGAGAGATTGGAAGTGACAGAGATGTGCTGAGAAGTGTGAGAAGGTGAAGGAGGCACCTGGACCGCACCCAGACTCTGAGATAGCCTGGGTGATAGAAGAGGGGAGGGCATGGGTGTGACAGACGTGGACAGTGGAATCCACAAGACATGGGAGCTGATTGGATGAGGAAAGCCAGGGGACTGTGGGTTGGTGGCAGCCCTCAGGCATGGAAGCTGAGTCTGCGGGGTCCCATTGCTAAAGAAGGGCGAAGGAGCAGCTTTAGAGGGAAATTTGGGAAGTTTGGTTTCACCCGTGCGGAGTTTGAGGCACTGGGTTAGGAGTTCATGTTGGGGGCCTTCTGGAAGCAGGGGTCCACAGCATTGGAAATAGATGAGATCCCCAAAGGCAGAGAACGAAAAAGCCGAATGGTGGGACTTTGGGAAGGCCGACATTCAGAATGGAGAAGTGGAAGAGACAGGGAGAAGGGGTCTCATCGACCCCCTAGCCAAGGCTCTTTCTGTGCTGCCGTCCATCCCGAGGCCTCTTTGCTTTCCAGGAATGTGTATACCAAGGGAGCTGAGAGTCCTGTGGTAATTACGACAAAACTCCTGCCCCCCTGGACTGTAGGCCATCCCCCTCAAAAAAAGGGAGAGCATCGCTGTGCTCCTCCAGGCAAAACCTTGGCTTGGGAGGATGAAGCACGTGCTACTTGGTTCTGGTTCCCCCAAATGGCAGTGGAATTTAGGTATGTTAAAGACATA
This sequence comes from Dromiciops gliroides, assembly GCF_019393635.1. Lineage (NCBI taxonomy): Eukaryota > Metazoa > Chordata > Mammalia > Microbiotheria > Microbiotheriidae > Dromiciops > Dromiciops gliroides. The sequence continues at coordinate 9,588,282 of NC_057865.1, forward strand.
AACTTGGAAGTTGTAAAAATATCACGTACTGTCATCTTTCCTAGACTAAACTTCTTCAGGGATGTAGTTCTTTCACTTAAATGCATTGTTTAGTACTCTCAAATTTATGTTAAGACGTAGACGTTTTTATGGTTAGGTTTGCAAAGAAAACAACAGTAGATTGGGTGACACATATTCTTAGGTCATGCTACAAATGAAGAAGCTGACCTAAGGCCCAGAGGAGACTGGACTTGAACGTGGGTCCCTGAATCTGAGGTCAGTTCACTTTCTATATGTTACTCCATACCAAAATTAGAGTTCGTGGTCAGCAAAGAGGAACCTCCATTTCAAGCTTCAAAAAAAGTATTTCACTTTGATAGTTCTTGTGTCCATTTTGTTTATTATCAATAATTTACTAGGGATAGTTCCTTTTTAACTATGTAAAGCTAAAGCAGTGTTCTACTACTTATGGGAGGTAGGCAGGCAGATAGTTCAGTGGATAGAGCACTGGGCCTGGAGCCAGGAAGACCTGAGTTCAAACCTGGCCTCAGACACTTTCTAGCTGTGAGACCCTGGGCAAGTCACTTTACCTCTGTTCACCTTAAACCACTAGAGGAATGGATCAGCTGCAGTCATCAGCCATGCATTTATATTTGTTCTCTGCAAAATGATGGATGTGTGTGTTGTCTCCTCCACTTTACCAGTAAGGATTATTTTACTCATTAGAATTGTGTCCCCAGTACTTAGCACAGGCCCAGGCACATAGTAGGCATTTAATAGATGCTTGCTGATGGGTAAGGATCATCTGAATTCTGAGGTATAAGTTTGCTTAAAGCTATAAAAGACTATCAACCCATGAGCTTTTGTTGTTGCAAACCACTGTGCCATCTTTGCCGGGAAAACTCCATGGACAGTGTGGTGCCCAGGGACACGACTGAGCAACAAGGCTGTGCCTGGCCCTGCAGTCCCCACCGTCACTCACTCCTCCTGCTCTCGAGGTTTTCGGGATGCCCCCTTTTCTTTCTCCTCCTCCCACCCCGGACTGCTCCTTCTCAGTCCCCTGTGTTCCATCTTCACCCAGGCCACACCTGCTCACTGAGGGTGTCCTCCGAGGCCTCCTTTGGCCCTCTGTTCTTCTTCCCCTCTGCTCTTGTTTCAAGATCTCCTCAGCTCCCATGAGCTCTCTCTGCACAGCTTGTTCTCTGGGACATCTGTCCAGCCCTGACCTCTCTCCTGACTTTGCCTGTCTTTGTATCCCCAAGGTTCCATGCTTGTGGCTTGAGAGCATTCCATATCCCTTGCTATTTCCATTTCCATAGGTGTAGTCCTTGCACATTTTCTTTGTCTGGTTCTGCTTCTCTAGGCAAGGGCTAATTTCCAAATGAATGCTCTTCTGAATTAGCTTATCTTAGCTTCTAACATAAGCTAGGACAAATGGACAGGCCCTTTAAATGATCAGAGGGAAAATGTAAGTGGTCATAGGTTTATATAATCTGTTCTAACAAATCCGATCTTGGATTCTTTTCGTATTTCTCCTCCCAGTGTGACAAAGGGGCTGGCCAACCCTCAAGCTTGGCAATTCACTGAACTTGTTCTTGTTGTTGTTGTACTCTCACATGTGCCTCTTACATTTGTTCTAGTAGAGTGGAGGCCCAGAGAGGCCAGGGCTGCTCTGAAGGTGTGTAGTCTGTGGCCTGTAGTCAGTGCCTGGGCTGTCCCTTAAGGCTCTCTTGCTTGTTTGGCTCAGCCTCTTGTTTGTACCAGGAGGTGGAAGCCATATTGATGTGAGATAGAATTTTGGGTCAAATTAATAGTGAGTCATCCCAAAAGAATTACAAGACTCAGTGACTCAGTTTCCCAAGTTTTATTGCAATACTGTAGGTGACCGCAGGGAGAGAACCAAAATAGTGGAAAGGTATCTCTCGAATAGTGAAAGAAAAGACAGTTGTATTTATAGTATAGATAAATTGATTATCAGTCTCATTATAATAATCACCTTGGGGAGGTACAAGGGAGGGCCTTTCCTACTCATTATACTATTCTCCACCTAGGAGTATTACAAGGGAGGGCTTATCCTAATTTGGAGTTCCCGGGGTCCTAAGCCAACCCCGAGGCGGGGACCTTTTTCAGTGGAGGTATATTTGGGGGGTTTACACGTCATAAGGTGAACCTGGGGACAATTTTGGCCTTTTCTGCACACGTCTCTTTCCGATTCCCATGGCTGGTTTCAAAACATCTCCATTTTTCATGAGGATTTCTATAGGTCGTCTTTTTCCTTTATTGTTATTTTGCCCTGACCCGCTCTGATCCGTTATGGATGTTGATCACTGTGGGTACGAGAACCTAGCATTTTGACTTGTAAGTCATGCATTAGAGCTTGGGTTTGGGGTTTTTCTATTCATGCTTTTTTCCCTTCCTACATCAATATTGTGGGGCATGCTGCCGTGATGGTCAGAGCACCATCAACTAATCAATCGGTCAGTCAGTGTCCATTAAGTGCCTACCATGTGCCAGACATCCTGAGCTCTGAGGACACACAAAGAAAGGCAAAAGACAGTCGCTTCCCTCAGGGGGCTTTTAATCCAGTGGGGGAGACAACAGGCAAACAAGTATGTACAAGGATACATGCCCATAGACGCTTCTTCAACCAGATGGATAAAATGACTTGCCCAGGGTCCCGCAGCTTGTAGACGCCTGAGGCCAAATCCCACCATAGGCCTTCCTGACTGTCCTTGGGTGTACGGGGGTCCCTGTCATCATAGTGACTCAAAGAGGGGCTGTGGGAAAGTCCTTTCCTCCCCCTCCCCCCACAGCCAGCCTGTAGATTGTTGACATTGTCGACTGATTCACAACTCATGTCAAAAACAGGCCCTGAATGTTTTTTTCCTCCCTTTTCACAGTTGCATTAAAGTCTCCCCAGGCTGACGGGAATGGAAATCGGGACAGCAGCCGCGGCGCCAGGCTCCAGGCCAGCCTGCGCTTGCAGGAAGGGGAGCTCCTTCTCCAGGTGAGGGGGGGGATGGAGGTTTTCTGGGGCAGGAACAAGGGGGGGGGGGCGACTCCTCGGGCCGGCCACCTGCCGCCTTCCGTCCTTTCTCCTTTTACAACCCTTTAATGGTCTCACTTCATTTATGGCTCGGTGCCTGTATCTTCACACAGTCGTGTCGAATCGGGTACAAGGGAAACTGTTATTGCATCTCACTGATGATTAATGCCTGAGCCGGGAATTGAACCCAGCTCTCCCATCACCGTTTTACCTATTACAAAAAATGAGACACACACACACACCCTCGCACATGCTGTATTTGACTGTAGCCCAAGTGTCTCTGTCCTTCCCCCTTGAATGTCCTGCGCAAGTTCGGTGTGGCCACAATGTCTACCTTGGGGCAGGCCGGGATGGTTTCCAAGATTTGCTTCTAAAAGCCCTTGGAATCTGTGCCTGCCTCACTCCATCATATGGGGGCTCATCGCCTTTCTTGTAGAGCACTGACTCTTTTGAGGAGGTCAAATGAAACTTGAGTCAGTCAAACCTTGAATTTTTTTTTGGAAAATGCCCCACCCTATTTTTAATGGAATTTTCATTTATTTTTTTCTCAAGTACATGCAAAAAAAAAGTTTTAACACTTTTTTTTAAATTTGGAAGATCTAATTTCTCTCCCTCTGTCCTTACTCCTGCCCTTGAGAAGGCAAGAAATTTGAAATAGGTAATACATATGCGGTCATGCTAACCATTTCCATATTTTAGCTTATTTGCAAAAGAAAACACAGACCAAAAACAGAAGAAGAAAGTAAAAAAAAGTGTGCTTCAGTCTGCATTCATATGCCATCATTTCTTTCTCTGGAGATGGATAACATTTTTCATCATAAGTACTTTGGAATTGTCTTGGATCATAGTATTGCTGAGAACAGTTAAGTCTTTTACAATATTACTGTCACTGTGTAAAATGTTCTCTTGGATCTGCTCACTTTACTTTGCAGTAGTTCATAAAAGCCTTCTTTCCAGGTTTTTCTAAAATGATCCTGCTCATCATTTCTTATAGCAATAGTATCCCATCACCATTATACCATAACTTGTTTAACTATTCCCCAATTGATGGGTATCCCCTCAATTTCTAACTCTTTATCACTATAAAAAGAATTACTATAAGCATTTTTGTACATATAGGTTCTTTTCCTTTTTCATTAATCTCTTTGGAGTACAGACCTAGTAGTGGTATTGCTAGGAATGCACGGTTTTAAACCCTTTGAGCAAAGTTTTAAAATATTTTCCAGAATGGTTGGATCAGTTCACAACTCCACCAACAGTCATTTTCCTTTTCTCTCATATTAGTCAGATAGGTGGAAGTGGAAGTGATACCTCATAATTGTTCTACTTTGAATTTCTCTAATCAATAGTGATTTAGACCAATATTTCTTATAACTATAGATAGTTTTGACTTCTTCTGAAAACTTCCTTTCATGTACTTTGACCATTTATCCATATTCTTTTAAACTTGACTCAGTTCTTTGTGTATTTGAGAAATAAAGCCTTTATCAGAGAAATTTGCTGTAAAGTTTTCCCCATTTCCCATTTCCCTTTTAATCTTGGCTGCAATGGCTTTGTGAATTTTTTTTTTAATTTTATCTAATCAGAATTATCCATTTTATATCCCATAATGCTCTGTACCTCTTCTTTGGTCATAAACTCTTTCCTTATCCATAAATCTGATAAAAATATTCCATACTCCCCTAATTTGCTTATATCACCCTTTATGTCTAAATCATGTACCCATTTTGACATTATATTGGTATACCCTGTAAGATGTTGGTCTACACCTAGTTTCTGCCAAACCACTTTCCAGTTTGCCCAGAAGTTTTTGTCAAATAGTGATTTCTTGTCCCTAAATCTTGGATCTTTGGGTTTGGGAAACACTAAATTACTATGGTCATTTACTACTGTGTATGGTATACCTAATCTATTCCATTCATCCAACACTCTGTTTCTTAGTCAGTACTAGATTGTTTTAATGATTGCCACTTTGTAATACAATTTGAGATCTGGTGCTGCTAAGCTACCTTCCTTCACATTTTTTTCATGTATTTCCTTGATATTCTTAACCAGATATTTTTCCAGATGAATTTTGTTATGACTTTTGTAGCTCTATAAAAAAATTTTAAAATTTGATTGGCATGTCACTGAATAAGTTTACTTTAGGTAAAATAGTCATTTTTTATTATATTGGCTCAGCCTACCCATGAGCAATTAATATTTGTCCAATTGTTTAGATCTGACTTTATTTGTGTGAAAAGCGTTTTGTAATTGGGGTCATATATTTTCGGGATTTGTCTTGGCAGGTAGACACCCAAGTATTTTATTTTCTACAATTATTTTAAATGGAATTTCTCTTTCTATTTCTTGTTGCTGGACTTTGTTGGTAATATATAGAAATGCTGATGATTTGTGTGGACTTTCTTCAAGTTATTAATTACATCAGCTAGTTTTTTAGTATATTCTCTAGAATTCTCTATGTATACCATCACATCATCTTCAAAGCATAATAGTTTTATTTCCTCACTACCTATTCTAAATCGTTCAATTTCTTTACTTGTCCAACTACTATAACCAGTGTTTCTAATACAATACTGATAAATAGTGTTGATAATGGGTATCCTGGCTTTACTCCTGATCTTCTCAGGAAGGCTTCTAGGTTATTGTCCTCATTATGGATAATTCTTGCTGATAGTTTTAGATAGATATTAACATTTTAAAGAAAGCTCCATTTATTCCTATGATTCTAGTGTTTTAAATAGGAAGTATTGTTTTTTGTCAAAAGCTTTTTCTGTACCTATTGAGATAATCATACAGTTTTAAATTTTATTGTTGATATGGTAAATTATGCTAATAGTTTTCCTAACATTGAACCAGCCTTTTATTCCTGATATAAATCCCACTTGGTATTAATGTATGATCTTTGTGATATATTGCAGTAATCTTTTTGCTAGTATTCTATTTAATGTTTTTATAACAATATTCATTAGGGAAATTGGTCTATAGTTTTCTCTCTTTTTTAGCTCTTCCTGGTTTAGGTAGCAATACCATAATTTTGTTGTAAAAGGAATTTTGTATGACATCTTTGTCCATTTTTCCAAATGTTTTATGTAGAATTTGAATGAATTGCCCTTTAAATGTTTGGTAAAATTCCCTTGTGAGTTCATCTGGTGCAGGGAATTTTTTCTTAGGGCTTGTTCAATTTATTTTTCAAAGATAGGGTTATATAAGTATTCTATTTCCTCTTCTACTAATCTGGCAAATATTCATCCATTTCATTTAGATTTTTAGATTTATTGGCATATAATTGGTCAAAATTCCTCTTAATAATTGCTTTAATTTTCTCTTCATCGGTGATGAATTCACCCTGTTTATTTTTGTTTTTTTTAAATCAAATTAACTAATAGTTTATCTATTTTAGTCTTTCTTCCCCATAAAAATCTAACTTTTCTAAAATTCTATTCATCTCCTTAACTTCTTTCTTGTTTATTTTGTGGTTATATTTCTCTAGTTCTGAGAGGGGAAAGTTGAGGTCCCCAGTAGTATAGTTTTACTATCTCCTTCCTCCTGTAACTCATTTAATTTTTCCTCTAATAATTTGGGTGCTATACCTTTTTATACATATATGCTTAGTATTGATATTATTTCATTGTCTATGATAGTTTTTATTAAAATGTAGTTTCCCTGCTTATTTCTTTTAATTAGATCTAGTTTTGCTTTTGCTTTGTCTTAGATCGTGATTGTTACCCCTGCTTTTTTTTTAACCTCAACTGAAGAATAATAGATTCTGCTCCAGACCCTCATTTTCACTCTGTATGTATCTCTGTTTTCAAGTATGTTTCTTATAAGCAACATATTGGTGGATTTCGGTTTTAATCCATTCTGCTCTCTGCTTCCATTTTATGTGGGTTTATCCCATTCACATTCATGGTTATGATTATTAACTGTGTGTTTCCTTCCATCATGTTTTTACCATTTATCCTTCTCTTTTTTTTTCACTCTGTCCCTCCTCAAAAGTATGTTTTGCTTCTGATCACTCTATCTTCCTATTACCCCCATCCCTCTCTTCTCCTCCTCCCCTCCTAATTCCTTGTAGAGTAAGATAGATTTTACAACCACCTGAGTGTGTATATTGTTCCTTTTTTGAGCCAATTCCAATGAAAGTAAGGTTTAAACATTGCCCACCACCCCTCTCCATCTTGCCCTCCATTATAAAAGCTCTTCCTTTTATACCTTTTTCATGTGAGATAATTCCTCCAGTTCTTCCTCTCCCTATCCCCTTCTCCTAGTACATCCCTTGTTCTGACCCAATAATGTCAGTTTTTGGAAATCATCCCATCATAATCATTTTTTTTTTTTTTTACTTTTAATTCTATTTAAATGGGGCTAAGTTCCTGGGGTGGAGGGGATACTGTGCCAGGCTTCAGGTCTTTCTTGCTGCTGTTTTCAGAGCTGGCTCTGGGGGCTTTTAGGTTTTTGGTGCTTCCAAGGTGTCGTGATCTAAAGAGAGGTGTAGTAACTGCTCTCCTGGCCTGTGCTCATTTAGACCTTGTCCCTCTTTGGCCACCAGTGCTAACATTCCTCATGGTCCTGGGACTGTGACCGTCCCCTGCTCTCTCGTAGTCACAATTACTAGTGTTTTCCTCTGTCTTGGAATGGAGACCAGGGTCCCTACGACCCCATGAGTGACCCCAAGTCCTTCTCTCTGCCCTGGAGCCACAACCAGGGCTTCTGCTCCACTGTGGCTGTAAGTGTTGTCGCTCTGTTTGTCCCTGGGTCTATGGCTTGGAACTCCATGGACAAAGCCCTGAACCCAGGGCCAACATAGGGTCCCCATGCACTCTCCTTCCAGCTCTTGTCCCTGGTCTGAGAGCTTCTGAAGCTCCTGTGTTGCCAAAGCAGCTGCCCCCGAGTCAGCACCTGTGCTGAGCTCTGGCTTCTACCATTGCACCAGCAGAGCCCTCCAAGCTTTCTTGGGCTGGGGAAGTGTTTCACCTGCTCTTTTGTTGGATCACTTACACCTGAATTCGACTGGAGACATTGTTTTAGCGTTACCTGGAGCGGGATTTGGGAGAGCCCGGCTGAGTGCGTCCTCCCTCTGCCATCTTGGCTCCACCTCGCTCCCCCCCCCCCCGCCCCCGCCCCGACCCCGACAGTTTTGAAACATGAGTCTAAACAAGACTGAAGGGATCTCTGGGTTGCTCCTCACACGGTTATCACAAGTCAGTTCTTAGATCCAGTTTTTAGCATAATTAGCAGAGAAACTGCTTTGACGATCTCACAAAGAATAAGTTTGCATCACGTAGCACATACTTATGGAATTGTCATCTTTTTGTGCTCTCAAATATCTGGAACTTGAACGTTATCTTCAACTCAATATCTCCAGTACACAATCACTTTCTTTCCCCCAGACCCTCCTCTCCTCTGCACTTCCCCCTCCTTGTCAGAGGCTGTGCTGTCCTCCCAGTCCCCTGTATCCCTCCTTGCCTGGACTAGGACAAGAGCCCTTTGTGTGGGCCCGGCCTCCAGCGTCTTCTCAGCCCACTCCAACTGCCCAAGAGGCTTACCCTCTCTGCAAACCCCCTTTGCCCCAGGATCAAATCCAAAGTCCCCTTCGGCCTCAGAGCCCTTTGCAGCTTTCTAGTTCTCGTAGACTGGCCTAGCTCCCATGGACCAAAGATCCAGGGCTCCTCCATCTGCCAACCGGATGGCCCTGTGCATGCCCCAGACTCCAAAGGCTCTCTTTCCTCTCCTCTGGCTCCCAGCCTCTCTGGCTCCCCTCAGGACTCAGCTCAAGAGCAGCCTGCTGCGGGAGTGCTTTGAGCTCTTGGGGCCTTCCCCCTGAGAGAAACTTGAACTTGCTAGATCTGTCTTGTATCTGTCTGTCATCACTGGCACGCTGTTTCCCCTCTTAGAGGGAGCTCCTTAAGACCAGGGACCTCCAGGGTCTCTGTGTCTTTGGTACTCCCATCATTTGACTTAGTACCTGGCATCTAGTAATGCTTGCCCACTTAATGGACCCAAATTTATTGTGTTCCCGAGCACCCTCCTAAGAATTGCCTTGTTTTTAAGCATAGTAGAACATTTGAACAGTTGTTATTTGACCAGATAATGACCTGTCATCAACTCTGAAGGTTGTGGTGGGCAGCTAGAGGAGAATTCCCTCTTGTAAAATAGCCCAGGGGTCCATCCTAGATGGACAGCCCACTGGTCATATCTGCAGGCGACTTAATGTGGTGATAGCTCACATTCTGGCTGGCAAAGTCAGGATTTGGAAAGATTTGGGCAGGAGCGGGGACAGGGGAGGGCAGGGGGTATAAGCTAGGAAGCAGCCAGGGGGAGAAAGGGCCTGGCATTCGGGCCCTGTTCGCAATGGTGTAAGCAAGGGGACAGGGGAAGTCTTTGGCGGGCTTATCTTGTGTTGGCAAGATTAGGCTTGGTCGGCTTGGCCCAAAGGGCAGATCCAAGAGCGATAGAGGGGGGTTTCAGAATACAAATACAGTCTGAGGTGCAGTGGGGAGTGGGCTTCCTCCAGATCCTGGGGGTAGAGACACACCAAGAGGCCTTCACGCAAAGGCTGCCTGACCCCCTCCTGTGGGCCTCCGAGTTCTTTCTGCACATGTGCAGTGGACCTCCGTGATTAGAAATGAAAGCTGAATGGTGCAGTGAAAGGATTGGCTCAGTTTATCTTATCTCTGAAAGTACTGGAACAAAGAATGCCTCATTCCTTTAATACTTTACCTGGGTTTTCCTTAGTCTTTGTGCTCTTTGAGTCAGGGCCAGTGCTGAGTAATTCCTGTATCTCAAACTCAGTACATCCCAAGAGACAGAACTCATCGCCTTTCACCCCAAATCAGCCCCTCTTCTGAACTGCCCGATCCCCATCCATCCATTCTCCGGGCTCATCCTTGACTTCTCCGTCTAACCAGGCTTCCTCTTCCAACTCCTCCTCATCGCTGAGCATTTATTTGGTACCTGCTGTTTTCCAGGCATTGTACTAAGCCATGGGATGCAAAGAAAGGAAAGCAGCCCCTTCCCCAAGGAGCTCGTGTTCTCATGGAGGAGACAACACGACCCTATTATCTTTAGGGTCAAACACACAAGATGTAGACTGCGTGATTAGGAGACAGGCTCAAGGAAGCCACCAGCAGTGAGGGCTGAAGGAGAGGAATGGGAAAGGCCTCCTGCAGAAGGTGGGTTGTGAAGGAGGCTGGGGAGAGAGAGGGAGAGGGAGAGCAGAGAAAAGGGCAAATTTGGGCGATGGAGCAAGGGAAAAAGGAATTCTCCATGAGAGGAGATGGTTTGGGTGTGTAGTTTGTTATGTGTGTCAGACGGCTGCCTTCCTTTCTTCTCCGTTTGTTACTAACTTTTGTTCAAGTATCTTCATTAGCTTAATAGTATTTTGTTTTGTTTTTCAGGATTTTTACTTTTGTACTAGTTTGCAGATTGTTCGTTTATCGATTTCCCAGTGTTTTGTTTTGTTTTAATTAAATGTCTTTGATCTTTTTTGGTGATAGGAATTTTTTGAGATAAAAAAAACAATCCCCTAATTCAATGTAAGCAGCATTGTGCTTGTGAAATGTTCTTTCTTCTTTTCCTTTCACTCCTGGGTCTAACCTTGAGCTGAATTGTACAAATCTTGATATATTGTCTCGTTATTCTTCTTGATATCTTTGGTACAGAGGACTTCTTGTAAGGAAGAATCTCCTTCTAGTGGAGACCTTCTGACATTTGTCTTAAAGAGGTGCCTGAGACCCAGGCAGGCTCTAAGGGGCCTGCCCAGGACAGAGTGTATGTCCAAGGTGGCTCTGCAGCCTGGTTCTTCCTGACTCCAAGGCTACCTCTCAATCCACCAGGCCAGATTTCCTCAAACCATTTCCTTTGACATAAGTATTGTTGTTTGACCCACTCATTGTACATGATTATGTTATTTGGTTCTCATTTTAAGTCTGAGTTCTTTATTCTTGTTTCCCTCATTGATTACTGTTTTGTTTGAACTCTGATCTCTAAGATGTGATATTTCTGCCTTTCTCTATTTAAGCTACTAGTTTCTTATATCTTTTCAGTTGTGGAAAATGAGAGCATATCTAATTTTTAATAATAATATCATGGGGAAGCTAGGTAGCACAGTAGATAGAGCACCGGCCCTGGATTCAGGAGGACCTGAGTTCAAATCCAGCCTCAGACACTTAACACTTACTAGCTGTGTGACCCTGGGCAAGTCACTTAACCCCAGTTGCCTCACCAAAAAAACCCAGAAAAAAACAAAAACAAAATAATATCATATTCCAACCTTTAAGAGCAAGGACATTTTTTTTGTATCACTAGCATTTACACAGTGTCTCACTCAGTAAATGCCAGTTAACTTGACTTGGTTTGACTTGAAATAGTCCAGGCCAGAGTCCAGACAGACGATAATAGAATCTTCCAAATGCTTCTCTTTGTGGATAACATGGCGCAAATTATACCAAACTTTGGAATGTTTAGAGCCCCCAATAATCAATATCCCCATCCCCCACCAAAACAAAAAACAAAAACAAAAAAACTTCCTCCAGACAAATCTAGAAAATACCTTCTGGGCTGCAATTTCTGCTCTAGTTAGTTCTCTGTAAAAGCTGGAACTGAGACCCTGTTCTGCTTTGGGGTCCAATAGCTGGTATTTGCTTCTGAATGCTCTCCTTCCACTCTCTACCCCACAGATGCCAGCCTGTGCCTACATTCCCTCCTTAGTCCCATTTGTGACTTGAAACAGGGTAGTAACTGAAAAAAATAGAAGAAATGTAAGGCATTAAAAAACACCTCGAAAACAGATGAGGAGAAGAGAATTAAGAACCACTGAACTGTCTGAATGCTGTGCCCCCAGAGGAGCCTTGACACCCTATTTCCCGAATGTTGCTCAGATCTCTTGGAACCAGAGGGCAGAGTGGGAATAGAAAGGATCCACTGGTCACTTCCTGAAAGAAACCCCAAAGTGAAAACTCCCAGGAACATGATGGCTAAGATCTAGGGCTTCCATGTCAAAGAAAAAATACTGCAAGCTTCTAGAAAGACAGAACTCAAGTACAGGAGGGCGGCACACAGGTTATCAGCCACCACTCTGAAGGGGCGTGCAGCTCACAATGCAGAATGCCAAAAGGCAAAAATCAGGCTTACACAAGAGTAACTTACCAGGGCAACTAATGATAATCCTACAAGGAAAAAATGGCCCTTTGATGACATAGAGAACTTCTATCTAAGCTTTCTTGAAGAAACGACCAGAGCTGCCTAGAAACTCTGAAGCCCAAGCACAGAGATCTCAAACGGATAAACACGGGGAGATGCTCCATCTGTCCCCTCAGAACCCCAGCAGCAGCAATAGTCACAGAGGAAGTATTGTTAGGCAAGGCTGTGCAGTGGTTCTGTACTGTCTTGACTATGTTAAGAGAAAAATAGAAAGAGAAGGGAAGAAAAGTACACCAGCTGGGGAAGCAAAATAAGGTTAGGGGAAATGAGGGCACATGAGTAGACAACTGGACAAACAGAGAGAGCAGCTGACCCTTGAGCTTCTCTCATCTGAACCGACTGAAGGAAGACTGCACACACACGCACACGCACACGCACACATACACATAAACAGACTAGGAAGGAGAGGAAAGAAAGATAAGGGAGGGGGCAGCTAGGTGGCACAGTGGATAAAGCACCAGCCCTGGATTCAGGAGGACCTGAGTTCAAGTCCTGCATCAGACACTTGGCACTTACTAGCTGTGTGACCCTGGGCAAGTCACTTAACCCCCATTACCCCACAAAAACAAAAACAAAAAAGATAAGGGAGAGTTAGAGGGAGGATAGATTAAGGGAAGGATTTATTTTAAACAAAGAAAAAACCCTTTAAATAAGGATGTACAAAAACAGTGACAGCTCTTTTTGAGGTGGCAAAGAATGGGAATTGGAGGGAGTGCCCATAAACTCAGGGCTGGCTAAACCAATTATGGTATGTAACATGATGGTGGAGCACTGAAGTACTCTACAGGGATGAAGGGATGGTTTCAGAGAAACTTGGGAAGATTTGTATGAACCTGATGCAAAACAAAGTGAAGTAGGAGAACAGTTTACACAGTGACAACAGTAGAGCAAAGAATAACTACCTTGACAGGATTAGGGACTTTGATCATTGTAATGACCAGCCACAATTCCAGAGGACCAGTGATGAAATGATCCACCCATTTCATGATAGAGAGGTGAAGGATTCAGTGCAGAATGAAACAGTATGTTTTGGGGTTTGGGGACAATGGACAGCGTGGAAATATTTTGCTTGACTGTGCCTCTTTGGCATGAGGCTTTTTTCTTTCATTCTCAATTGAGGTGGGTGGGTTGGAGAAGGTGAGAGAAAAAGGCAAATTTCTGTTCATTTAAAAAATAAAAATCTGTAGGTCACTGATCAAAAGGGAGGCCTTTAAAAAAAACAAACAAAAAAGGGGGATGCCTTTGATGGCTCTGAGCCAGGTACAACATATTACCAAGAAATAAATTCATGAGAAGTCAGCATAAAGGACAATCTCGGAGAGAGGTATCATCAGAAAAGGAAGAAGGCCTGTCCTGTCATGAGGGCAAGGGATGACCAATGGACTGTCCATGAGGTCTGCCAGGAAGTAACATGGAATGTGAGAGTTTGAGTGGGGTGACTCCACTGGACTTGATGAGGAAGAGAATTGACTACAGAAATCTTGATAGATCCTGTTTTCAGCTGGTCATCGTCCATCTTTTAGTTTCACATGCCAGGGGCAGGGGGGGGGGCCTCTCACCAAGACTTCTGTAAATGTGTGTTTCCTTGCGCTGCTTCTCCACATTCCATAGACAGTCATCCTGATGCTCTCCCATCATGATCTCTGAGAGTTTACTAAGGAGCTTTTATTGTGCATACACATACACATGCACACAAACATACATGCTTGCAATGCTCATCCCTGTACATGTGCACAACACAATACTCGAAATGCCCACAGTGTAGACACACACACAGTTTCCCCATCTTGCTTCTCAGCCAGGAGATCCTGCCTTCGCACCCTCAAGTACTTCCTCATCTCTTGATCCTCTTCGGGTGAAGGGTCAGGACATGGAAGAGGTGATGCTCTGTGTTGCTGTCTGTTCTTTTACCCACACCCCATTTCGTCATTATAGGTGTGTTCTTTAAATGCGTGCAGGTTGGTGTCACCTGAGTGACATACCTTGGCTTCCATAGTTATTAGTCCTTGTGACTTGGTGTTACTTTGGGGTTTTGCCCCGGCGCATCAGTGATAGCATTGTGCAGAGACTTGACTCAGAATTGGCTCCCACATCTGTCTCCAGCTGTTTCCTGCTGGTTAAGGTAGACTCATTTTGCTTGCTTGTGGTGGCAGCTCCATCTCCCCGCTCCCAGCCCTCCTCTTTAAGCAGTGCCATGACAGTGGGAAGGTTTGAGGGGCTGTGTTCAAGCGTCCGCCCTGCTGCTGCTTCTCAGTGTGACGTGCGGAGGATGCTTTGGCTCTAGCCATGAGCTGCCTCCTCTGTACGCTGAAGGCGTTGTGCCACAGCACCTCCGAGGCTGTGTTCTGGGGCATTTCTTTGTAAACCCCAAGTTACCTCCACCCCACATGAGTCCCCACTGAAGGGGGGCTTGGAGGAGGGGAGCTTTGTGGGGCCCAGGTTTGCAGGCCCTGAGCGTTTTCTTTCCCAGAGTAATAGCACAGTCTAAGGTGACTCCTTATCCACAGAACCTACTCACATGGGCTCCTCACTGAGGCCGAGTGAACCCAAGAAGACGGAGCCCGAGCTGCGTGTTTCAGTTCCCACAAGGTGACTCTCATGGCTGCTGCTGCTCCCTGTTATTTATGAGCAGACGCCCTGGTCCCTGTGGCCTTCTTTGTTGTACCAGCCCCTCAGGACTGGGTGCCGCAGATATGCTCGGCCCTTGGCAGGTCTGAGCAAGGACTTCAGTCCCTAGGACCTGAAAAATCGAGTGACATCATGTCTGTAATTAGAGGTGTGCGGATCCTCTGCATGGATCTACGCTACAGTTATCCCTTCCACAGTTAGGTAGTTAGAGGCCCTGTGCCCCTGCGGTCTGGAAAACCTGCATAAAACTGTTTGGCCCCCCCTTTGTACCTGAGAAGGTCAGAATTTTTTTCTTTTTCTTCTGTGGAGTGTTCACAGTACCTCACTGTAAAATTTGGCTTAAGTTTTTGGTCATAGGCTCTGTGTCATTTGCTGGCCTTCACTTGTCATCTGCGGCTTCCGAAAAGCTCCCTCATAATCCCCACTTGATTTCTTAAGCCCACCCACGAGATCCCACATATGTCAAAACCACCATAGGGAAAGTTGTGATGCGGAAGGGATAACTGTAATGCATCTCAGCTGTAGTTGTGGTCAGATTATCCCACGTAACAAAAGTCACCTGTGATTCTGTGAGGTCTGTAGGTATGAAGTGTAAGCAATTGGAAATCTAGCCTTGGAACATGTGTAGGTGGTGAAAGATCAGAAATGCAGTTTTGAGAAGTAGTTTCATAAAATGCTTGTCTAAAGGAATAGTTTACCTGTAGACATCTTCACTTTAATTTGTAGGCGCAGGGCATAAGCTGTTCAGGGATTTGGTGGAAATATTTTACTGATGTAAAACAATATTCTGTTAATAACAACTGTTAAATTTAAGGGCTGGTCTTTTTCAATAGTTATAAATGCTTCTTTACATTTAATCGTGGTTTTTGAGTAGCCTACCAGAACCTTATTTGATGGAGCACTGCTTTTTGCTTTATTTGAATTAACTGAAACCAAATTCCTATTTATTTAAGATTTTGCCTCCCCATCTACCTCCAAGAGAACTTGAGGCAGTGGGCAACTCATGGAAAACTTTCAGTTAAAGTCTAATTTATAAAACAATGATGTGTTAACAGAATCTGTCTGATCATCTCTTAAATTTTTATCAGCGAAGAGTTTTAAGAGGTTCTGAGACTTACCTCAAGTCCCCTGGGTAGTCCAAGGTAGATGAGAAGTTTGAACCTAGTCTGATGGTGTCAGATCCAAGGCGCTTTCCTCTGTCCTGAATAGGCCTGCGGAAATTGCCAGCCCAGCATCTGGGAAGGTGTGCGTGGGCCAGCTGCCACAGGTCCAAGGACTGGGCCAGATGCCAGGGGGCTGCCCCCCCCCCCTTGGTGGTTCTGTCCTCTATCTTCCATAAGCTCTGTTTGCTCCTGACCTTTCCCGGGGCCCCTGGGGCCATGCCTCCCACCATCAGCACTCACACCTGCTCCAGAATCTCCTTCTGGATGTCCAGTGAAGCTGCCCCGAGGACATCTGAAGCGTGAATGGTTCAGGAGGAGCCTCTGGAGGGCTGGGAAGGAGAGGAACCATTCCTGGTAGCCCTCAGTCCTCTGAAGCCCCGGGCTTCTGCCTGGGAGTAGGGTAGCAGTTCCTTTCCCATCAGGCCACACAGCTCAAAGGCTGATCCAACTGTGGCTCCTCCTGCTGGTTTGTTTTTTCTTATTTTAAATGTTTGTTTCTGGGGCAGCTAGGTGGTGTGGTGGATAGAGCACCGGCCCTGGAGTCAGGAGGACCTGAGTTCAAATCCGACCTCAGACAACACCTAACACTTACTAGCTGTGTGACCCTGGACAAGTCACTTAACCCCAATTGCCTCACTAAAAAAAAAAAAAGTTTGTTTCTAATTTCACAATGTTAAAAGTGAAAAGATTATTGCTGTCTAAGCTATTTGACCACCTCCGTGTGCTTTTTCCTTCTAGGCGCTCAACGGCTTTGTGCTGGTGGTCACCACAGACGCACTGGTTTTTTATGCCTCCTCTACAATCCAGGACTACCTGGGCTTCCAGCAGGTACGTGGGCTTGGCTCGCATCTATTGAGGAACAGGTAAGGGTCAGGAGACAGCGGCAGAGTGGCATCAGCCGGGTCGTCTGGGCAGCCAGCCTCAGGATGCGTGCCTGCTGTGGGACCCTGGCCAGGTACTGACCCCTGGATGCTCTGGGCTGCTCTCTGAGGCCTTCGAGTCACCAGAGGATGCTGGCCTGTACTGATAGAGGGGGTGTCTCCCCCCACCTGTGAAGCCTCAGGTCTGGAATACAATCTACATTTTCCATCTTTTGGGGGCCGTTGGACCATTTCATACAAAGTTCTTCTTCTTAATGATTCCCCGACTGTGGTGCAGTTGTTTTAGTTGTGTCCAACTTAGGGTTTTCTTGGCAAACATGCTGGAAAGGTTTACCATTTCCTTCTGCAGATCATTTTACAGGTGAGGGAACTGAGGCAAACAGGGTTAGGTGACTTGCCCAGGGTCTCACAGCTAGCAAGTGTCTGAGGCTGGATTGGGACTCAGGAAGAGGAGCCTTCCCGACTCCAGGCCAGGCCCGCTATCCCCTGAGCCACCTTAGCTGCCCTCCCTGACTGTTCTAGACTGGAAATGGCCGCTTGACCTGTTCAGTGGAGTCTGGCTCCTGAGCAGAGATGCCTGCCCCGGTGGCCTTTGTTAGGCAGGAAGAGAGGCATTCACACGTGCGGCTCTTTCTAGGAGTAAGAACCGCTCTCTGCTTGCAGACGCCGCTCGGTTCCGACTTTTATGTGATTCACAGAAAACGTTTTGCTTTCTGTTTAGGCCACACTAAGTTTTATTTGAGTAGATCCTTCCAAACCTTGCATTGAGTAAAGTGTTCTGTAAAGGAAGTTGGCCATCTCTCAAATGACGAGATAGGGAAGGCTCCCCTAGTCAAGCCGGGCAGACCAAATGTAGGGCCTGAACCGATGGTGCCTCGAGGCTGACCTAAAGGGAAAGGGTTGTTCCCAGAAGGCCCAAGAAGGCCTGTTGCGGGCTGGTTCTTCTGGTCCCAGAGGTCAGCACTGGGAGCAGAGGAGGGAAACACCACCACAGTGTGCTCTGGCCACGAGAGCCGCCTGCAAAGGGGGCACTGTCCCCAAAGACAAAAAGCCGCCCGTCCTCCCAGGAGCAGGCTGGCCAGCCCTTTGCAGAGGAGGAAAGGGAAGTCCTGTTCAATGAGAAGGTGATGGCCCACAGGGGAGGGAAGACACGACTCTCCTCAGCCCCTAGGGTGGAGAGAGAGAGAGGCCCAAGGTAGGTTAGAAGCCTCCTGAGACGCCACCCAAGCAGGAGTTTCTCTTAAGGAAAGCCCTCCCACAGTGAGATGAGCTGCATGACCCCTTGTTGTCCAGCAGGGAGAAGCCATCCTTTAGCCCAGGAGTGTCGGCCTCAGTGGCCTGTTAAAGGCTAAAATCCTAGCTAGTCTGTCTAAAATCTAATAGGTGGTCGCCAATAAATTATAAGCTCTAGCAAGAGTTAGACTTTAGGGAAATAGGAAAGTAGAAATAGACATGAGTAATCTTAGATTTAAGCTTAGTCTATATCTCATTATAAAACTCACCGAATCCCAAAACTGCCCGCCAGGCCGAGAACCAGAGCCAACCACCAAAAGCGTGCGCCGTCTCCGCTAAGCTGAGAAGCCAGAGCCAGAGAGCGAACTTCCGTTCCACTCTCGGTTTTAAGTTGGCGTCCCAGAAACATGGCGTGCTTGGCCACGGCTCCCTGGGCAGCAGCAGGCGCACCGCCATTCGTCGCGGTCTCCTCCCCAAAAGGGCAGTCCTTCAAAAGCCACTTCAGTAGCATGCGCTCAACTCTCCAAGGATTCAGCTCAAACTTTCGTTGTTTTACCCCAGGCCTTTGGCCTGAGCAGCCCCTCACCCACTTCCTCCAGGGAAGCCGTCTTCCTCCTCTGCTCCCTGCTTCAGGTACCGGTCAGAGCCCTTTTCAGGGCTGCCAGGAGGGACTCTGTGGTCCGGCCTAACAGATTTCTGTTGACTATTTCTCCTCAGTCTGACGTCATCCATCAGAGTGTGTTTGAGCTCATCCACACGGAAGACAGAGCTGAATTCCAGCGTCAGCTGCACTGGACCTTAAACCCAGGCCAGGCTGCAGACTCGGTGCCCCAAGGACAAGGTGACCTTGCTTCCCAAGTGCTCTTGTGGCGATCTGATTCAGTCAAGGGATGGCTATGAGCTGGCCAGGAACTCTCTCTTGAGCCCATTGTCCATTGTCTCTCTGACTGGCCAACCTCTAGCCCCCAGCCTTGGCAGGGTTGGGTAACTGCCCGTGGCTGCCCAGATGCCTCCAGCCATTCTGGGGACCCTGGTGCCTGAGTCTAGGCTACATGGGGGGCCAAAAGTCTGCTTGTTTGTCTCTTCAAGGAGACTGTGGAAATGCCCAAAGGAGGGCATGTGGACAGAGGATAAAAGAGGGCATAAGGGGTGGGGAATGTACCTTCGGCCAGTGGGAAAGCAGAATGCAGCTGTTCCCTAGCTAGGAGAGGGCTCTGGAGACAGCAGAGAACCGGGGTTAAAGTGCCTCAGCGTTAGCCGTTGTCATGATTACTATCATCAGTCTAGCCTGGGAGGGGCTTGTATTTGTGAAGGAGATCTGTCACAAATCACTTTCCTGATGGAAAATAGGAAGTGCTCTTGTGAGTAGTAAATTACCATCTCATCCCTTGTTTGATGGGTCGAGAGCCAGCTTCACCTTCTCAGAGGCAAGATCTCCCCAACACTAGACTTCAGACTCATGATCGCAGGGCAGGAGGCAGAACGCTAACCTCTGTCTGTCTGTCTGTCTGTCTGGCTGCTCCAGAAGGCCATGGCCTCTCCCAGACGTCAGGCTTTTATAACCCAGAGCAGCTTCCTTCGGAAAACTCTCCTTTCCTGGAGAGATGCTTCATCTGCCGCCTGCGGTGCCTGCTGGATAACTCATCGGGCTTCTTGGTAAGACGGAATGCCTCGGGTTACAGCGTCGCTTCTGCGCCACAGAAGGAAGGCCTCTGCCAAAGGCTTGGGACTGGGCTCCTGTGGGTGGTTTTACCTCAGGGAAATGAGGCATCAGAGGAGTTTGTAAAAGAGGCGCCAGAACTCTCAGCTTCGAAAACTTTATTGTCCCCAAAGATTCCTCCAGACCTTCCCTTCGAGGATGCTGTGATAGGTGTTTCACGAAGTAGGTGTGACGGGCTGACTTCCCCATCTCCTCCGTCAGAGCCAAGTGGGAGGGGGTGCGTGCTCATGGGGGCTCCCAGCGGCTTGGTCTTCCACCATGCTCTGTGCAGAGAAGGTGGCTTGGAGAGATCAAATGGCAGAGCAGATTAGAGCCTTGGATTTGAGATCAAAGCACATGGGTTTGAATTCCCCTCAGTTTCCTCATTTGTCAAAGGAAAATTATCATTCATATAGGGTTATTGTGTTGAAAACACTTTGAAAATTAGAAAGGGCCATATATGTAAATATGAATTATTATTTTGGATTCTATGGGAAAAGTGCAAACTTTTCTGTTTATTTCCTTGTTCATAGTCTCTCTTTTGTCCAAAAATGTAAACCCTTGAAAGGCTTAGTTTTCCTTTATTTTTGTCTCACATGCCCAGGGTTTAACCCAGCTTTGCCCTGTGGCTTAATGGATAAATGAATTGAATTGTATTGACCTTGTGATATGTAAAGATGATAATAATGATAATAACATTAAAAGTTCTTTGCATGATGGTAATTTAAGTTAATTTTATGCGAACTCTTCAGTTGTGAATTATGTTCTTTTTGGAAGGCCATGAACTTTCAAGGGCGGCTCAAATTCCTTCATGGCCAGAACAAGAAGGGGAAGGATGGAGCTGCTCTGGCCCCTCAGCTGGCGCTGTTTGCAGTGGCTACGCCGTTGCAGCCTCCGTCCATCCTAGAAATCCGGACGAAAAATTTTATCTTCAGAACGAAACACAAACTAGACTTCACCCCGACAGGCTGTGATGCCAAGTAAGTGAGACGTTTGCCTGCGGTGGCCCCCACGTGGTGTCTTGGGGGCAGCCACTGTGTGGGGCTTCCTTTGTAACCCCCCAGCTCAGCCCAGTGCCTGGCACAGGGTGCTTATGTGCATAAGAAAGACCTGTGGACTTGTAGGAAGTTTCCTCCCTTGAGTCTCTTTAGAACAGTCATTGGATATGAATTCTCACTCCTCATCCATTCATTCAGCACAATGGCCCCTGAGATGCAGCGACTTCTTCAGGCTTCTTGTAAAATGTCTGCCTCCTTTCTGTGCTGGTCACTGTTCCAAAGACAATGAGGCGGATCTGAGCCAGGCCAGGGGCTTTGGGCTGGAATGTCCAAATGGTGACGGATGGAGCTTGTTATGTTTGTTTAGGCCCCACATCCTTCTCTCAAGGCCTGGTTGTAAACATGCCATCCGTGGCGACGCCCGGTCCCAACCCAAAGAGTCCATGTGGAAACAGCGAGTCTGGGGGGCACGGTTTGAAGATCAGTAACTTAACTACAACAGAAGTAGAGTTCGCCATGACTCGGCCTTTGGGGAACAGGGCAGGTTTTCCCCCAGTGCCGGTCCCATTGGCTGTTTTATAATTCGAATTTACGAGTAGAAGGAAAAACCAGGATAAAACTTTCAACTTAAAGCTCTGCAAAAGAAAAAACCAGCACCCCAACTGCAATTCTGTTTGCTAATGAGAAGTTAGTTAGGAGGAAAAAGAGATCATTTCAAGTCATACAGTGTCTTTGGAAATAGGTTCCGATAAAACTTTCTTTGCTTCTTTCTCGAGGATACTCGAGCTCTGTTTTGATTCTCACACCTTTTCTTTTACAGGGGAAAACTTGTTCTGGGGTACACTGAGGCAGAGCTCTGTATGCGGGGATCCGGGTATCAGTTTATCCATGCTGCCGACATGCTGTACTGTGCAGAGAGTCATCTCCGGAGTAAGTGTAGCTCCCCAAGATGGCCCTTTCCCTTTGAAAACTGGCCCCTACTGCTGGACGTGTTGGGTTGGATTGTAAGAGGTGGTGTTTCCAAGGATGTGTGCTAAATGCTGAGGGGGAAGGACGCCTCCCGGCCCTGTGGGTCTCCAGCATCCATTCTTCACACAAGCCTCCGACACAGCCCAGACACAACCCCTGCTTTTGGTTTTTTTAGGCAGGCAAAAGAGCCCGCAGGTGCAGCTTCTTCCACTGCTCCTTATGGGCTGATTGGAAATGTGCTTCCACCCCCCACCCCACCCAGTGATGTTCTGTTATACAGAGAGACACATTCAGGCAATCCTGACTGATGCCTAAAAGCACTGTAAAACATGGAGATGCGAGACATGGCCCAGGCCCCAGCACGGGCAGGTGGCATCCCCACTTGCTGAAGGGGCACAGCGTGGGTTCTTTGGTCTACAGCCCTGAGCTTGGTTTTCATGTCTCACAGAATTCTTGGACGCATTAGACAAGTTGGGCTTGTGGTCTTTAGAGAAGGTATCCCCGAGCCCATAGTTGCATTGAGAACAGTCCCTGCCAAGGGGATGGGTAGAGGAGGAAATGCCAGAGACGCTACCTTGGGACCCAGGGGGCCCGTGGCCAGAACCTGCACTAAGTCTCTTCCTCTGCCGGGCCTCAGTTTCCTCCTCTGAAGCCAACGGGGTCGCATTAAACACTTCTCAGATCCATCCCAGCTCCAGCCCATGACCCTGAGAAACAGAATGTGTGGGTTTCAGCAGAACTGAAGGTCTCCCAGGAGGCTCATAGATTGCCCTTTGGGGGACAGGTGGAGGCAGGCCTTAGAAGAGAGGCCAGTTGTGGACTCTGGGATCCCTTGGGACAGAAGGTCCCAAGCTTGTCTCAACCATTTGAATGAATGAAGGGGTAAAATGTGCTGGCCCTGGTGAGCAGAGCTCAAAGCATTGTGGGAAAAGGGAACTGAAGCAGACTCCACTTGGGTATAGATCAGAAAAACAAAAGTGTTTCTGGTGTCTGTCTTTAAGTGGATGCAGACAAGCGTATGCTTTGTGTCTTAGAGGGAAGGGAAGGGGACACCTCCGCAGTTGTAGCTTTTCTGGTCAGCGAGGCCCTACCGAAGTGGAGAGCCCATGAACTTGGATGTTTTAAATATTTGTTATAAAGTCCCATCCTCACAAAGACAAGATAACTTTAATTTATAATATCTCCATGTCTCCATGATCTCATTAATGAGGATTTTGCTTCTAATGGTGCACTCAAAATAAGTTTCATGTTAATAAGTAAAAAATTTTCCCCTTTCGATTAAATTTCCATTGTAGTTTTTGTTTCAGCTTAATCTTTTTCATTCTGTGGTTCTCTTGAAATAGTCACATGTATTACTGGAATCCTTTTTAATACTATTTTTTTTTAAA
Source organism: Dromiciops gliroides (assembly GCF_019393635.1). Lineage (NCBI taxonomy): Eukaryota > Metazoa > Chordata > Mammalia > Microbiotheria > Microbiotheriidae > Dromiciops > Dromiciops gliroides. The sequence goes on from NC_057865.1 coordinate 9,611,470, forward strand.
TAGAAGAAAAATAAATTTAGTTTGACACAAAATACATTTCTTAAAATCCATTTAAAATACAGTTTAAATAAATTAAAATACTTAATATAATACTTAAAATACATTTCTACAATATATTTGTCTCTGATACTAATCTGGTAATGTCACGTTAATATGGCATCAAATATTATTTAATTAGAGATAGTTCTTGCCTTACATAAATTCACATTACACAAATTTGACTTTATATAAAGAATTTTGAAAGAAATCTTTATTCCAGAGAACACCTATGTGAACTTTACAATGCATTACTGTGCTCTTGTGCTCTTGCGCTCTTGCGCTTTCTCTCTCTCTCTTCCTACCCCTCAGCAACATGGTATCCCACCCCATCCCACCCCAACCCACCCCTTTCCAAGAAAAAAGAAAAAAAAGACAAACCCTAAAAAAGAAAATCCCCAAGTGAAAGCAGAGCAGATCAATTTGGAGATACCTCCCTGGTCTCTGCCAGCTCAGGGCTGGCCTTGAGACCTCAGTGCCTGAGAGAGGAGACCTTTGTCCTGCTCTGCCCACACACGCACGTGTCTGCCCTCACCTGTCTGTCAGTGTGTCTGTCCACCCCACATGTTCCTCCTCTTGTTCTTACTTTTCTATCCCTGCCCCCACATGACCTTGTTTCCTGTGCCAGCCCCTTACCTCCACGGGCACGTGGGACCCTTCCTCCTTGCCCCCTTCCCCACACCCACTGGCAAATTCACATCCTCAAAAAATCACTTTATGTGGAGTCCTGTGGAAGGGTCGGCTTAAAGCAAGAACTGTCTGCGTCTTTAATCGGTAACGTACTTAAGACATAAAGTGAGGCTTGAGGGTGGGTAATATTTATCTCTAATATCTTGTATTTGGCTATAATGGCTTGGTAATTAAGGCTATTGATTTTCCTTTCATCCTAGTGATTAAAACTGGAGAAAGCGGCATGACAGTGTTCAGGCTTCTCACCAAAGAGAACCGCTGGACCTGGCTTCAATCCAATGCTCGCTTAGTCTATAAGAATGGAAGGCCTGACTATATCATCGCAACACAAAGACCACTCACGTGAGCACAAAGACTTAGTCCCTATCAATGTGGTTTCCTGATCAATTCTAGGGAAGTGAGTGATCCCCTCCAGCCAGGGCAGTAGAACTGTAAGAGGAAAAGCCAAGCTTTGGCTATTGCAATGCTTCTCCATGTGACCTCACCATTGTGTACAGTTCCACAGAGGGCGAAGAACCCCTCTGCAGCAGGCCAAGAAGCCTTGATTAAGCCGATGACTGTAAATAAATAGGAAGGTACACCAGATGTACGTGTGTATTTGTATATACATACAGAGAGAGACTTGAGCTTAGGTCCGTGGTGCCATAACATGTATGACATAGAGCACTTTATGTAAAGAAGAGATTTCTTGGATGACGTCTGCTCTCAGATTTTTGCTGGTTACGTGCAAATCTGAAGAACAATATAAATTATGTTCGGTATCCAGACTAAAGGCTGAACATGCGAGCAGACCTAATGGGCCCGTCCTTGATGAGGATTTGAGCGGACTGAAAGCCCGCTCCCTCCTTAGCTCCTTTTGCATTTTTTGGTTAATATTCCCATGAGCAGGGAGTTTCCTGGAAGATGGAGAAGCAGTGGCAGGACAGACGATCATAGGCTGCGTGTTCTCTGAGAAAACCTACAACGCTGCATTTTTTATAATTAAAATAAGTAGATCTGGGCCGCTAGGTGCCACGGTGGATAAAGTACCGGCCCTGGATTCAGGAGGACCTGAGTTCAAATCCAGCCTCAGACACTTGACATGTACTGGCTGTGTGACCCTGGGCAAGTCACTTAGTCCTCATTGCCCTGCAAAAAAAGAAAAATTTAAAAATAAGTCGATCATCTGCCTGGTGCCTCAGGTCTCTGATGGACCCCAGGCCTCTTATTCAGGTTGCCAAGTCAGTCAAGGGCACTGCCGTCGGCAGTTGGGGGATGTCTGCGTCCATAGGAGGATGCCCACGTACCAGGTCCCACTGGTCCTGCTTCCCACCTGCGGGCTCACCTCTCAGTCATCTTTTTAGGTAAAGGGGTCCCCCACCCGCTCCTGAGCAATTGTCCTCTTGCATTTCAGAGATGAAGAAGGAACCGAGCACTTACGCAAGCGCAACACGAAGCTGCCCTTCATGTTTGCTACGGGAGAAGCCGTGCTCTACGAGGTCACCTTCTCTCTCCCCTCCATGATGGACCCCGTGCCAGCAGGGAGGACCAAAGGCCTCGGGCCCGGGAAGGACGGTGCCACCAGACACCCACGGAGCCAAGAATCGTTTCACCCCAGCTCCCTCCTGGGCTGCATGCTGCAACAGGATGAGTCGGTGTACCTGTGCCCCCCCGCGCCCGCGCCACCGGACAGGAGCTTCCGGAGCGAGGCCGTGGAGGAGCTGGGCAGCATCCTGACCAGCGACTGGCAAGAGAACCTGCTGCCCTTGGGGAGCGAGGACACTCTGAGGCAGGGGCTGGTGCAGCTCGGTCCCGAAGCCAGCCTGGGGGCTGCCGGCCCGTTGGCAGAGAGCAGAAGCAGCGAACTGCACAGCATCATGAAAAGCCTGGGTATCGACTTTGAGGACGTCCGGCGCATGCAGCAGGAGGAGTTTTTCACAAGTGACGCGTCTGGTGGGGACGACATCGCAGACATCGATCTGACGGATGAGATCCTGACCTACGTCCAGACCTCCTTAAACAAGTCCAGCTTCTCCCATTCAGGTCCCCAGCCTCCTCTGCAGCAGCCGCTGCTGCCGCTGCCGGGAGCCCCACACATGCCCAGCTCCAGCTGCATGGTACAAGAACAGTTAGAGCAGCAGCGGCGGCAGCAGCAACTGTGCCAGAAGATGAAGCACCTGCAGGTGGGCAGCATGATGACCGGCTGGAGGCCGGGCGACCCCGAGCCCTTCCCTTGTCCCCAGCAGGAGCCGCGGCCGTACGACATCTTCCCCAACCCCGAGTTCCCCTACAAGTCCGAATTCAGCGCTCTGCCCTACGGCCAGAGCTTGCTGTCCTGCTCCCAGGCCCTGTTCCCCCAGCCATCTACTCTGAACCACTTAGACTTTCCCGTAGGAAGTTTTGAACAGCCACCCTACCCGACGTCTCAGTTAGGAGACTTTGTTAGCTGTTTACAGCAAACCCCGGAAAACACAGGGTATGGGGCGCACTCACAGCCCACCCTGGCTGCCCCTCCGTCTTGTTACGAGGGCGCCGTCTCGATGTTTCAGTGCCAGCCGGAAGACCAGGCTTCCGGCGTGGACCAGATGCAGTATAACCCCATGGCCTCCAGTCAGCATGCGCTATTAAACAAGGTAAGCCTTGTTTCCTCACTCGGGGTCTTTCTTAAGGGAGTGGTCACTTTGGTTTGTGTAAGAAGTGAGTCCTAAGATTCTGTTCCTTTGGTTGCGGCCCCTTTGCTCCATGAAAAGTTTGAATCGATCGCAGGCTGACAAAGATGGAAGTTAATGAGTCCCTCCCTCCGTGTTGGCATTCCCCATGCGGAGCCTGCCCCCCTGTCCTCTGGGACAGGCCTCTGATTCACTAGGTCCATCTGCCAGGGTCCTAACGTGTGGGAGAAATCCTTTTCTCTGGAGGCTGGGGTGGTAGGCAGGGTGCGCAGGCCCCTCATGTTGTTCCAGGTGAGGACTGCAGCTTCTTCAAGCATCTTCTTTATTTGGGAATACCCTGAGACGCTTGCGGAGAGACCTTTGGTCCAACCAAACGGAGCAAACAGAAGCTTCTTGTGGAGCGCAAGCTGAGTCTCTTGTGAAGTCTCTTGCACCCTCAGCACCAAAAGACAGATATTTTGCAAAGACAGACTTCGGGCAAATGTAGACTAGGTCTCTTCCTTGGTTTTCAAAGAGGATCGACTCTTCCCCAAGTTTGTCATTTTAAGTAACTGGTTAAGAAACTTTACTAAAGGTATTTCTGACTCTGGTTCCCAATCAATCAGTCACTAAACATGTGTGAAGCACCTACTATGCGCCTGCATTCTGCTAGGGGTGACGGCCCTGTCCCTAAGGAGCCTATGTTCTCTTGGGGAACAGCTCCACAGGCAGAGTTATATGGAAATCCATCCCAAAGATCTTTTAATGACCTGCAAGTTTAAAGCCAAAAATCTGTGGTTAGTGTAGCCTGAACTAAGAAGGGGTTCCCCTTTCTCCCTTGTTTGCAGAGGTGGAGGGCAGGGCTTTAGAACGGGGCACAGAATGTCAGATTTTCTGCTCTGCTGGTTCGTTTGACAGAACTTTTTTTTTTTTTTTAGTTAGGCAATTGGGGTTAAGTGACTTGCCCAAGGTCACACAGCTAGTAAGTGTTAAGTGTCTGAGGTCGGATTTGAACTCAGGTACTCCTGACTCCAAGGCCAGTGCTCTATCCACTGCGCCACCTAGCTGCCCCGACAGAACTTTTTTTAAAACACAAACAGTACTTTTGAGGGGGAAGAACCAGCGTCTGGTAGGAGGGCAACAGAATGATTTCACCTACCAGGTGGCCTGTTAGCTGAGCTTGACCAGCACTGAGGGCTCTGAAGAGGCAGCCGTGGGGAGTGGCCCGGGTTGGGGATGGAGAGTCCCCTTGGGGCTCAGAGCCAAGGCTGTTGGAGTATTGAGTGTGGAAGAGGAGTATGGGCCTGGGGGCAGAGCTTGAAATCCCAAAGGGTTTCTATTGGGGCCTGCCTCAGCGCCCATTGGGGACCTGCCTCGGTGCCTGTTGGGGGCCAGCCTCAGCACCTGTTGGGGGTCTGGCAGTTCCCGGGAGGCCTCCGGCCCTTGGCACCTGCTGCCAAGCTGAAGGTCCCCAAGGCTCCCTGACCCCTTCTCACATGGGCCGAGGTTGGCCCCGTCAGCTCCTCGCTGAACTCCTTTTCTGGCCTTTCGTCCCTCACACCTCCCCCGCCCTCCTCTGCAGCTCCCTTGGGTCCCTTCTCTCTGATGGATCCCCTCTCCCACTCCCCAGAGAAACCTGGTCCCTCAGCTGGGGACCTCAACCCTGAGAGGAGAGGGCATTTGGCTGGAGCCCCTTCCCTCTTTTCCTTCATCTCAGAACCCCTGAGAACCCCCCTCCAATCTCTCTTCCTTTGCCCTTAACTCTGACAGCCCCTCCAGAGGTGGCCTTGACATCGTCCCCTCACAGCTCCACCAGCAGATTGCGGCCTCCACCATCCAGGCTTCTCATTAACCTTCCACCTCTCCCTTCCTACTCATTCAGAACTTTTTTTTTTTTTTTTGCCGGGGTGGGGGGGTGGGGTCACTTCTGATGTATACATGGGCTTTGTTTTTATATTACACGTAGTTAGAGATTACTCTCCGTGCACCTTCAGTGTTCTTGCTGAACTGCAGAACAATCAAAGGATGTTGAAAGCGAGCTAAATCAGAAGTGTATATTGTTATAATAATACTTTAAGACTCATTTTCCTTCAGTGAAGCATATATTGGTGCTTTTTCCCATCTAAATGCTAATGATCGTAGGTGGCTGGGTGGCACAGTGGATAGAATGCCCAGACTTGGAGTCATGAAGACTTGAGCTCAAATCCAGCCTCAGGCATGTATCAGCAGGGTGACCCTGGGCAAGTCACTTAACCTGTGAAATGGGAGCACTGATAGCACTTACCTCTCAGGGCTGTTGTGAGGATTAAACGAGTATTTATAAAACACTTTGTAAACTTTAAAGTGCTACATAGCAATGTTAGGTAGCATCATTATTATCACTGATCATGATTAAACTCATGACTCTTCTTTCTAGTTTCAGAGTGGTTTAAATGGAGGCATTTTAAACGAGAACTACCCAACTCAGTTAAACAGCCTGAACAACCCTCAGGCTTCTGCCTGTCTACACCAACCAGGAGCCAGCCCCTTCCCAGACTTACCGTCCAGCGGGTTCCTATGAGGCGGGTCTGGGCCTCATTCACCTGGTTGGATGGACACAGCTGGGCAGGATCCAGAGGAGCCTCAGGCAGTGGCACTGCTAGAAACCACCCGAGCAGAGAATGCATCCGCATGTGCTGAAAGAACAAGGTTCTGCCCGGTCTGGACCGTCCTTTCCCGGCGTCCCGCATGGGGCAAATGGCCACAGCTGCGCTGATTTAGTGGGCGCATTTGTAAGCAGAGGGCAGGGGATACCCCCTCCTCCTCGGAACGCACAGGAGCCCCCAGTCACCGAGCCTCCCAGGGGCCGTTCAGCTTCCTGCATCACCGTCGGCTGGTCCTGAACGGGCAGTTTGGGCTTGGGGCCCACCCTGGCCAGTCCTCCACAGCCACCCAAGTGCCTCTCTGGTAGCACAGGGACTTTTGATAGGAAAGACCTGATTTCCTTTTGAATAATCCATCGATCTCATCCTCTCCCTACTGCATAATATCATTTGGGCTTTTAAAATTAGACTGCCAGGCCAGCTCAGTTCTACCTGCAGTAGTCATCCCTGCTTTTCTTTTTCAGATAATAGAAGGTTAAAGAAGATATTTATTTAAAAGAAAATAATTGATTATATTGCTGTTTACTTTGAGACTTTAAACGTTTGCAATGTGCCTTATCTTTTATTGAAATACAATCCTCTTCAAGGATACAAAACTAATCTGTTCTTTTTAATTAGTCATAAAATGTATATTAAGAGGGTAACATTTCAATTGGGGCCACTGTCTTCATAAGAAACCATTGTAGTGAGGATGACTTTAAATTTTGCTATGATTCAATGCCTTTTGCTGGGCTGCAGTTTTGACTTTCCAAAGGGGCTCAGTGAGGCTGGGCTTGTCCTGCACCGGGTAGAGCTGCCCGCTGCTCCAGCGCCACGCTGGCCCTGATCACGAGAAATCTCACAGGCCCTGCCGTGTCCCAGTGAACTGGGTCGTCTTGATGAATTTCAGTTTTGAGGCGGCAGGAATGATTTTTTTCTTACATTTGAGGATTGTTAGAATTGAAGCCTTGTTCCAAAGGAAATTCAGACTAGCTTGTGTCTGTCCTGGGCCATGCTGTGTCATGTCAAGGTAATGAAGAAAACTGTCCATTGTACAATAGTTAAAATATCCCATTTTGAAATATTATGAGTCATATCTAAATCCACTTAGCGATCATAAATCCAGCTCTGTATATGTCACTTAACTGTGTCTTTAAAAAATAAAACAATACGCCCAAATACACTTTAGGCTGGTGTCCTGTATTAATAAAAGACAATCACTCATTTCTTGTCCGTTCAGATAGGAGGATGTTTGCAGTGATCGGCTATCAGGAAGGAAATTTTAGGATCAACAAAGAAAAAGGCCTATTTGTTCTGCAGCTCCAGATACACTGAGGCCATCTCAAAGCCAAATGCCACCTCATGTCTGGCCCCGCATTATTTCTGATTTGAACCGTGACCTTGGAAAAGCAAAAACGGACGTGTCCCTGTTGGATGACATCAGCTTCAATCTCCAATGGAGCCATAACAGAGGACATTCTTCACAGCTGCTTTTAGAGTAAATTAATACACATAAACCACCAAAAGTAAATTTCATTTATCAGTCTGTTCATTTTCAGGAAAAATATCTGTAGAATGTTATTTAAGTATGAAGCATGAAATTGGATTGTCTCAGACATTTCATAATTTTTCAACATGAGGTATCATCAACATTCAGACTACTGATCTGAATTTTTTTTGAATTTTTCCATCTAAAATTTTCATTAAAAGTCAACCACTTTCTGTAGAATCTTTCATTTTTGGGGGGAATATGTATTTAATGAAAGAAACTAGATTTTCAATGAAATTGTGAATGTGACAATCAGCTATTAGATAGACCATGTAAAACTCAAAGGTAAAAGGGATACTGTGTATTTTTTATCAATAAAACTATTAAATTTATTGTGTCAAGAATAATAAATACTGTCAAATCAAATACACCTTGTCTGTATTGCTATGTGCCAAAGGAAGCAGTAAAGCCTAATAAACTGCTTTATAGGGGATTTATTGAGTGTTTCTGCATTAGCTGAACCTATGAGGAATTCATAATTGCGTTAGTAGACTTAATTTTCTCTTTTGCCACACAGACATAGCTTTCCAGTTCACTTGAAGCTTCCAGTTCTTAGAATGCCTAGCCTCGCATTATTCAGTATTACTATGCTTTTGGTTAACATCTTCATGACCTATATTTCTTTCATTTCTCATCTGATGTGGCTCCATAAAATAGAGTAATTTCATATTTAATATATGGTTTGTTGTGTTCTTATTTCCCTTCAAGTAAAACCTGTAAATGATAATATATGGTAATAAAAGAATCACCAAGTCCCTTATTTCTGCAGCTTGTTCTTTAGTGTGAACTCTTCATAGGAAAGACCGGACCTCGTGCTGTGTTCCAGCTTTTGCTTATAAATGGAAGTGTAGAAAATTTGGTCTGCATAAGTAAATTAAGACATAAACTGCCCGTGCTTCTGTGGTGAAAAAAGTTTTGGTTTTGCTAAGTGTAAGACAAAATGATTAGACATGAGACTGATGGGGGCTGTTGTTGCCATAGTCCAGGTAAGCGCTGCAGAGCCCTGGAATAATAACCAGAACACGACCTGGAGTCAGGAAGACCCGAGTTCAAATTCCACCTGAGACACTAGCTGTGTCTCAGCTGGGCCAGTGGCTTCACCTCTGCATATCTTGGATGGATAACTATGATGATTTTGACTTGGTCTCCATTCAAGGTGGCAAATGTTGTGAGAGTTGGGTTAGGGACGGACCCAGGGCAGGGCCCAGTAGGTCTGGATTCAGGTGAGAAGAGAGTGTGGCAAGGTCAGACCCAGGGAGGGGTGCCAGAATGAACTGAAAGGAGTCATCCAGGCATCCAGATTTATGAGAACTGGCTGCTGGGCACAGCCTGTGGGCACAGGACTGGGTTAAAGTATCTGCTGGGGCAAAGTTCAGAGACCACTGTTTGGGCTGGGGCTGGGGGTAAGTCATAAAGACAGAGCGAGATGCAAGGATGTGTTATGGAATCTGAGGGGGAGGGTCCTTACCGACTCCTCAGACCATCTGGCCCAGCCCCCTCATTTTACCAGTGAGGAAACTGAGGGCTATGATGGTTAAATGACTTGTCCAAGGTCACCGGAGTAATGCATTTCAAAGGTGAAACTTGAACCCAGGCCCTCTGGCCAGAGTCACTGTAAAAAGTGAAGGACTCAGGAGAGTGAGCATGGACATTTCTGATGTGGAGAACAGGGTGTTGATCATAGTAGATGCTCAGTAAATTCATATTGATTTGGGTGATAAAGTGAGGATCGAAGGGGACAAAGAGAAATCGGGTCCTTATTTCCCACCCCTTCCCTAGAAAAGAGGAATATTTGCAGAGAGAGAGAACATGAATGTATCAGGGAGTGAGGGGGGGGGGTCAATCAGGGAAGGATTCAAGAAGGAGGTGACCCCTAGACTCTGCCTTAGAGGAGAATGGAATCAGGTAAGTCAGATCCCTTAACTGGAATGCAGTGTGGTATTTCACGTAGGTTAGCATCCAGTGTGGCGTGGTGTGGCCTTAGAATCCCTGCTCTGACACACACCACCTGGTGAACTTGGGTACTTTCCTTCTTCTTCCTGATGAAACTGGACCAAACAGTCTCTGGGGGCCCTTCTAGCTTTCAAGGTGCTAGGAACTGGGGTCACTCTCTACCACAGTAACTGATTATTATCAATACTCATCCTCCTGATTCTGAGACCATATCATGTGGGGGAGGGGGGTAACCTTCTCCTCTCAATGGAACTTTTAGAAGGGCCTGAACCCACCCAGGTGGACCTCAGCGAGCTCAGATTTCACTCTGAGCTCGGTGTTGAGCCATGTGTCTCTGCCAAAGACCAACTGAGCCGAACATCATCAAACTAACAACATATGTCAGAACCCTCATTGGTGGGGTTACAGATTTCAGGTAGTGTTGAACCAGTGCAGACTTACAGCAAAACGTGTTCATCACATGTGCTTCCAAGGCACCTGTCTAGAGGCTAGCTCCAGAAAGCTCAGGCTTAATTCAGAAAGCACTATATAAGCACCTTCAATATCCCAGAACCATGCTTGGTCCTGGGGATGCAAAGACAGAAACAAAATATTCCTTACTCCCAAGCAGTTTACTTTTTCTGGAATAAACAGTATGTACACAGATAAATTGAGAAATACAAAGTCATATCAGAGGCACCAATGGATAAGCAGCAAAATGTTTCCTGAGGAAGCTCCCATTTCTGAGAAGGGGCCTTGAGGGAGAACAATCAAGGAGAGAATTTGAAGTTGTGATGAAATAATGGGATTTAGCAGATACTCAAAGACCCACCTGGAGATTAATCTAGACTGATTGAATCAAGTGAGAGTGATTGACTGCTGATTAAGCCTACTTCAAGTTAATTGGATTGTAATCACACCTGGCTATCCCTTAAGAAGGTATTGTTCTCAGAAACTAGACTGTGAACTCAACTTGAGAACACCTTCAAAGACAATGGATCTGGATGACGCCAACCAATTGCCTTGAAGCAGTGTGTAAGGACCACCTCTGTTCCAGATCTATAAAAAAGCTTCCACAAACAGCTTGCTGGAGAGTTCCTGATTAACGTAGCCTCGTGGAGAAGGACTTCAGGAAGAACCCAACCAGGCTGGAACTCTAGACTAGACTGGAGCTGAAGCTTCTGATTTAAGGCGACCACAATTTAGATTTTAATCATCACAAAGTCAATCTGGAAAGATAACATGAAGCCTTTATTTTATCTTATTTTTAAATAATAAATATTTTTATTTATAATTTGGGGTTCCAATTTTTATACTTTCCCTCCCTCCTCTCCCCCGTCTCTGGGGCAGCAAACAATCAGATGTGGATTATACATGTAAGATTATGTAAAACATGACCGTACTTGTCATTTTGTACAAGGAAACTTGATTAAAAGGAAAAAAAAGGAAAGAAAGTGAAAAATAGCACACTTCAGTCTGTTCCTTCAATATTAGTTCTTTCTTTGGAAGTGGATAGAATGTTTCATCAATAGTCCTTTGGGATTGTGTTGGGTGATTGTACTGTTGTGAAGAGTCGAGTCATTCACAGTTCTTCATCAAACAGTATCGCTGTCTCTGTGCACCATGTTCTCATGGTTCTCACTTCACAATACATCATTTCATATATGTCTTTCCAGGCCTTTCTGAAGTCATCCTGCTTGTCATTTCTCATAACACAATAATATTCCATCACCATTATATACCACAGTTTGTTTAGCCATTCTCCAATGGATGGGTATTCCTTTGCTTTCCAATTCTTAGCCACCACAAAAAGAGCTGCAATCAATATGTTTGTACAGATAGGAATTTTTTCTGTTTGGGGGGATGTCTTTGGGATATAAACATAGTAGTGGTATTGCTGGATCAAAGGGTATGCACAGTTCCATAGCCCTTTGGGCAGAGTTCCAAATTGCTCTTCAGAATGGTTGGATCTTTTCACAATTCCACCAACAGTGGATTATTGTCCCAGCTTTCTCACATCCCCTCCAACATCCAATATTTTCCGTTTCTGTTATATTTGCCATTCTGATAGGTGTGAGGTGATACCTTAAAGTTGTTTTAATTTGCATTTATCTGATCAATAATGATCTAGAGCATTTTTTCATATAATTATAGATAGCTTTGATTTCTTTGTCTGAAAACTTCTTGTTCATATCCTTTGACCATTTATCAATTGGGTAATGACTTATATTTTTTCTAAATTTGACTCAGTTCTCTATATATTTGAGAAATGAGGCCTTTATCAGAGATATTTGTTTCAAAAATTCTTTCCCATTTTGCTACTTCCCTTGTAATCTTGGTTACATTAGTTTTCTTTGTGCAAAAGCTTTTTAATTTTATATAATAAAAACTATCTATTTTACATGTAATTTTATTCTCTATATCTTCTTTAATCCTAAATTCTTCCCCTGCCCATAAATCTGACAGATAAATGATTCCATATCCCCTTAATTTGTTTATGCTATCATCCTTTATGTGTAAATCATGTTACCCATTTTGACCTTATTTTAGTATACAGTGTGGGATGTTGATCTATACCTAGTTTCTGCCATATTGTTTTCCAGTTTCCCCAGCAGTTTTTGTCAAATAATGAGTTTTTGTTCCAAAAGCTTGGATCTTTGGGTTTATCATATACTATATTACTATAGTTATTTACTATAGTGTAATTTGTACCTATTCTATTCCACGGATCCACCTCTCCATTTCTTAGTCAATACCAGATTGTTTCAATAATTACCCCTTTATAATACAGTTGGTGATCTAGTACTGCTAGACCACCTGTATTTTTTCATTGATTCCCATGATATCCTTGAACTTTTGTTTTTCCAGATGAATTTTGTTGTTATTTTTTCTAGCTCTATAAAATATTTTTGACTGATATATTACTAAATAAATAAATTAACTTAGGATTGTCATTTTTATTATATTGGCTCTGCCTACCCATGAGCAATAAATATTTTTCCAATTATTTAGATCTGACTTTATCTCTGTGAAAAGTGTTTTGTAGTTCTGGTCATATAGTTGCTGTGTTTCTCTTGGTCCGTAGACTCCCAAGTATTTTATATTGGGCACAGTTATTTTAAATGGGATTTACGTGAAGTCTTTAAATGCCAAACAGAAATTTTCATTTTATCCTGGAGGCACTAAGGAGTCTGCAGACCTGAGGGAGTGCAGTGATCCATCCTGAACTTTTATTAACATCATTTGACATCCGCACAGACAAGCAGCACAAGCTTCATCCTTCAGCTGGCAAAGCCCAAGACCGGGAAAGTTCAACTCTCTCATACCTACAACAAGGATTAGAAATACAAACATATCAGACCGAGTGAGGATCAGGAAAGCCAAAAAACAACTACAGTAAGTGAGTTTTGCCAAGCAGGGACCTCACAGAAGGCACCAGAAGCCTGTGATGAGTGGGGTAGGGTCCAGAAAGAAAAGCCCAGCCCCAGAGGTCATCACTGCAGCCGCCCTGCAGGGACCAGTGACAATCCGAGATGTCCTGGAGGCATCCCCCGTTTCAGGCCTCCCGAGGGCAGGCTATTAATAGAGCACCTACTATGTGCTCGGCTCATTCCAAATATCTCCTTCGATTCTCACAACCCTTGGGAGAGTCGCTGTTATTCCACCCATTTTACAAATGGGGAAACCGAGGCAAGCAGATATCACAGGACTAAGCCCTTCTGTCCCATGGCTCCTCAATGTCTGAGACCAGATTTGAGAGAAAAGAGACAAACTGTAAAGACCGACAGAGGAACCAACAAAGGACTTTTTCTTTGCAAACAGTTGTCCCCCATGAAATAACTTTCCACAATCCTTGGCCGGTGCCACCAGAAAGTGAAAAACAATACGTGGGTCGACCTTCCAGACAAAACGCACCACCGCAAACCTCACAGCCCTCATCATCTCTGCAAAGGCTGTTCTTATCCAGACACAGCATCCTCACCCACTAACATTTCCATTCTTTGTCTTCTTCATTGCCCCCCAACGTCTATCCTCACCCGCAGTCGTTTCCCAACACACACACCTCACATTTGGGGTCCCCAGCAAGTCCCGAGGTCTGATCCCTCATGTGACCCCAGTACCTCCTCTTCTCTTGCTGCTAGGAAGGGGCTGTCTCCAACTCTGTGGGCCTAGAAAGGCCAAGCTCCACCATTAACTAGCTGTGTGACTTTGAAAAAGTCAAGCAAGTTCTCTGTTTCCTCATCTGTCAAATGAGGATGTTGGGGACAGGGAGGGGGTGTTGTCTGTAAAACGAGGGGCTAGCCTAGGGAATCCTCAGACGTCTAACCTTCTCTGTTATTCGGACACTGGGTTCACACTGTACTGGCCTTAGTTCCTCCTGATGCCTTGAAAGACCCGCAAGCTCCCTGGGACATCCAAGGGATGAAGCCCAGCCACCCACAGCCCCCTGGGCCTTTGGTCCTGTGGCATCGGACAAATCAAGTAAGCAAAGTCTGCTCCTTCAATGCCATAGCCACTTCCTGTTTTCTGGCCCTGAATCGAGGTCACTTTTTAAGGTATGGAGGTTTGCAGAAGCCCAGTGACGAGAGATTTCCGCGTGTTTGGGTCAAGGACGTAGGTGTTCAGGACGGTGGTTTCAGTGGCGCCCACATCTCCTTCTGTGCAGTCTCATTCCCTCCCACGTTTATCTGCCCATCTCCCTTAACTGGGGCAGCTGCTGTTAGTTGGGGGGCGGGGGGAAGAGAGAGGGATGACTGAGAACTCAGACACAAAAAGATGAGCGTGGCTTCTGTAGAACCTTGCCTCTGTGTGTTTTCTACTGGCATTTGACTCCCAGGCCCTGCTCCTCTCTGACATTCGTGCAGAAATTTAAAGATTTAAGATAACTTGAAATATGTAAGCTTGATCTCATTGGATCCTGCAAACAGCTCTAAGATAAGTACTCTCCTTAATCCCATTATACAAATGACAGAAGGGAGGCTGAAAGAGGAGAAACCAATGGATTTGACACCGGAGGACCTGAGTTCAATAGCTCCTTTGTCATTTTGGGACAATCACTTAACCTTCATAGCATCATAGATTAAGAACTGGAAGATACCTCAGTTGTTGTTGACTCTTCGTGACCCCATTGGGGATTTTCTTGGCCGAGATCCTGGAGCAGTTTGCCATTTCCTCCTTTAGTTCATTTTACGATGAAGAAACTGAGGGAAACAGGGTGAAGGGACTTGCCCAGGGTCAGTCACACAGCTAGTAAGTGTCTGAGGCTGAATTCCAACCCAGATCTTTCTGACTCCAAGTCAAGGCTCCATCCACTGAGGTCTGAGGTCTTCCTATCATGTGTACATTCTGTCTAAGACTTCATCTGGAGAGTGGAGATAATCGCAGGACCTTCTCTGACGAGTTGGCAAAGGGTCACGTCAACCTAGACCCAAGCAACATCACGGAAGCAATAGGGATGTAGGGAAAGAGGGTCTGGGAAAAGGCAGCTTGGGTAGAAAGAGCAGGGCTCACATTGGTTTGATTTGGAAGCAGAGAAGAATTGAAGGAAAGACTGAACACACAGCCCATAATCCTACCCCCACCAGAACATCCGGTGCCACGCTCTCCTTTTGTGGTTGGATAAATCCAGTGGGGAAAGTCAATCACCCCGCTGGTCAGTGGCATAGCTGGGCCTCCCCGGGCTCCATGAGCAGAGAGAGCTCTCCAAAGGGGCTTCCTGGGAATGCTGAATGTGAGAAGGGATAGGTTTGGAAGTGGATTATTTAGGAGGGTGATGGATGCTTTAAAATGAAAAAGACTTAAGAAGTGGGGAAAGAACAAAAATGTCTGTCAGTAAAAAAACCTCGTGTTTAAATAAGAAAAGTATTTCACAAAGAACATGTGCATTTGGAAAGGGCTTTAGGGTTTATGGATGGCATGTTTTATCTGGAAAGTGAACCGGCCAGGAAACTGAGGCACAAGACAGTCAGTCAAACCAGGGTCCCACGGCTGGCCTGGGATTGGTACGCGTGCTGCCAGACTCCTAGGAGTTTCCCTTAGAGAGCGAAGTAGACAACCACAAAAGCAGAGCTACCATAGATTTGTCTCTGAATAACCATTTCTGAAGCAGAATGGTCAGCCGAAACAGCTGCCCCCGCAGCCATCACCAAGGCCACCCCTCGGCCCAGACAAGTGACCACACTTCTCCCTCTGGAACAGCTGCCCCAAGACAGGCAGGGCTGGAGGCCCAAGGCTGAAGTGACATCATCCGAGCCCCATGGGAAAGAAGGAAGAAGATATCGAACACAGCACCATCTCCCCCAGATGTCAGCTTCATGGTGAAAGTCAGGAAGCGTTCCGCTTGCAGCCTCCCATGTGTTCGTCGAGTTCACTGATAAGTGTGTCTGGTCTGTCCAAAGAACCCCATGAAGCTGGCCCACTTCCCAGAGGAAAGGGTAGGCTGGACACTATTGTGAGAATTGCTCTAAATCTCTCAAGGTCTAATCTTCGTGGTGATTTTTCAGGACCTCTATGAACATTCTAACCAAGGCAATGCAACAAACATTTGTTAAGATCCTACTGTGTGCCAGAAATTTGGGACTCAAAAAGTAAAAAACAAAAGCCCTGGCCTTTAGAAACATATTCTCTTGGGGCCTGGGGATAGCCAGCACACAGTAGACACACAATCTATACTGAGTAAAGTCAGTCATTTCAAAGGGGGGAGAGCTCTGAATGGAAACATCATGTAGAGCCCTGTGTGGGAGGCTGTGCTTGGGAAGCCTCTATAGGCAGCCTCTGCTAGTTCGGCACTGCCGGACTGATTTCTCCAGGCAGATGGCAAAGACAATAGAAATGGCAGTGATATATTCCATAATGGAGTGGCTAGAGCCAACTTAGTAGCCGGAAATACCCAAAATCAAGTTTCACCTTTGACACATACTCTCTCTATGAACCTGACCGTGTTACTTTTCTTATAAAATGAGGATAATAATCTCTACAGTAATTCACAGGGATGTTGTAAGGAGTGGAGTTTGTAAGCATCCAGATGCTTCTAGGGATGGGAGCTGTTTGTTTATCCCTAAATGGAGAGAGGAGAGACAGAGAGAGGAGATAGGCATTCGCGGTCTGGACCCCCTACCATTTGTCTACCCATGTTAAAAAAAATACCGAGTACAATGTCAAGTACCCCAAACATAAGCAAAGTAAATATATTCTTCTTCACATATTCACTCATTCTTTCCTTTATTCACAGAATCTTAGAGCTGCAAGGGATTTCAGAGGCCCCAAGTCCAGTCCCTACCAGGATCGTTTTCCTCTATACAATATCCATGATAAGTGGTCATGTAGCCTCCATTTCAATGTCTTCCACTCTAGAGAAACCCTCTATTCTGTGGGGTAGCCCATTCTTTGGAATTCTTTGGAAAGTTATAAGACAACTAGAGATCGAATTGATCTGAATAAATCTAGGGCTCTCGTCTCCATTCTGATGATTAGAAGCCAGCTTGGATATGATGACCTTTTAGACGGCGTTAGGCAGCGAGGTCCCGGGAAGTGAGCACTGGCCATGGAGGCAGAGGACCTGAGTTTAAATCCTACCTTGTCTGCCTGTTATCTGTATGACCTGGTGAGGCACTCTAAGTCTCAGTTTCCTTTTCTGAAAAATGAGGGTGTTGGACATGATGGTGGTCAGGGTCCCATCCAGCTCTCAGTCCATGACTATACCATCCTGGACTTTACTGTCTACATGATCTTGAACAAGTCTCTTTTCTGAAGCTTTAGTTCTCTCATCTGTAAAATAAGAGAGCTGGGTAAGATGCCTTCTGAGGTCCCACTGCATTGGAAAGCCGAGTTCAGATTCTGGTTCTGGTGCTGTCTATGACATCTTGAGTGACTTCCCCTCTCTGCACCTCATTTTACTCATCCGTATAACAAGTGCTTGAATTAGGTCCTTTCTAGGACTTCCAAGACTTGAGACCATACGGTATCTCGGGGAGATTCATGGTGTTGAAATCATGGCCTTTGGGCTCTGAGTCATGGATGGCACAAATACCTTCTGGAAGAGGGATTATTAATCCTCTATGTGTGGGGACCTGACCCCTTGGGGAGTCTGCATGGACCCCTTCTCAGATCATGTTTGTGACCACACCGAATGGAAAACAGGATTACCAGGGAAACCAATCCAATGGAAATGCAGTTATCAAAATACTTTAAAAACACACATTCCCAGACCCCAGGCTGAGAGCCTTTGCTCTAGACCATTGTCTTCCATTCAGAGTTTAGGTTGATGTCCAACGGTGGTGCTGACACTATGATCAATGAACAACCTGGTCAGCTGCATGCCGCATATTCCCAAACCTCATGAACGACTAAAGTCTTCGATTATCTGACTAAGAAGGGTCCGTCCTGGTCGTTGCTGACTCGGATCTCCAAGAAAGCCTAAAAGAATTGTACTAATTACTGCCATTTCAGTCATTCTCCTCCTACTTCAAATTCAAAAGAATCGTTATTGAATTGGAACTTCTATTCGTTGTCCCTCCTCCGTCCCCTCCATTAGCAATGGGACTTGTTTTGTTCTTTCGTTCTTGTGGGCTTTTAAAAAGAAAGCTTGGCCCCTTCAGATAACATCAAGCTTCATGAAGCCCCATCGCATTACGTAACCTGTGGTCGGTCTTGTGGTGGAGATCTTGCGGCATCTGAGACGAAGCCGCTTCTACTGGTCATTTTTTATCTTTGTTAGATCATTTCTAGGAGAGAGGCAGCCTAAATACTTCTGCTTTCCGACGCCGCCACCAAGGACAACATAACAGGGTAGCTAGGCAACTGGTCTACTGGGAGTTTCAAGCCCAGCCAGGCTGTCCAGGACAAGCCCATTTCTTGGGGAGATGGTTGTCGATGATTGTGCCGGTTCACGGTGATAAATGTAAATTCTCAAGGCCAGGGTCAAGGATCAAAGTGTGTGTGAAGGGAGACAGGGCTTTCAGGAAAGGGGGTGCATGTCCAGGGGACTCTTTTCAGGGAGGGACTGTGTGGCCCTTCCAACTCTCAGCTTCTGGGACCTGGTGACAGGCACCCATTCTTATAGTTGGCAGGGTGCCTGACTGGGTCCAATGAGAGCCACCAGGCAGGTGGGGCCCAAGGTCAAAAGGCCGCTTAGTCTCCTGAGGCAGGAGCTGTCTCACTGGATAACCACTCAGTGCCTAGTTACAGCCTGACTCACTTTGAGATCCTGACTAGAAGAGGCCTCGAGTGACTCTGTGCAATGGGAAAAGAGGAAAGACACTCACTGCCTTTGAAATCTGGGTTCAAGCCCTGACTCTTCCTCTTCTTGGTGCTTTGACCTTGGCGCCTCAGCTTGACCTCCTCGTGAGTCTCAGTTTCGTGACTGCTCCAAATCTGAGTCTGGAGTCTAGCGAGTGTAAGGTAGCTGCCGGGGCTTGTCGGGGCTGACCTTCACAGGCCAGCACAGGCTTTCATTTCACTGTGACCTATTCTGCTGAGCAGATTAGCACTCAGCACAGTCCCTGGCACACAGTAGGTGCTTAATAATGCTTATTGGACATCACAGAAAACCCCAAATGACTGAAGGGAGCAACGTCCACGTTTATGTCGATGAAATGACTTGAGTCAGTGAATGAAATGCTTAGCAAGCACTGACTGAGCCAAGCTCAGGCTGTCTCTCCACCAAGGTGGAGTCCTAGGACAGGGCTCTCAGGACACTCACTGTTCCCACACCTCTTAGGCTCAGCCTTCTCAGCTGTCTCCATCAGAGTCTGAAGGGAGATGCTGCTCAGGGCAATGGTGGTTGGCTAATTTACCCAGGACACATTGCTTCCCATCTCTCCTCCAAGGGACCTACCCGGAGGCTTCATGTCCTTGTGCCAACCCAGCCCGATGTCAGAGTGGGACCTGAAACCAGATCCTCCCCACTCCAAGGCCAGCTCTCTCTCCCCTGAACAGCCCAGCCTCTCTGCGTGTGTATGTGTGCAGATGGTGTGTCCCAAAAGTCTTAGGGCGATTTCTATCAAGTCTTCATACCTTACAATGGCACTAAGACTTCTTGGGACACCCAGTATAATCAGTGCATATATACAGGAGTGTGCAGGTGAATACCACTGCCTCTCTCCTCTCCTCTCCCCTCCCCTCGGGTGGGCAGGACTGTCACGAGGGAGGGGGATGAGGTGCCCAGCGGCAGAGGCAGGGAAGTCTCCCTCCCCAAAGAGTTTCAGAGCTTTCAGAGAAGGTGCAGAGCAGCCACGCCCAGGTACAGGATACACCTAATGGTCTTCACCGGCCCATCCACTTCAGTAGCGTGAATGAGACGCTGCGGTGGCTGACGTTAGCAGCCAGGAGAACCCTGAGTTCGAATCCTGCCTGCTACACTTACGGGGATTCACTTTCCCCTTCAGCTTCAATTTCTTCATCTGCACAATGGCAAAGATGGAAATCCTTGCTTCACAAGGTAATTGTGAGGATTAAATGAGGTAATGTTTGCACAGCCCCTTAAAGGCTCCATATAAGAATCGTCAGCGATTGTGATCATTGGAATCCAGGCAAAGGAGAGCTCAGAGCGGGGGGGGGGGGGGGGGGGGGCAGACTGGGGGAAGGAGGATGACGGGCAGGGGCCACCCCCAAGGGGTCAGGCTTCCCTGGGCATCGTCTTCAGTCACCCGCGGGCAGCAGGAGGCACCGTCTGGCGGCCGCTCCCCCCCCACACTCCCAAACCCCCTCCGCCCCCCCCCCCCAGCCTCGACATAACTCAGGTGGACGCCCTGCCTTGGTGGCCGTGGGGGAGGGGGCTCCTCGCAGGCTCCCCAGCCTCTCCTGCCCCCTCGGAGGATGGCGCCCTCCTGCCTTGGAACTGAATCGGGCACTCTTTGCACCCCTCATTAGAACGTAAGCGCTTTTGGGGCGGCTAGGTGGCGCAGTGGATAAAGCACCGGTCCTGGATTCAGGAGTACCTGAGTTCAAATCCGGCCTCAGATACTTGACACTTACTAGCTGTGTTACCCTGGGCAAGTCACTTAACCCCAATTGCCTCACTAAAAAACAAAACAAAACAAAAAAGAACGTAAGCGCTTGGAGAGCGGGGCGCTCGTCGAAGCCTCGCATGCTGTAGGCACACAGCAGGTCCTCAGTGAGAGCCTGGAGAAAACCGGGAGGAAGCCCTTCAAGGGTGACTCCATTCGGCCGCAGATGCTCCAGCATCCGCTTATCCTGCTTAGGGAAGAAGGTCCCTTCACTCACCTAGATTTTGGGGATTGCTGGGGAGCAGAGGGGAAGGAAGAAGCATTAAGTGCCTACTGTGTGCCGTGTCTAGCGCTAAGCACTTTTCAAACGTTACCTCACTGGATCCTCACAACAACCCTGAGGAGAGGGGTTGTTATTCTCCCCATTTCACAGATGTGGAGACTGAGGCAGGCAGAGGTGAAGTGACTTGTCTGGGGCCGCCGGGGTAATAAGTAGATGGAGCTGGATTCGAACTCAGGTTTTCCTGTCTAAATGCTCCTTGGGCATAAGGGGCCCTTTCTCAGACGGGCCCCAAAAGACACTCCAGAAACCTTCCAGGAGGCGCTGGTTGGGGAGGAATGGATGACCCTGATGGGCATAGGCAGTGATACTTGATCCCGGAAGACGCTGGAAACCCCCTTCCCCACTCCCCCAGACCCCTCAGACCCTTCCTCCATCTTCCATGTGCTTAGAGGAACAATCTCATCCCTTCAGGCAGAGCCCAAGTCTGGGGCTGCAGCAATGCCTCGGGCAAGGACCTTCCAGAGCAGTCACATGAAAATGCTGGGGGCTTCCTTGTTCTTCATGTACTGACCATGTCAGAACAACTATTAAAATGGAAGCATTTAAAAGTGGGCTTTCTCCCTGGGCTGTGGTTCTCTGGCCATGAGCGATGGCAACAGATCTCAGGAGTCATTCATCAAAGGTCCAGTGGACTCTCTGCCTCTCTCTGTCTCTCTGTCTCTGTCTCTCTCTATGCCTCTGTCTTTCTCGGTCTCTGTCTCTGTCTCTCTGATGAATGTAGTGCTTCCAGGAGCTCTAGAGCCGGACATCTAGCTGTGTGGGGAAGTCCCTCCACGGACACAGCTTGCAACCCCTCCATACTTACTAGGTGCCATAACTAAACTAGCGATTATGACCCACAGGGCAGCCCCCCGAAACGCTCCTGGGGCAAATGGCGAAACCATTCAACTGAGGCACTGTAAGAAGGCTAGAAGGAAGAGAGCAGGTGAGTTCAGGAAGAAGCCTTGGGGTGGAGGAAGGGGAGGAGAAATCTGGTAGACTCGCATTTTCATTAATGATGCTTCCTCTCATAGGACTCCCCTCCCCACCAAACATATTTCCATATTAGCCGTGGGAGAGAGAGAGAGAGAGAGAGAGAGAGAGAGAGAGAGAGAGAAGGAAGGAGGGAGAGAGAAACAGACAGACAGAGAGAGGGAGAAAGAGAGAGGAAGAAAGAAAGGAAAGAAGGAAGGAAGGAAGGAAGAAAGAAAGAAAGAAAGAAAGAAAGAAAGAAAGAAAGAAAGAAAGAAAGAAAGAAAGAAAGAAAGAAAGGAAGGAAGGAAGGAAGGAAGGAAGGAAGGAAGGAAGGAAGGAAGGAAGAAAGAAAGAAAGAAAGAAAGAAAGAAAGAAAGAAAGAAAGAAAGAAAGGAAGGAAGGAAGGAAGGAAGGAAGGAAGAAAAGAGGAAGAAAGAAAGGAAGGAAGAAAGAAAAAAGAAAGAGGAAGGAAGAAAGAAAGAAAATGAGAAAACTGTACTTCAGTTAACACTCAGAGTTCATCCCTCTCTCTGCTCAAAGTGTGAATGTTGGCTATCGCTGTTTTCAGGTATTTATACCATCTCATCCCATGAGAAAGCCACCATCAAACAAAGGGTTAAAGCATTCTACGATGCCAATAAAGGACATTTGGTTTACTTGGTTTATGGTGCGGCTTCTTTGGGGGCCTGTGATCTCAGCTGCATTTCTTTCCTCTTGGGCTGAGGATCTGCAGGTTCCCTGGGAGGGAGGGGCTAGGACACTGAGGCAGGGGCGCCCGTTGTAGGTCACCCACACCTTAGGTGACCATAACTGAACTTGCTGAATGTCAAATATCAGAGCCCTCATGCCCAGCGCTTTGGCAAGGCTCGTCTGGAGACTCCAGGAAGCACATCCTCAGACACCAGGCACACCAGCTGTTGCCTGGCCCTGAGAAGAGTCTTTTCCCCCTCGTGGCCACAGGCATCCGGGTTGGCATCCAAGCTTAGTAGGAAACAAGGTTTTGTTGTGGTTTGGTCTTCTTTCTGATTAGGTCAAATATCCAAATTCCTTTTTCTTTTATGATTCTATAAATGCCAATAGGAAAGAGGTCTGCTGGATGTATAACCCTGGCAGACCAAATCTGACATAAAAATCCAACGGGATGGAGCGTTGGAATTGGGCAAAGCCAACATTCATTGGCCAAATCTTCTCTCTCGCTTCTAACTAATGGTCACACTGTTTAGTCCAGTGTGTTTTCCAGAAGGGCAGGAAACTAACAAACATTAAGTGCCCACTATATGCCAGTCACTGTGCCCAGGCGCTCTAGGGCACAAAGAACATGCAAGCAGCAATATAGGAACAAGGTGTAGATAGAACATATAATCTAGTATCACTATCTATATATACACATATTTAATATAGACTATTGTAGTATACATATATGCATACATACGCAGATATCTATCTATCTATCTATCTATCTATCTATCTATCTATCTATCTATCTATCTATCTATCTATCTATCTATCATCTTGAATCATTTCAAAGGAGAATGCATTCCAAATAACACAGCTTGGGAAAGGCTTATTGCAGACTGTTGGGCCTTAGCTGAGACTTGAAAGAAGCCAAGTGAAGCCAGTGTAGACGATGAAGAAACACTCTGGACTTGATGTCCCAAGACTTGGATTTGTGTCCAAGCCCTGGAGCCAGATGCGTGACTGGGCAGGTCCCAGGACTTCTCTGAGGCTCCGGGCTATTCAATAACCATTTTTTAAGGGCCTCTATGTGGATCCTCAAAAGACCAGGGTGGGGGGCAGCTAGGTGGCACAGTGGATAAAGCACAGGCCTTGGATTCAGGAGGACTTGAGTTCAAATCCGACCTCAGACACTTGACACTCACTAGCTGTGTGACCCTGGGCAAGTCACTTAACCCTCATTGCCCTGCAAGGAAAAAAAAAGACTATGGGGAGGAATTGCTTCCTGATCAGGGACTCTTCTGGCCTTGTTACACATCCCTCCTTCACGCACTGTGGTCCTTCCAAACTGGCCTTCTCATTGGTCCTCACGCCCGACACTCCATCTCTATGTCTGTTTTGGCTGTGCCACATGCCTGGAGTGCAACACCTTCCTCACTCAGTGTCTTAGACTCTCTGGTTTCCTTCCAAGCTCAGTGGAATGCTGCCTTCTCTGAGGACCCCTACACTCCCCCACCCCAAACTAGCCTTGTATGTGTTTACCTAGACCTCTATGTGGCCTACAGAATACAAACTCCCACAATGCAGGGACTGCCTCCCTTCTGACTTTGCGTCTCTAGCGCGGTTCCTGACACATCATAAGTAAGCAGACTCATTGTGAGTGCATTTTGGTGGCTCGCCAGCCTTGTCAACCTCAAAGGACCTTAGCAGAAGCCCCCCACCCCCCAACTGTCTATCTCCTCCCGCCTGCCTAATCCCACATGCTAACAGATCCTGTGCACGCTGCAAGCCCTGTCTCTGGGTACTTCTTCCCAAGGCAGGCCTTATCTAGGCTGTGCATTTCCACTCAGAAGCTCTTCGTAATGATAAAGATGATCATGGCATCTGTGCCCCTAACAAGCTTGGTGTAAAGAGAAGAGACCATTTCCTGGGGTCTGCCCGGACAAGCAGATGACAGACTGCACCCCAAGAACGAAGGGCTGCCTTGTTAACGGGTCAGTGTTCAGTGCCTCTCAATGGCTTAGCCTCAGAAGACAGGAGACACAATTTCAGCAGTCCATCTGGCAAAGGGCCTCATGGTCAAATGCCTGGACCTTTGGGGAGGTGACAATTTCCAATGTCTTGCTGCCTCTCTACCATCTACCCCACTCTCCATCCCCCTTGCGCACAAGCCCGATCTAAGCCTGGATGGGGCGAGGTGAGGGTCAATGACACTTGAAAGTGGATACCTTGGAATGGGTCGGTGTCCTTCTGGTTTGTGAAGCTGGGGCGACCCAGTAGGGAAATCCTGGTCCTGACTGTTATGAGAATACAGCAGTATTAGTAAGTGGGAGCCTTCTTTGTAGAGAGGGGGACGATGGGTATGGGGCGCTTCCTACACGTCTGACTGTTCAGCATGCTGGTTTGCTGTCCTATCGTTTCTTCTCCTTTTTATTCTTTGTGATCCGGAAAGGGTTAAGCAAAGGGAGGTACCCAAAGACATCTTGGAGATGTGAGCAGAGGGATAATTCCTGGTGTGAGAGAATCAGAGACGGGCTGTGATCTCTGTGGAAGCTGAGTCCGACAGGTTGTGAGGCTAGTTGGTTCAGTTCAATCCAATGAACATTGGTGAAGCGCCTCCTGTGTTCGAGTGCTGCACGAAGAACTGGCGATACAAAGAGAGGCGAAAGACAGGGTCTGCCCTCACGGAGCTTACAGTCTAACAGGGGAGACAGCTCGCCAATGAATACCCGAGCAGCAAACTTTCTACAGGATAAATGGGAGGTGATCAGCAGAGGGAAGGGCCGGCCTTGAGAGGGCTGGGGAAGGCTTCCAGACCAATGCTGAGCCTAACAATGATTTTTACCGGTGACGAGTGCGAGAAGTGGCTTCAGAGACCTTCCGGAGGATGTGCACACCTGGAAAGAGAGGTGGGCCTGACCAGAAGTAAGATTAAGAGACCAACCCCGGGGCGGCTTGGCCGTGCACTGGGATTCCTGAGATATGGAAAGAACCAGAAGGCCTCCAGAGCAGGGCCAGGCTTCTGTGTGAGCGTGATGGGATCGCCAAGGCGAGGATCTCCTGGGCAGAGGGCATAGAAGACATGTTCCCATCTGCATTGGGGGAGACTGTGCGTGTGAAAGAACCACTCACTGAGCTAACTGAGCCTCTTGTTCCAGAGCAGGAGAAACGGGGCTTTGTTCCCAGATCCCTATTTACCGAAAACAGCCAGAGGCGTTGAAGCTGCTTCTTCACCTCCCCAGTCAAAGCCCTGCCTTCTAATTCAATGTGAGCCACCTCTTGACAAACATTGAAATGGAAGAGCAGTGCTGAAGTTGGGGTGTGGGGGAATTACCATACTTTCCCTTCCTTTGTCAAGGCAAATCTGTGTGATTGGCTTTTCCATTGTCTGCAAAGGAAAGTTTAACGTCCCCTGGGCTTTGTCCTTGGCTTTCAGACTCTGGTTCCTTTCATGCCCTTCTGGGGCTTCTTGTCAGCCACTCGATCCCAGCCCAATTTCTTGGCCATCACCGCAAAGAGCCAGTGATGGGAGTTCGAGTAGCGTTGATTTAAATGAAAACCCACAGAGAACAGTGACAAGGCAGCGACAGATTTTGAGTATGCACCTTTGCCTGGTCTCCTTTTCAGATCTCGTTATTGGAAAAGAGATGGAAGACCAGGGAGCTTGTTTCACGGGACAGAAATGTGATGAGTCAGTGGACGGCTCCCTCTTGGGTCAATGGGAAGCAGATGTGGTTTGGTGCCCTCGGATCATCTCTGCAGTCACACAAATAGCATCACTGACTGGCGGCTAGACGGGCTAACTCACACTAAGGATACCACTTGGTAGGTTGCTTTTCCTATTTGAGCACAGAGGAGGGAGGATCCATTTGACAGTTCTGTCTATGGGGCCAAAACGTGGCATCTTTGATCTCTGTGGGAGCGCCAAGTATTGGCCTCATCCTGCAGACTTTCCTTTGATAAATGGGCAACCAAAGCTATCACTACCCTGGCCTGGAACATCCAGCATCAAAATTTGGGCCCCACGGTCAATGAGCCCACTCCAGCTCAATGCTAAGCAAGCTGTGAGCTTGTGTGTAAAGGGGACCCTGGCTGCCCTCCATGGCCTCCCAGACAGCCAGAAAATTTTAGGGTAATAGCTAATCAGTGCATATGAGCTGGTCCCAATCCCCCTCAATTCTAGTGAATTCTCTCATTGATTTTCTCCAATTTACTCAGTCAATAGCTTACATGGACATGGCTTCTTTTCAGGTGGTCTCCTCATTAGACTGTAAACCCAGCGCTTAGGGCACATAGTGACTGACATGCCACATAGTAGGTGGTTTTTTTTTTTTTTGGTTTGGTTTTTGGTTTGGGTGATTTTTTGGCAGGGCAATGAGGGTTAAGTGACTTTCCCAGGGTCACGCAGCTACTAAATGTCAAGTGTCTGAGGTTGGATTTGAACTCAGGTCCTCCTGAATCCAGGGCTGGTACTTTATCCACCACACCACCTGACTGCCCCATAGTAGGTGTTTAATAAATGCATATTGATTGACTAGCTGTCCTGTGAATGGGGAAGTTGGGCTGGTCCTGCACAATATTTCATCCACTTGTTGACAATGTTGGGAAAAGAAGAGTCTTGGGCTGAGCAGCTTCTTCTTATCTTAAGCAATCCCCCGCTCTTACCTGCCAGGATTTTTCTGGGTTTTGTTCGTTAGTTTGTTTGTTTGATGCCTATCTTTCCTTTATAAGGTTCTTGATTTGGAGCCAAAAGGGACCTTAGAAGTTTTCTAGTCGAATGGCCCCCGTTACAGATGAGTGAACAGAGGCCTAGACACCTATCGCCTACCTCTCCTCACACAGGTAGTGGCAGGAACTGGGGGTCAAATTCAGGTCTCTGGACAGCCAATCCAGCACTTTCCACTGGGCCATGCTGGATGCCTGACCCAAATCCAGCACTTAGCGTAGTGTGCCAGCATTTGGCACATAGTAGGAGCTGAATGTTTACTTATTATTAATTGAGTCATTATCTATCCCCCACAGTAGAATGTTTGAAGATTCTTGGAGGCAAGGAATTTGTGTTTCTTTTTTGAATCCTCTAGTGGAGTGTCAGGAACATAACACCACATCATGGGGGAGTTAGAGGTGTGAGACCCGCCCCTCTCCCACTTTCTCCCCAATGTAGAGAAGATCAGCAATCAGTCTGGGATTTACTAGTTACTTCCTAGGAAGTTACTTCAGGCACATTAAAGTCAACTTTTGGTCCAGTTTTCTAATTTTTAGCCAACTATAAACCGGTTCATTATTTTCATCTTTTTTTTTTAATCTGCAGCTTCTCAGAAGTCCCTATTTGAGTTGGGCACCAGGAAGTCTTTAGGGCATTAGTTCCAGGCACTCTGGTTTGGGATTTGCATTTTGATGTGGTTCAGGCCTTTGAGTGTGTAGGAATTTAGGAATTTTGCAATTATCATTGTTGGTCGAATCTAATGACATGAGCCTGGCTGATTCCGTTCTGGCCTGTGGACTGTGTCTAGAGGCTCAAACTGAGCCAATCAGCTCAGTTAAAAGGAAGGCAGATAACTCAGCTGAAGAGTCAGTCAGTCATCTCTGGTCCACAAAGGAAAAGAGCTCATTCGGCACAGCAGTCAAGGAAGAGATGGATGTGTTCATTATTTGGTGTGACTCCTCGGTGACCGGTCAGTGCACTGGACAACGATCAGGCCAGTTTGTGCATTTAGACGTGGCTTCCCGTTGCGTTTAGGGATGGAAGTCACCTCCCTCCAGTAATAAGGCAAACTCCATCTCTGAAGATTGGCATCAGCAAACTGAGCAGATTAGGAGGGCTTCGTGCTCCTTTATCTTTAAAAAAACTGAAGGTGATTTTTATTAAGAAAATGTCTTTTATGTAATGTAATGCTCACTGAGCCCCAAAGACATTGAGTTCAACTCACACACCTTTAAAAGATGAATGAGTAAATCACGGATTAAGAGGACAGGTGTTTAATCTTGTAGAAGACAAGGAGGGAGAGGAAGGGAAGAAGCATTTATAGAGCACTGTGCTAAGTGCTTTTTACAAACATGATCTCATCTGATCTTCACAACAGCCCGGGCTATCATTATCTCAATTTTACAATTGAGGAAACTGAGGAAGATACAGGTTAAGTGACTTTTCCAGAGTCTCAAAGGTGTCTGAGACTGGATTTGAACTCAGGTCTTTCTGCCTCCCGGCTCAGCACTCTGTCCACTGTGCCACCACCTGCCAATCTAGCATCAAGCCAAATACTGATTATCACAGTTTCTGCTTTCAGCTCCTGGCTGAGACACTGCTACATCTATAGAACTAGAGAATGGAGTTGTCATGGGTTGTTGGGTCTGGATTCAGAAAGGGAACTCAGCCCATGGCTACTTGGGTGGAGTTGGGAAGTTGGGGTACTCCGCATCCTACATGGTCTAGAGCTGGCAGAAGCAGCTCTGCTCTCCCAGAGTTGGGAGGGGAGGGGAAGCATTGTCCGTACCCAGGCAGGGCTGGTCAGCTCCTTTTTTTAATTGGAAATTTAAATCACACATTCTCTTTCTAACTTCTTTATCATCTAATTTAATCTAACTGAGCTCAAAAAAGAGGAAGGCGGGGAGGCTAGGGGGCGCAGTGGATAAAGCACCGGCCCTGGGTTCAGGAGGACCTGAGTTCAAATCCAGCCTCAAACACTTGACACTTACTAACTGTGTGACCCTGGGCAAGTCACTTAACCCTCATTGCCCTGCCCCCCCCTCAAATAAAACAAAATATATAGGCAACTAAATCAACAAACCAATCAATAAATAATGAAATACAATAAAACAGATTATATTAATAGGTGGTTTTAAAGTCCACTTAGGGCAAGTAGTGGTCCCCATTTCTATTTGAGTTTGATGATTCTGCCCCATGTAAATGTGTGCCATGTAATGGTGGTGATAACTGGCCTTGCTATGATGCTTCAAGTTCGCAAGGCATTTTACACGCGTTTCCTTCATTTGACCCTGCAGCACCTCCAGGGGAAAGTGCAACAAGGTATTCTTGCTCCAGTCTTACAGATGAGGAAACTGAGGCTGGCAGATGGGAATCGACTGGTTAGGGTCACACAGCCAGTAAAAGTGCAAAGATCCCAGGTCTTTCTGACTCCAGGAGGTCCCTGAGCCCCCTGTTCTTCATGCCTCAGGGTCAAAGCTAGAAAACACACATGGCCAGCAATCCCTGTTCTCCAGCTTCCATTGTATGGGGAGAAGAGAGACAGAGATGCTGAGTCCTTCTCAGGAGGGGGCACCGAGCCCTGGAGGAAGGTCAGGGTTCTAGGACAGGGGCCACTATGGACACGAGGGAGATGGGAAGGGCAAATGGGCCAGCACAGACTTGATAAGACTTCAGCTAGCCCAAGGGTTGGAGGAACCCACATGGGGGCCAACCAGAGGAAATTCTTCTTTTCTCAGAAATTCGATGGACCCTGAGGGGACAAGCAAATTACAGGGGAGTGCCTGAACCCCACGGCCTTCTTTGGACTATTGACTTTGTTTCCTGCTCCATGAGACCTGGAATGATCCCCTTCCTCCAACATCCACATACATGCACACACACACATGCTCACACCACAATACATGTGCACATGTGTGTACACACAGGCTCGCACCATACATGCCTTGCACACATGTGCACACACATTGTCTCACACCGTGCATAGCTATGCACATGTGTGCATGCACATAGACTCACACCACACATGCCTGTGCACACATGTGCGCACACATAGGTTCACACACATTGTCTCACATACACATGCACATGTATGCGCGCGTGCATGCACACACACACACACACACACACACACACACACATACATACACCCTCTTTGTCTCCAGAGAGGTGCAGGTTCTAAGTAAGCAGTAAGAAGATGTTTGTTCTTTTTGTAAAGGCTGTGGTTTCAGTGGGTTAGAGGTTTTTCATTGTTGTTTGTTCATAGTTTCTTTTCTTTTCATTTTCTTATGCAATGGCAAACAAGACTGAAGTAATAACAGCTTCGTCATGGGGCTTCCACATTCATGCAAGAGGAGGACGAGCTTTGGGAAAGTAAAACCACATGTCCGTTACCTAGGCACGCCAAATATTTGCAGCGATACTTCCGAGGACATGAGATCCATTGGAAGCTTTGATCGCATTCTTTGGGAGACAGTAACTGCACTCGGGGATGCATTCTTGAGATGAAGCCTCTTATAGAGCCATGTTACTGAGTGGAAAGAATTGTGGCCTTTGAGTCAAGAGAGATCAGGTTTAAAACCCAGGTCTCCAGAATTTAAGGGCGCTATCACCCACTCATGGTCCTTCAGCTACCTGGGAAAGGACAAAGACCCAGATTCCTGCAGGTGATGTAGATGTCGTGAGGACCGTGTTACAAATGAGGAAACTGAGGCAGGCAGCAACAATCGCACAGGGCAGAATTTGAACCCAACTCCTCTCTTTCTACACCCAGGGGTGCTTTCCATTGTACCACCCTTATCTTTGAAAATGTTTCATTCCCCTTAGTCCCTCGTTCTCGAGGGCAGGGAATGCTTCAGTTTTGTCCTTCTCTCCCCAGTGTGAAGTAATGGTCCCTCCAAAGGGATTTCTCTGAATTAAATCTGAGCAGACAGCTGTAAATCTTCTTATTAAGTGATTGGGCTTCCCTCTGATTTGGGTCCATCCGTTGCCCTAAAAGGAGGTGGGTGGAGATATTGGAGGGACAAGGGAATGAAGGGAGGGTGAAGGTGCCCAGGATGTCCAACCAGAGGGTGACCGAGTGGACAGCAGAAGCCCCGGACGTCAGCCCAATCTGCTTGGGGGCCGGACACTTCTGGCTTTGAGAGGAGAGGATTTTAACCCATAACAAAAACACTTGTAAAGGCTGGACACCAGTCAGGCTTGGCTGGGATGGGGGAGATGCAGGAAAGTGCCTTCAGGGCTGGTAATCCAGTTCAGGAATATGTAGGGAAGCACTTTCCCTACCAACCCCCGTGGCTGCTGCTCACACAGCAGCGCCATTGTACAGGTCAGGAAATAGAGGCCCAAAGGGATTTGTTCGGCTGGTGTGAACCCAGGACCTGACTTCAAAGCACTCGACACCATTCTCATTCACCTTCCGTAGACAAATGCGTGCTCCTTCCCCCATGGATCCTTCTTGTCACTTGGGCCGTGTGGGACGTGTTCTCACAGCTGGCAGGTGAGTTCGGTTCCTAACTGGTTGGGTCAGGTTTTGGGTTTTACTGTGTCTCGTTTCCTTTGAAAGCTGAAACAAAGGCAAGCAATCCGAGAACTGTTTGAAGAAGATGGATTCTTTAGCCATTCCACAGCCTCTTTTGATACTGTTCTTTATTGAAATAAATAAAAAGGCTGTTTCTCGGACCCTGGCCAAGGACCCCTTTGATGTCGTTGCTCTCCGGGTCATGACTAGTCTGGAAATGGCATTGTAAAGTTCACAATGTGCTTTACATTTGGGGTGTCATTTGTCCCCACAGTAATCCTGTGAGGGAGGTGATGCTATTGTTCCCACTTTACAGATGAGGAAACTGAGTCTGGGGGAATTTAGGTAACCTGCCCAGGGGACTCCAAGTGTAGCCACTGGGGCCGCCTCATGGGAACCTTGGCAAGAAAGTGCCATGGGGTGGTAGCTTCCTTACCTCAGTGGTTACCCTTCCAACAATCCACACTATCTCTCATCCTGTGTGTACAAATCTCACTGGAGTCTGGCCATAAATGCTCTCCAGGAGGCCCCTCCTTGGTGCTGTGGGCTTTATTCTGGTTCTTGGCCAATGTGTGGAGACCAGAGGAGTATGGAAGTGATGATTCAGCATTGTCATCATCTCTCCCATAAGTCCATCCCACCAAACATTCACCCAGAAGACAAGGTCACTTGAGGGCAGGTAAATCATTTTGAAGACCTTAAAGGCCTGTTTTCCATTGTAATGATGCCTGCAAAGGTCCGTAGTGACTCCGTGGTCTCCCTTGCCAGTTTGGAAACCATGGTATCTAAGCCACTTTTCTTTTTATTTCCAAACACCAAAATTTATTAAACAATATTAAGCGTTGTCTGCCTGCCAAGATAGCCCGACCAGGCTTTTCTGTTATTATATAAGCACAAAAGCATCCAACAGTAATAAACTTATATTTTTCTTTCAATGTTTGGGTAAATTAAAGTAGTCAAGCCATTTTTTCTAGCCTTAGGGGTGAAAAAAGTCTCCAAGATTATAGAGTTTAGCCCAAAGCAGAGGCTTTTTCTTAAGGATTTTCTCCTTCCCTGAAGCCTTTGTTCCATGTCTCTGTCTCTCCTTTCACTGGCTAAACTCTTAGAAGATATTGTCCAAACTCAATGTCTCCACCTTCTCCTGCCCCCCCACTTTTCACCCTCTGCTAAAGCTGCTCATGTCCAGGTCACCAGTGACTTCTCTGCTGCTAGATCCAAAGGCCTCATCTTTTCTGTCCTCTCTGAAGCGTTTGACCCTGCGAATCCCCTCTTGCTTCCAGATGCTCTCGGTCGTCTGAGTTTCTGTGACGCTTCCCTCTCTCTCTCTTGGTTCTCCAACCTGTTGGACTGATGTTCCTTGGGTTCTCTTGTATGTTCATCATCTTTTTCCTGTCCCTGTTTTGCAGTACTCCAAGGCTCAGTCATCCTCAACTCTTCACCCTCCCTCACCCTCCATATTTTTTGTTTTTGTTTTTTTGTGGGGAAATTTTTAAATTTTTTTGCAGGGCAATGAG
The DNA here is from genome assembly GCF_019393635.1 of Dromiciops gliroides. Taxonomy (NCBI): domain Eukaryota; kingdom Metazoa; phylum Chordata; class Mammalia; order Microbiotheria; family Microbiotheriidae; genus Dromiciops; species Dromiciops gliroides. The sequence goes on from NC_057865.1 coordinate 9,644,581, forward strand.
GGTTAAGTGACTTGCCCAGGGTCACACAGCTAGTAAGTGTCAAGTGTCTGAAGTCGGATTTGAACTCAGGTGCTCCTGAATCCAGGGCTGGTGCTTTTTCCCCTGTGCCACCTAGCTGCCCCTCCATATCTTTTTAAATCCTACTTTCTCCACATCTGTTGTATCCTTTTCCTAAATCTCTAATCACATAGCCATGACTGCAGTCCAGAGGTGATCACATATGGATATAAATCATGAAATGTCACAGTCCCCAAAGAATTGAATCTATAGATAGCCCAAAGATACAGAGAGAAAGATAAGGCAGGGCTCTGTAGGCTGTGCGATAGTTCAAACAATGACTTGTGAGTGAGTAGGAGTGTGCAAACGATCAGCTGGGAAAAGAGATGGGTTGATCTAGCAGTGTGAGTTAGGAATGGTAGGTGGGTTGGCATCTGCAAAGCTAGCACTGTGTTGGGTGGTCTGCCCCTGGAGGGGGCAGGGCTGTGCTGAGACATAAGCAACCATGGCACAGGATGGGGAATTGTGGGTGGGCTGCCATCTTCTCTGGTAAATAGAATGCCCACATTGACGATATCAGAGTTGCATCACAATATTGCAATACAAGTGCATAAGGATGCTATGCTGTTCAGACTTTGTTTTCCTGCAGATTCAATGTTTTTCGCTTACTTTTGATCTTATGGATGTGTGTGTGGGGAGGTGTAAATCTGGACTTGTGCTTCCATCGGTGGAAGAGCTTGTGTGGGAGCCCCTTCTCCCCAACAACTCATCATTTCCTCTTTAAATGGGGCACTCAGAGGTGACATGACTTGTCCTTGGTCACACCACCAGTAAGTGCCAGAAGAAAGACTTGAACCCGTCTTTCTGACTCCAAGAACAACCATCTAGCCCCTGCTATTCCTCTGGATGTTCCTACTCGTTAGAAAGTCGAGATCATTGGAATAAACACAACTCAATGCATGCCAGCAATCTGGGGTTTTTTGTTTTGCTTTTCTTTTTGTTCTGTGTAAAAATAGAGAGTGGGAGTTAGGTTACCAGCGATCACAAGGCCAAATTCTCCCATTTGATGCAGCCCGAGTTTGTAGAATGCTGGAGCCAATTTAATGAAGAAATTTAAAAATAAGAACCACGTTTGTTTCTGCTTCCAAAACCTGCTTTTTGGCTCTTGGGTCTGGGTTTTCTTGAGGAGTAATTAAGGAATGCTAGGACTCTGGCTGTGCTAATAGCACATGGTTGGTAATAGGAGAGACAGGCTAAGAGGATGGGAGGGGAATGAGGCCGCTTTGCTCAGTTGTCCTGTCCGAACAAGCAGCATTCCAAGGGCTTGGTTTTGGCTTCCCGAGACCCCTTGAAGCAGCTTTGCCCAGACTCCAGGTTCTACTTCAGAGCAAAGATGGCAAGAGGAAAATGTAAAACATTCTTGAACCCAAAGCATTCCTAAAACTTAAAAGGTGAGGTTTAAAGGTATGTTTGGAGGGGTGGTGTTTCAAAATATTTATGTTGACTCCAGTCATAGGGTCCTGCCTCCAGCATCCTTTGATGTGTCATGTGGAAACATGGCTTTGCAAGAGGCCCCTTGGCTTTGGGGATGTAAACAGCTCTACCGTCCAAAGCCAAGTCGATATTACATCAAATCAACCGGCTCTGGTTGAAGAGAGGAGATTTGCTTTCAGAATCATAGAATGTCAGGGAAGGAAAGGGCCTTAGGGGATGGCTTGTCCAACCTGTACCTGGCTGGAAACCATGTGACTATATGCTGTAGAGGTGATCCTTCATCCACTATTTGAAGATGGTTAATGAAGGGCTCCCATCACCACCCAAGGCAGCCTGTTCTGTATGGGGATAGCTCTAATGGTGAAGAATGGTTTTATTAAATCAAGCCTCAACTGGTCTCCTTGATTGGTCCCCCCACTGCACTTCTATGGTCAAGCAGCCCAATCTCTCTTGCAATGGTTCATCCATATATCTCAAAAACATGAAGGTAAGTATTATACTATGCAGAGTTGTGAAACATGACAGTATTGGCTGAACTGAAGTTGAAAATAACCTAAAGGCAATGATGAGACACATGGTGGACAGAATGAAGCTGTAACACATTAGAAGTGAGGAATTTCACAGGAGAAGATTTTTAAGGATTTCTTCAAAGAAGTGAATGGCTAGGGAAAAACATGGGCCAAGTATACACATGGCAAGAACAGGGGCCATCTGATGTAAGAATGAATGAATGAATGAACGAACGAACGAATGGACATTTATTCATATGTTTGCTATGTGCTAGTTCTAGAGCCACAAACACAAGTAAGCATGGTTCTCCCTGCCCCTAAAGAGCTCATATTCTAACAGGGGAAGACAAGGGAGAGCTATAAAGGGGAAAGTGGGACACACCCATCACTTTGATTTGGAAATGTCTGGGAAGTGGCATGGAGGTCTACTTCTAGGCAAGATAAAGAAAAACTCACCTGCCAGATCCCAGGGTGGTTCCCTGGGCAGGTTCTAAGGGTCCTGTGGGAGGGGAATGAGGAGGACAGCTGGAGTTGCATGGCTTGAAAATGGCTGAGAAATGAGGTTATCATTGAAATGGTAAAAGAGGAACCTAGAATATACTGAACAAAGGGCATGGCCAGTGCTCTGCCTGTGTGTTTCACTGGCACCCTTGCAATGCCAAGAGAAGGCAAAGGATGCCCTCAGCATGGCACATTGACATCCTCGGGAGTTTCTAGGACATGGATGGAGGTTGTATAGAATGGGAAGCTGTGGACAGTGGGTAAATGTCATCATTGGAAAAAATGCCCACATCGATAAGATCACAAATCTACCAGAAAATCACAGGAGGTATGGGGGCATCTGACTTAGATCATCCCTTGTCTATAAAGTCTAGTGACACCTTCAGGGGTGGCATGAGTCACCTCTCTGATGGTTCAAAGCTCTGAAGGCTTTCCATTTGACGAGAGAGTTTAACAGCCACTTTGCCCAGAACCTGATGGAGCCCCTCCCCTTTGAGGCCTCCACTGTATCCCAGATGTCTACGCTCAGTCTCATCAGTGGTACTGAATGTCACCGTTGGAAAGGTCTTTGGATACTTCTGCTGGAACAGGCTCCACATATTTGATGGGTTACTTTGCCACAGGGTTGACACACCCTAAGTTCATCGCCCCAATGATTTTTGGGAGCGGGGAGGGAGGATAATTTGAAAGTGAGGACTAAAATGGAAAAATAAGCTGGAACATTTTTGTTTGTTTTTAAGAGGTTATGGTCAATGGTAATTCTCTCTTTCCCATTCATTGCAGTTTTCTGGTAACTATCATAAATCAAGTCCCCTGTGTGTTCCACAAGAGTATTCCTTCAATTTATTTAACACACATATTAATCCCCTATTATATGCCAGGGACTGTGCTTAGCAACAGAGATGCAAAGTTTAAAAAAACCCACTTCGCTAGACTCTAAATCTTTACGAGGTTCCAGGATTAATTACCTCTGCATGCTTCATGTAAGCCATGCACTTTGCCAACAGATAAATCAGGTTTGCCCCTGAATGCCCATTTCCTTGGAGTGGGCTTTTATTCATTGTTTACAGGTGAAAACTGAATTTCATCACCACCTTTTCCTCCCTTACAGCATGTCAGGTGCTGCTGTGGTGGTAAACCCCTAAGGGGGGCAGTTACCTTCTCACATGGCTTTGCCGAGTAATAGGGTCTTGTTGAATGCCTTATCCATGAGGTCTGCCAGAACCCATTGGTCCTCTGGAAATCCCATTTAATGGAAGGTATCTGGCACACAGTAGGCACTTAAATATTTCTTGATTGACTTCCAGAATTTTAGGTTGTGTTTTTATATTGTTAGTATCACCATCACTGCTACTAATAGTAGCAAGCGTGACAGTAAAACAATCTTCCCGTCAGGGAGCTGATGTGTGTAGTCATTGACTCTTCTTGATCTAAAGGCAGGAAAGCACTTCCTGATTCCCCCAGTGAATATTCATTTTCCTCCCTATCTGGGCTGAGATGATAGCAGCCATGAAGTCCACCCACAGTCCTGCAGAAGCCAAGCTGGGAAACTAGAAAATGAGAAGCTGAGAAACAGAGGTTCCTATGACTCTGGGGTCTCAGCAGCCAATCCAGAAGGAAGTTCAGGTCATCATTTCAAGGAATGATGATAGTCATAGAAAGATGATGCATTTAAACAAATTTAAGTTTAAATAGTCCCTCGGCCTGGTTAACTATTGGCAGAGATGATCGATATTTAGTATTTTTAACCAAGCCGCTTTTTAGAAACAGTGAGCGCCTATAACTTGCCTCATCCTATTAAAGCAGAGCACACTCTCCCTTCAGTTCCAGGATCTTGCACCTGTATTTCCTTCCCTGGGCCAGGGAAGAGAAAGGAATGCCACCCTCTGACCTTTCTAGCTAAACACAATGGCACGTGCCACCACAAGGAAGATCTTTCCAACTCCTCAGAGCTCTTGGTCACATTCTGCCCACAGGAAGCCCTAAGACCATCGTCGAGGGGAATGTGGTGGGTTTTTTGTTTTAATGTTTTCCCCAAAGGGCAGCTGTGGGGAAAATAAGCATCTCAGCAGTTGTTCTGTGGTGACACTTTAGGGATCTGGAATTTCCTTGTTGGGAGTCCCTCCTCTCCTAAAATGAGGTGCCTGGGAGTAAACACAACAGCCCCGATGTGGTGGGCTCAGAGCACAGTGGGACTATACATCTCCTTATTTCTGGAAGCAACTGCAGGCTCCATTAGCTTTTGTTGGATTCCATATCTTGGGTACACAGCCTTGGGCAGTGAGAAATTGTGGAGGTGACCTGCTCTCTAGCCATGCCTCCCTCCTCCAACTTGCCCTTAGAAAGTGGATGTTTTGAGCCCCAATGGAATGCTTCACTTTTACCTCTAACACTTCCTCCTGATTTGAGTTGCTCCGATGTTGTCACTACTGGGCACTTGTGGAATACTTTCTCTGTCATCCAGTGTATTCGCCATCTTTGGCACTTGGGTCACGTGCAAGTCACAAAAATAAGAGCTACTTACCTATCAGATTTGCTGATAAACATGTAGACAGCACAGGACCACTCCCATATCCCTGCAGCAAGGACAGACTTGAAAAAGGCAATCATCAAGAGTGACGAACAGTAAATGAAAGGCAATTTCCCAAGGCGTTGAGCTCCAGTTATTTAGTGCAGTTCCAGGAGCATGGTAGGCAAGTGGAAAGAACAGGTACTGGAGTCAGAGGTGTCGGTTGTTGCTGTTATCGTTCGGTCATTTCAGTCACGTCCAACTCTCTGGGACCCCAATGGGGGTTTTCTTGGCAGAGATGCTGGACTGGTTGGCCATGTCCTTCTCCAGCTCACTTGACAGATGAGGAAACTGAGACAAACAGGGTTAAATGACTTCCAGGGGCACACAGCTAGTAAGTATCTGTGGTTGTATTTGAACTCAGGTCAGGGCTGGTGACATCTAGCTGCCTGGAGTCAGAAGACCCAGGTTCAAATTCCAGCTCTTCTGCTTGCTAGCTATGTGACCTTGGACAAATCATCTCCCCTCCCTAGGCTTCAATTTCCACACTCATAAGAGGAGAGGGTTGACCTATGAGTTCCCTGCCAGTTACCAATCCATGACAATACTTATGAGCCCTACGATCTCTATGTAAGACTAAATAAATCTATCTAGCTCTGAATCTATCCAGGCTGAATAGACTCATGACTGCTTAAACTGTTTTTGTGTTTGACGAGTCTTTGGACTTAGAGAAGTAGAAGGAACGAGGAGATGGTGATAATCATAAAATGGAGCGTGCTCTAGCAGAGGCAGAGAATGAACCAGAGAGTTCACCTGCATCTTTAACTCCAAGCAAGTGTGGCAGGGGCAGGAGTGAGGCCTGGAGGACCTTGGAATTCCAATGTAAAGACCACTAGTGGTGATGGTGGTGGTGGTGGCGGGAGTTCTCTTCCTTCTGGATGGACTGAAGGGAGAGGTTATAAACAAAGATGCAGAAAAATTGCATGTGTCCTTGGAAATGGATAAGCACCCCAATGTAAACTCCACCACCTTGGGAAATCCTCGTTAAAACCATACCTCTCTGAGAAAAGGTCAAAACTCCAACAAAGGGGGGCTTGTTTGATGGTGTTGGACACTGGAGGCCTGTGAAATAAAGGTCAGCTCTTAGAAGTGGGCTCTCAGGACCTGAGGGGCCGGGGAATATGGGAGATAATAAGGGACAGATGCCTCAGACAGGGTGCTGGGAATCAGCTTTCCTACATGAGTGGGAGAAAAATGGGGTGAGGTCCAGACAGAGAATGATTTTTTTTTTAGTGAGGCAATTGGGGTTAAGTGACTTGCCCAGGGTCACACAGCTAGTAAGTGTTAAGTGTCTGAGGCCGGATTTGAACTCAGGTCCTCCTGACTCCAGGGCCAGTGCTTTATCCACTGCACCACCTAGCTGCCCCCAGAGAATGATTTTTAAATCCCTAGACTTAAACTCCTACATTTGGGGTGCAGATTGTGTTGAACCCTTTTGACTCACCGAAAGAATTCCATTAAAATGTAGGAGTGGTTTGAATTTCAGTTGGACAGTTAATATTTTTTTGGATGCAAATGGCTCCTTTAGACTTTTTACTGTGAATCTAAGTCTTGTCAGCTCCATCGTTCTTGATTTTTTGGATGGGTGTGCTCATGCTTCGCTGATCACTGAATGGGATATTCAGACAGTTTGAAAATAACACCAGGCTTTGCAGAGCACTGTGGGCCAAGCAACATCCCTCCAGCTGGGAAGCAGGTGCTATAATTCCCTCCCCTTTAATGATGGGGAAACTGAGTATCAGAAAAGAAAAGGGATTTTTCTCCTGGTCACGTAATGGAAAACTTGCATCTGGGTCTTCCTGCCTTCAGGGATAGTGTTCTATATATTAGAGCACAGGATTTATAGTAGAGTATACAAACAGACTTAGAGAATTTCTGTGGCCAAAAGGTGAATTGCCAATCTGGTAAAAAGCTTCTGAGAACATTTTCTGGATGAACAGTCCACCTCTAGACCTGGAATTTTAATATTTCCAGAGGGGTGGGACCTGCTAGAGTGTGTAACCCTCTGACACAGCCTTCAAGACCCCAAAGTCAATACTATGGTAAATGGAAGGGTAGCATCACAAGGGGAATGAATATTTCTTATCAAAACACCTGAGTATTAATATTGAATCATTCTATGGGGTTTTTTAAACAATTATTATTGCTATTTTTAAAGATCACTTTTATTTTCAGATCCGTCCCTATCCATTCCCTACTGAGTAAGTTAGGTAACAGAATTTTAAAGATGAACAAGATGTCAAACAAGTCTGACAACATATATAATATTCCAAACCCATGGTTCCATACCTCTGCAAAAAAGGGAAGGTTGTGCATTTTTTTCAGTTCTTCCATGAGGTTAACCTTGGTCATTATAATCACACGATATTCAGTTTCCTTCTTTTAATTCTTTACATTTTATTAGTTATTGTGCATCTTTTCCTGGCTCTGCATGCATTTATCAGCATTGCTTCGTACTTTTCCATTCTTTTCTGAATTTTTCACACTAATTTTTTCTTATGTTGCAGTGATATTCCATTACATTTATGTGCAATGTTTTCTTTAGACTTCCTTAATCAATGGGCATCTTCTCTGTTTCTAGTTCTTGGCTACCACAAAAGCACTACTGTCCATATCTGGGGGCACGTCGGACCCATTTCTGTCTCTAACCTCTGGGGAGCATAGACTTCACATCAGGATCTCCAGCTCTAAACATTTTAGTCACATTTTTCATCCCTCCATTTTTTTGACCAAACAGTTGAATGACATCCTAGCTCCATCAGTAGCGTGTTACTGTGCCTGTCTTTCCACAGTCCTTCCAGCATAGACTCTTTTCATCTTTTGTCTTCTTTGACAATTTCCTGGATAGGAGGCAAAACTTTAGAATATTTTTTATCTGCATTTCTCCTAGCAGAGAAATCTTTCATATGGTTATCATGGTAGAAATCATCCTATGAGGGATATTTCAGTAGAATGGTGGTACGGAAGCATGACTGAAACTGGGGAGGTTACTTTAGGAACCTTGACAACATTTAAAGACCCAGGACTCACTGTACCCTAAAATGATCACTTTTTATTTAATAAATAAGGTCAAAGTCCTATTTTTAATACGCAAATACATGAAGGCTCTATGACTGAGATCTCCCATTGTGGGTATTTCCTCACCAATGCAGATCACAACCAGCTATGACAAAGGGCATAATTTGAAACATGTAGGCGCTAAGGGACTTTTCCAGCTTGATGATATCAGAGATAGAGATAGAACTGAACCCAGTGTTTCCTGCTTCTAAGCCCAACACTCTATCTATAATGCCACTCTCTATGTAATGGGGGCAGCTAGGTGGCTCAGTGGATAGAGCTCCGGGCCTGGAGTCAGGAACACTCATCTTCTTGAGTTAAATCCAGCCTGAGACACTTATTAGCTGTGTGACCCTGGGCAAGTCACTTCATCCTATTTGCCTCAATTTCCTCATCTGTAAAATGAACTGGAGAAGGAAATAGCAAAACAATCCAGAATCTCTTCCAAGAAAACCCCAAATGGGATCACTAGGAGTCAGACATAGCTGAAATGACACAATAACAATCATCTCGGCGTAATTTGACAACAGCAGCAACAGCAGTTGCTAACATTGATATCATGCCTGAGGTTTGAAAGGCACTTTACATAGATTATTTCACTGGATTATCATAAAACACTTTGATATAGGTACAATTTTTATCTCCATTTTACAGATGTGGAAATGAAGGCTGACTTAGTCTTCTCACACAATCAATAAGTTCCTGAAGCAAGATTTAAACTTAGATTTTCCTGATCACAAGTCTATCATGCTTCCCACCATGCAACACTGTCTTCCATTTACTAGAGATCTTAGTATTTAACATCAGCATTTGATAAATCAATATAAATATTTGACATTGGCACTAAATGATTTGACTTTTACATGTCAGAGAAGCATTTCTAGTAAGTAAATATAAGATTGGAATAAGACTGGTATTCCTAGAGCTCATATAAGTGTGGGTTTAGACCAAACATCCTAGAGAAGAGTTGAAAATGGCTAGACATGGCCTGAGTCATTCTTTTGACAGAGTATTGTGCTCTAGAAGAGGAACCATTTCTAAGATATATTTGCAGGTGGGGGGAAGATCACATATTTATTTATGTTTTCTTTGATCAAACAGTCCAGAGTGTTGTGTTCACCTCTTCCTGAAAACAGTTTATGGAAACAATTATACAAGCAGGTTGTAACCCAATTGGGGGAACGTCTGATCTGAATCCAGCTGTATTTCAAATTAAGAGGGCAGCTAAAACAGGGCTCCTCTCAACTTCCCCAGGAGGCATGTGGACCCTGACATTTCTTTCTTTCTCCTTCCTCCCCAAATTGAAGATTTAAAAGGAGGTTAAAAGCAGAATCCAGAACATCAAGCCCACAAAAATGTTATGGCTTTATGGAAATTTAACCTAACGAACCATTAGGAAGACCTAGGTGGGGGTTTCTTTAGTTTCTGTTTGGGATGAACAGCAGACTTCAAGCTAGAAAAAAACATTCAGAAGTTCCACAGTCACTTCCAATCTCTGATGGCTGAAAGAGAATCAAAAGCCAAGGCCTTTTTCCCCTCCCTTTTAAATGAAAGATGAAGTGTGATAAAGAATTCTGGAAGAAGAAAAGAAAAGGAAAAAAAACCAAACCAAGCTCCCATCCTTAAAGATCCTTGCTGATTTCTAGAGTTGATCCAATTCCAAACTCCTAAAACATCCAATTGCCTTTTAGTTTGACTGCAGCTAACTTATTCCATGTGAAATAAGCAGCTTAATTTTCACTTATAAAAGAATTTTGATTCCCCTCTGTCACTCTTCTGCTTCAGAAATTCCACTGGCTTCCTCTTGCCAATAGCAGGGGCAACTATATTTATATAATCATAGTATATAATATATGTACATTTAAACATAATTTACATAGTGCTTGACACTTTGCCCAGCAGCTAAATGATTCAGGAGAATCAGGAAGCCCAGTGCTCAAATCCAACCTCAGATCCCTACTAGCTGTGTGACCCTGGAGAAGTCACTTAACCTCTGTTTACCTCAGTTTCCTCATCGGTAAAATAGGGCTAATAATAGTATCTATCTTCAAGGGTTGTTGTGAGGATCAAATGAAAGGATATCTGTAAAGCATTTTACAAACCTTAAAACACTATATAAATGCTAGCGATAATGTGATTTTACTTACTCCTCACAACAGCCCCATGAATGAGATCCTATGGGTATTGTTAACTCTAATTTCCAAATGAGGAAACTGAGGCAGGCAGCAATGAAATGATTTACTCAGGATCACATAGCTAGTGTCAAAGGTCAAATTAAAACCCATGTTCTTACTGATTCTTCTTCTAATCTGCTTCTCCATATACCTCACAGCAGGCTGGACTTTTCACCATAAAATAACCCAACAAAGCTGACTTTCTGTGGTTTTCTACAGTAAGGCATTATCAATTTCACATAGCATGGACTTCATGTTCCACATGCCTATGTGAGACCCTTCTTCCCCCATCCCCACCCCTCCAATACTAGCACTGCAAGGTAGAAAACAAATTTTACAAGGTTTCCTTCTTCCTTCTCTCTGAGACAGTGTCCAAGCAAGGTATCACTCTTGTTGCATTCCCAATCACACTCCAGTGTGACCCCCATCTGCTGCTGTCAATTGAGTACTTGAGAACAACAGGAGAAGAAGAAAGAGTCAGGTGGGATACCCTTTGTTGAACTAGTCTGGGATCACCAGTCCTCCTGACATAAATGATGAATTGTGCCTCACTCAAAGATGAGAAGGATCTAGGCCCTCATCTGGTATAAACTTGTGCTTCTTGCCTCATTGTGGCTACCATCTTTCCTCAAAAGTCCAGTCTCTCTGCTCTTCCGTTTGAATTCTTCCATCTGGTTTTGAATTTGAAATAAAATCCTTTCTAAATCTCTTGTCTTGTTGACTTATTCAATGAGCTTAACAAGTTACTAAGGGATGGTTCTTCCTCTCCTGTGTGAGATTCGTGAGCATTGGAAGTAACATCCCCATAAATGAGGTCACTGGTCTGTTAAATATCGCAGTCAGTGTTTGATGACTATTGTGCCGTTCAACTCCAGACCACATTTCTTTGGCTTTCCTAGATCAAGATATGTGCGTATGTATCAAACCCACTAGAACCCATGGGTTTGATACAGGTTGATGTTGGCCCTTGAGTCCAACTGTGCCAATGTAATGAAAAGAGGTTTTTCCAGGTGCTGACCTCTTGAGGACCTCCTAGACCTCACTCTGGCTTCCTACAATCCATGAAAGAATGTTGAAGATCAGAGGTGATTTGGGGAAATGTTGTAAAGGACTATCACATGAACTTTGCCCAGTCATTTTCCCAAAGCGGTCTGCCATTGACCACTGGAAAGGAAGACAGTACGATAGGCAGAAAAGTCTGCGGGATTTGTCTTCGGAGATTGTGGCTAAAGCCTTGTCGCTGCTTGTTGTGATGTAGCCGAGTCATTTAAACTTCTCTGGGCCTCAGTTTCCTCGTCTGTAAAGTGAGGGGATTGAACTAGATGCTCTCTAAGGTACTGTCCACCAAGGAAAAAATCAGATTCCTATGTCACAAAGCAGATGGTCTGTAATAGCCCTGATCATTTCCTCTTGAGAGCTTTCTGGGAAGCCTTGTTCCGGGCACTTGAAGGGAGGAGTATGACATGACAAGAGGGAATGGTAGGTCTGATGTTTACAACCGAGGGGGCCGTGCTGCTGCCTGGGGGCTAGCCCTCTAAGCCAGGGCCTGGGTGCCTACCCTGCAGTGCTTGAAAGTGACCCTTTGGTCCAGTGATTACCCCCTAGTCCAGGATGCAGTTCTTTGACCGAGGGACCAAGGACATGGGTGGTGAGTATCACCATGCACTGAAGCTGGCTGGCTACTGCTTGCTTTGCACTGGGGCTCAAGAGCCTTTTTTATCATAAAAGTATTTTATTATTTTCCAGAAACATGTAAAGATAGTTTTCAACATTTCCAAGACCCTTTCAAGGCAAAATTCAGAGGCTTTCCTCATGTGATATAATGCCAAGCCCCACTGCTTCCCCATGTCGGAGGGGCTGCTGATTCTCTCAGGAAAGTCATGCTGGTCTCCCTCATCTATTCTCTGTTCCCCTTCTCTTCTCTTCACAGCATTAAGGGGCTGTCGAAGGGGAGGGTGTTATCTCTAGAAACTTCCATGGCATGGAAAAAAAGAGAAAAAAGGCAGCAGATTGATTCAAGACAGTAATGGGGGGGGGGGGCGGAGGAGAGATCATGGAGCCATCCCTGCTGGGATCAAGGATCAGGTCGACTGAGAAAACTTCTTAGCCACTGTGGGGAAAGGCCCAAGATGGGCGGGGCTGGCTTGTGATGGGGTGGCTTTTCTTTACTTACTGGAGTGAGTCTCCTCTTGGAGGCTGAATGACCCTTTATGGGGAGGGGAGTCATTGTAAAGGGGTCCTTCTTCAGGTGTGGGTCTGGTTGGATGGCTGCTCAGGTCCCCAGGCATTCTGGGATTCGGTGAGAACAGAACACAAAAGCTGATTACTATTGCTGAGGCCCCTGCCCTCTGAGCAGCCCCCACCCCAATCCCCACCCCCAGGCTTTCCCAGGGCCCGCATTCTTCATCTCATCAGGAGGTTGCCCACAGCTGGGAGTTATGGAAAGTTCTGCCTTTGCCCTGACAGACTTGAACATTTTTCACTCTCATCAATTAAAGTCAAAATAAAAGCTCCGCCCCCCTCCTTGCTCATTTTCAGGCCTGGGGCATTGGGTCTAAGCCAGGAAAAGAAAATAATTCCGAGAAGCCCAAGAGCTTCCTGCTATCAGCATCCCGGCCCCCTGCGCACAGCACCAGCCGACTGCAGAAGCAGCCTCAAGACCATGCCAGTAAACTCCTGCAGGAGGGTGGGGCGGGGCGGGGGAGAACTTAACCCTCATTGCCCCACCAAAAAAGAATGAGGGCATTGGACGCCTTGATGGGCTCTGAGGTCCCTCCCAGCTCTAAATCGATGACCGTCCTATGCTTTTCCCCCCAATTTTAAAACATTTTTATTTGGCATTTTGAGTTCCAAATTCCATCCCCACCTTTGTTGCTCCCCTCTACCCTCCTTGAGATAGTAAGATATAGGTTATACATGAGCAATTATGTAAAACATTTCCATATTGGTCATTTTGCAGAAGAAGACTCAAATAAAAGAAAAAAGGAAGAAAGTGAAAAATATCTTGCTTCAGTCTGTGTTCAATAGATATGAGTTCTTTCTCTGGAGCTGGGTAGTCGATTTCAGCATGAGTCCTTTGGAATTGTCTTGGATCATTGTATTGCTGAAAATAGTTAAGCCATTCACAGGTCTTCATTGAACAGTGCTGCTGTTGCTGTGCACAATGTTCTCCTGGTTCTGGTCACTTCACTATGCATCGGTTCATGTAAGTCTTCCCAGGGAACCTCCTATCCTAATTCAGTTCAACAAGCACCATGACCCACATACTGTGTTAGGAAGTAAGGACAAATAGAGAACAGCCCATGTTCTCTAGGAGTTTGTATTCTACTATGGAGCTTATTCTTTCATTCCAAAGACATGGCTCCAATATGTACATTTATTTGTGCTTTTAAAATGTACATTTATGTGTACATTTATTTATGCTTTTAAAAGAATGTTAGGGGGCGGCTAGATAGCACAATGGATAAAGCACCGGCCCTGGATTCAGGAGGACCTGAGTTCAAATCCGGCCTCAGACACTTGACACTTACTAGCTGTGTGACCCTGGGCAAGTCAATTAACTCCCATTGCCCCGCAAAAAAAAAAAAAAGACAGAGAGAAAAGAATGTTAAAGAGCACCTTTGAATATGGTCCATTTGATGGAGCATCATCCCTGAAGTCAGGAAGATCTTGACCTGCCTTCACACTTACTCTTTTGGGCCTCCATTTGCTTCCTCATTTGTAAAATCAGGGAATTGGACTACATCAATCAATAAACATCTATTAAGTGCCTTACTATGTGCCAGCTTTGGGGATACCAAAAGAGGGAAGAGAAAGTCCCTGCCCTCAGCAATCTTACAATCTAATGGATTAGATCTATATCTACTTATCTATGTGTAGATCAATTAGATTTGATTAGATAAAACACGGATGACATGCTTATTAGATCTCCGGAACCTTTTTAAAAGGTCACAATCTCATTAGAGCCAGGGCCCACTGAAATGCCAGGAGAACCTAAGCATGGCCTCCCCCAAATTGGGCAGCACCCCTGGGAGAAGTTGGGGAGGTAGTAGACAAGTGCTCCACAGGATGAGTCCTGTGGATGAACCAAGTCAAAGTTGGCATGAAAGTGTCAGGGAGTCCTTTGAAAACTAGTAAAATGGCGCCATTCCCTAGAGTCCATGAGAGACTGTCGATCAGTTCTCAGGGAAGATGCCGTATGTGTGAGATATTTCAAAGGAAGAGAACTTGCTAAAAACAAAACCAAATCTTTGTCATTGTTGCCTCTTTTGCAGCCCTTCTCACTTTGAGTCCTTCCCATGGCTGCTAATCTAAGCAAGCCAACATCCTTGTGAGCCTGCTAAGGGAAGTAGGTCAGATGTCAGCTGTTTCAAAATGAGCATTCTAAAGCCCAGGGCGGTGAAGTGGCCTGCGGCAAGTCCTTTGACTAAACCAAGATGGGCATGGGATTAGAACCTGCCCCTTTCAACCGAAAGCTCCTGAGCATCTAGTCAATGCCCTGCAGACTCGTGAAAAATCATTGTTCACAGGAACACAATGAACTCAAATGAATGACATTTCCTTTGCCATTGTGCCTCTCACTAATGTTCCCCAGTACCCCATTCTCCTCCAGGAAATGGCTAACCACTGCTTCCTCTTCAAGGACTTCAAAAGGCAGTGCAAGAAAACTGGCTTGGATGTCCACCAAATGATCGTGGCGGGGACTAAATCAATTCTTGCTAAAAAGTATTCAAGGTGAAAGGCTGATGCGTCTTGTGCAGTTATCAGGTGGGGCTGCAGAAGAGACCCTGCCTCTTGGGGTCTCCAGAAGACTGTTTCCCCACCCCCAATCATTTGGGGTTTGTGTCCCATAGTTCTACAGATTCAATATTTCCCAAGTTTTGCAAATAAAATTCATACTAGCATGTTTGAAATGCTGAAGATGACGACCCTGAATTTTATTATCCACAACTCTCTGAAAAAAAGATTACGGGGATTCCCACCGCTATTCTTCGAGAATTATATCCCTCAGTGGATGTGCTTGGTCTGAGTGCCCTCTCCCCTGGTGAAATCAACCAATCGACAAAAATTTGTTGAACCTGCTACACTTCAGACACTGTAGGAAGTGCTGGGGATACCAAGAAAAGCAAACAGTCCGTCCACCGTTTGACAGCTTGTGTTACTGGGGAGTGAAAATCTGCATGACCAATCAATAATGGTGGCATTCTTTCCCCAAAGTGGCTGATGTCAACAGTTTGCACTCGACCCAAACACACCCACGTGTATCTGAGCCTCAGTTTCTTCATCCAGAAGGAGGGCATTAGGCTGGATGATCTATTTCTGAATCTGGAGCATTGAGATTTCTCTGGGCCTTTAAGTCCCCCTTTGTACAATGAGAGGATTGGATTAGGCGAGGCAATGGGGGAGGGAGGAATGGAAGGAGAAAACCCAGGCTTGTAGATCTAGAGAGAGTTGGAAGAGACCATCACAAAGAAAAACCCTGGGCATGTGCCCAAGACATCTTCCCCAACCCCTTTGAAAAATGGGGGCGGGGGAGAGAGGATCCACAGCTGTAGAGCATCACATATGACATCAGAGGAGGCTGATTTATTATTTGATTTCACTGATTTTTTTTCTTTTATTGCTCCTTTTCCTATTTCTAGGAAAATATTTGGCATAATGGTTGGTTCTCTGGGAAGACAAGGGGGAGGAATACAGGGGGAAATCTAGGTAATACAGAAACAAAAGATAAGAAATAGCTATTAAAATCAAAGGACACCATTTAATTCAATCCCCTCCTTTGACAGACGAGGAAACTGAATCCTAGAGAGGCCTGAGATTAAGTGACTTGCCAAAGGTCCCATCAGCAGTCAATGTCGAGTGAGAGTCACAGCTCGACCCCTCTGATCTGGGGTCCTATATTCTTTCCAATTTACCATTCTGATTCAGATCCCAACTGCCACTTGCTGCCTGGGGGTCCATGGACCAGTTCCCTTGACTCCTTGGGGCTCTGTTTTCTCCTCCATGAAATGGGATGCATGGGCTAGATGGCTTGTGAGGTCCCTTTTTGCCAGGGGTGCCTGGATGCTAAATGTCTAACAATTATCTGAAAAAAACTGTGCCCAGCCCCCACTTTTAAGTTTTATGGGCATCACCCACAGCTTCTCTCTGAATCTCGATAATCAACAAAACAAAAGGCAAGCGGTGATGAGCATTTGCCAGCGTGTAGGTAGGGCAGTTGGCTGATTGGGGCTGTCCCCAGCATGTTAGACCCCATGTAAGGGTGAGACAAGGGTGTGTTTTCCCCCTTTTTACTTTTATTTGCATCAGCTCTGCTTGGTAATAAGCATCACACCTTTCCTGGTGCTGTCCCGTCCCATCTGGAAAGCGTTACCAGCCTCTTCATCCTTTGACCTTCTTTTGATCTCTCTAGGCTGTCAGAGGCCTCAGCAATTAGACTTGACTGTAACTAATTGGTGATGCTCCTTGCCTCTTCTCCTGCCCCTTTTTCCATTGCCTAGTGATGTCAACTTTCCATTCCTCTCGAAAGCATGTCCACATTCGAGGCCCCGGCAGATTTTCCACGACTTCCCTCCCCAGGCTGATGGTGTTTCCCTAGATAGCTTGGAGCAAAACACTTCTATTGCTTTTCAGATGGGACATCCCTTGTTCCCTGTCTCCCCGGACCCTCGTGTTTGGACTCTTGGTTGCAAAGAGCTAGAAGGAAGCTTGGACGTTGTTCCATCCAACATTCTCAAGTCAAACAAGGACGGATATCGATCTGGGAGGGACCTTAGAGGTCATCTAGCCTAAGCCCCCAATCCTTTCTGACAGAGGCCCGGGGAGGTGAAGAGACTTGCTCACGATCACACAAGCAATCGGAGTCAGAGATAAGATTCAAGCTTGACTCCTCTGCCTCCTGCCCTACGAGGTTACCCAGGAAGTGTTGAGCAGAGCTCGGCCTTGAACCTGGCTCAGCCAACTACAGATCTAGCAATCTTCCTAGCGTGTCTGCCCGGCTCTCCCTAGTGACCCCCATCCACCCTTCTGTCCCTCCACGGCCAGTTTTAGAGGGCTTCTCCTCTGTGGAAGATGTGTCCCCTCTGCATGATCTAGTCCTATTCTGGAACCGCACATTTCTGGCTCTTCTCTCCCAGAAGCACAACCCGGCCGCTGTTTTGCTGGAGTAAGGTCGCTGGCCTTTCCTCAGCCTTCTCCTTTCTGGAGGCTGAACTCCACTGTGATGGCTTTGCCAGATTTGGGGCCAGATAATCAGGGCTTGACCACTGCTTCTGGGTGCAGGCAGGCGCTGCTTCGGGCTCTGGGGCTTCCTCCCAGGCCCAGGAGACTTTGGCTTCTGCTTCTTTGTAGATTTCTGCTCTAGAACCCCCGGCAGCCACCAAAAAACCCATCTGCAGTCTCCATCTTTTCATGGGAGTCTGTCGTCTTGGGATAATGAGTTTTTATGAGATGTAATTACAAGGTCTCATTACTGGCCATAGAGAAGAACATGGGCTCATAAATTATTAGATGAGGTCATTATTTCATTTGGAAGCGCCATCCTGAGCCAAGGCGTGGGGGGTTTGTTTCTGGTGTATTTGACGTTCTTCCACCTTCGTGCCCATTTCAGGTCACCTGAGGCCATCCTCATTTCTTCCCAACCCTTAACAATCCATATAAACGGATCCGGTTCCATGACCTGTGAATCATGCCATTTATCTATATTTATTTATTCCTGGGCTGGAATCAAATTGTTTTATGGCCTTATAATTTATGGTGTCATTAACCTAATGATGAGCTTGCAGATTTTCCTTACAGCTTGCTCTGATTTCGCTTTAAATATGCACACGAATGGATCTTGGAGATGGCGATTGCTACATGGGAGGAAACCCAAGGGTTAGAGTTCGGAGGCCTGGGGCCTCCTCTGGCTTTGACACTAAGAAGCTGAGTCCCTCTGAAGCACTGGCTTGGACCAGAAGCCTCTTGGATCCCTTCAAATTCTTAATATCTGTGATTCACTGAAGTTCCTTTCCCTCTCTAGGGTTTCTCAGGAAACTGGAGTCAGAGAGAGGCTCAAGGATTGCCTTGGCTCACTAGCTAGCAGATGACAGACTCAGGATTTGAACTCAGGTCTTTCTGACACCAAACCCAGCACTCTGTCTTCTGGGTTGTGTCTCATGAAGGGATTACACCAGATGATCTTGAAGGTCCTTTCCAGTTCAGACATGACGGCAGATCTCATTCTCCTTAAAGGAGCCCTTTGGCTTTTGAAATGAATGCCCAAGAGTCCTGTACTCCAGTGCAGGCCCAAGGAAGCCAGGCACCCTTGGCCTGGAGGCCCAGATGCTGGAAGTGTTAGTTAGCTATTAATGTGGTGCCTCCTGAGAAAGCCTTTGTCTATGGCCCTGGGGATGACGTTCATGTCCCCTCCGGAGATAAAGCTCCCAACGGCCCATTGCTCATTTGGGACTCCAGCCGCTGCTTTCCCTGAGATAAAATCCCCCTGAAAGTGGGCGTGGGGCTCATTGGTCAAAGTCTGAAGGACCATGGCTTTCAGATAGTTCTGAATACTGTACTTAGCTTCTTCATCCCAATTACAAGGGACAGGTAGGATACATTTTTCCCCCACAGAGTTAATAATTAACCCTGAGGCTGACCCCTAAGACTGCCCGATTCAGTGGCTGGTGAATGGGCCCTTTTGTTAGGTGGCAGAGACCTCTGGCTTCAGGACAGCCTCTCAGCAGAACAGGCAATTAGCCACCTCCCACCCCCAGACGCGCATCTGACATAAATATGCTTCTTCCCTCAATGTTTTATTTGTTCTCAATCTAAAAGATCAGACCTACTTACTCACAACCTGCAGAGAGACAGAGACAGAGAGAGACACAGAAAGACAGAGAGACAGAGACAGAGAGAGTGTGTGGAAGATGACCTGTAGCCTATCACCTCTCCTGGAAAATGATTCTAACGTATACCTAGCCATGTTGAGATCTTTGGGAGTCTTTTTGTGTGTACGTGTATATATGCACATATGTATAATGTATATATGTGTGTGCCAGGATATCTACCACTGGGGGCACCCCAGTTTTCTAATCCCCTGGAATCTGGGCAGTCCAGGAGAGGAGCGCTTATTTCATGCCATGAAAGATAGGTACCCACTAACAATTCTTGCTTCAACCCAAGTTCATACATCTTAGATGATGGCTGATGCCAAGAGGTTTGTAGTACAATGACTAACTACAAAAGGCAGACTTTCATGGGGTCATAGATTTGGAAGGGGAAGGGACCATTGCAGTCATTTAGTTCAGCCCCCTTATTTTGCAATTAAGGAAACTGAGGGCCAGAGACATGTGGCCCTGCCCAAGGTCACACAGGTAGGAAGTGACAGAAACGGGGCTTACACCTTTGTCCTTTCCCTCTGAGTCTGGTACCCTTACCCTTCACCACGTTGCCTGTCAAAAGGAGAGGCTGAGGAGGCTTGCCCATCACTGGGGTAGAGTAGAAAGAGTCCTCAAAGATCATAAAAAGAGAGAAGGACCCACACGTACAAAAATACTTATAGCTGCTCTCTGTGGTGGCAAAGAATTGGAAATTGAAGGTCTGTCCATCAACTGGGGAATGGCTGAACAGCTTGTGGTATATGGACATAGCGGAATACTATTGTGTTGTAAGAGAGAACGAGCAGGCGGAGTTCAGAGAAACCTGGAAGGACTGACACGAACTGATGCTGAGTGAGATGAGCAGAACCAGGAAAACACTGTACAGAGTATCAACAACATTGTGTCTGATCAACTGTGAGAGACTTGACTCTTCTCAGCAATACAATGAATGGTCCAATATCCAAAGGACTCATGATGGAAAATGCTCTCCACACCCAGGAAAAAAAGAACTGTGAAATCTAGATGAAGATCGAACCATACTATTTCTATTGTTTTTGTTCTTGTTGTTGTTTTTCTTTTTTGAGGGTTTTTTCCTTTTTGCCAGATTCTTCTTTCACAGCATGACTAATGCAGAAATATGTTTAATGTGATTGGACATATATAACCTATATCAAATTACTTGCTGTCTTGGGGAGGGGGGAGGGAGAGGAGGGAGAGAGAAAAATTTGAAACTAGAAATCTTGCAAAAATAAATGTTGAAAACTATCTTTACATGTAACTGGAAAATAATACAATACTTTTATGGAAAAAAAGAGTCCTCAAAGTTCTGGCTTTAAATCCTACATTTCCCACACGCCTTTGGGTAATACATTTCTCTTCCCTGGAAGGCCACAGTTTCTTCAACTGTAAAATGGAAATGATAATAGCATCTACCTCCCAAGGCTGTCATGAGGATCAAATAAGATATGTATAAAATACTTGGTATTGTGCCCAGCACATACTAGGTGTTTCATAAATACCATCTATTTCTAATAGAAATGGGGTTCTTTTGGGGGCAGCTTGGTGGCACAGTGGATAGCACACCGGCCCTGGATTCAGGAGGACCTGAGTTCAAATCCAGCCTCAGACGCTTGACACTTACTAGCTGGGTGACCCTGGGCAAGTCACTTAACCCTCATTGCTCCGCCAAAAAGAGAAAAAAAGAAATGGGTCTTTTTGCAAATGAACTGTTCACATCTCAGCAAATAGGTCTAACCAATGTGGAGACAAGATCTAAATTCTGGGTCAAAAACAATTGCATTCAAACTCCCCTTTCATTGAGTTGGAAAAGTGTGTCGAAGGATGATTAAACTTACTTTTATTGAGCTACCAGGCAGACCAAAATAATAAAAGCACCTTGACTGCCTGTGGGCAGGGATCTGCCAAGTGGAAACAACTGCTCATGCATGCAAAAGATCCCAGCATCCCCGGTGAAAACCTCCCAGGTGCAGGATTTATAAGTTGCTTTCAATTTTAGAAGAACTCCGCATCTGAAGTTGACATTTTAAGGCACTCTTCAAAAACGCTGGAGACACACCTTCACAGACAGGCAGCCAAGGGTGTTGGGTCATCTGAAATCAGTTTTCTGAATCGGCTCTTCATGACAGAGGAAGATGATTCCCAGCCACCAAAGGCATTTAGGGGCAGCATCCGATTTTCACTCCAGCTGTAACCGTTTCCCATTTGGGGTTCCCTGCTTAGAAGCACTCTGGGAGATTTGGCAATAAAAAAGAAGAAATGAAGATGATTAAAGGGTTGGTTTGGTTGCCCTGGAGAAGAGAAGGCTGAGGGTGATGGTCACAGACCTCACACATATCAAGAATTCCTATAAAGGGTCAGTGGCTGCTCTGCTAACAGGATGGAAGGTAAGTGAGGCTGATTCTAGCCCCAGGGAAGGCTTCTTGGTTATGAAGCAGTGAATGTCAGCAAGATCACTTGTGTTAAAGATACAACAAAGAGATCATTAGGAATGTAGTATTAAAAAAATAAAGCACCATTTTCATTGAAAGTGGGTCTACAAGGATGGGGGGCAGGGTGGAACTCATCTTCATTCTGTGGAAAACCACCATTTTCCAAATGCAGAATGGCAATGTCTGAAAACCAGGTCAACCACTTCAAATATTAGTGGGTAGAAGGAAGCTCTCTTGTGCAGCTTTGAAGGGAGGCAAGGCTTCCAGAAGGTTATAACTGTCTTAGCATCATGCCTGGCACATAGCAGGCACTTACTAAATGTTGATTAATAGAAAAAACTCCTGTGGCTACATAGGGAATTTGAATTCAAATTTTTTTTAAAAAGATGAAAGCAAGGATAGGAAATAAGGATGTTTGAGTCTCCTAAAAATAGCATACAGAAGGTTAAAGTTCAACACACACTGAGAGTGATGATAAAAGCTAAGGATAAGAAAAGGTATTTTAAGGAAAATCTATGTTGGATACCAAAAGTTACAGAGCCCTAGCTGACCAGCCCTGATACATGGGGATTTCCTCATCAGTTCACTATGCCAATAAAATCATGTGTCAGGTCATAAAAGAAAAAGAGAGTAAGTCAGAGAAAGGTCAACGTGTTGAAGACTGGGTTAAGTCCTAGAATGCTCCAGGGCTTCTTCAATGAGATCTGTGACCACTCAAAAGAGATTAACCTGACCATCTACATGGGAAAATAGACATGGATGAAAAATGTACTTTTCCCAGATAACAACTTGTCACAACCTTTGAAACTTGGAAGAGAACTCAGTGGCCATCAATCCCAGCCCATGCGTGAAAGGAATCCTATGATAACTCACTAAAATAAGCAATTGTCCACCATCTTCCTGAAGACCTTCAAGGAGGGGCAATCCACCACCTCTCCAGGTATCCCAATCTCCTTCTGGGTAGCTTGAATGGTACGGAAGCATTTTGAGTTACTCATTCTGCACAGGTATTTGGGGTGGGCTCTAAGAGCAGATGGAGAAGTCACACAGGCTATCCAATGATCTCTGAATATTCCTCGTTGTCAAATGCATCATTCTTAATGCTCACATCCACCCATTGCCATTAGATAGTGATGAATCAAGGGACCAATCACCTATGGCCAAGTTTTCAGGGGATTCATGCATGAGTGATGTAAGTGGGCTGAAATTGTAATGTTGACTTGGCCATAGGAAGTGGTGTAAAAACCTTCATTAAGAACCTATGTGATGGAGCAGCTAGGTGGTGCAGTGGATAGAGCACCAGCCCTGGAGTCAGGAGTACCTGAGTTCAAATCCAGCCTCAGACACTTAACACTTACTAGCTGTGTGATCCTGGGCAAGTCACTTAACCCCAATTGCCTCACTAAAAAAAAAAAAATAATAAAATAAAAGAACCTATGTGACAGAAGAAGGCAGTAGAATGGTCCAGACACAAGAGGAATATGGATGACCTGAGCTCCAAACTGGTTTCCACCAAATATTAAGAGACTTGGCAAGAGGTCCAGTGACTTGCCTGCAGTCACACAGCTGGTAGGTGTCTGGGGTGGTCCATTAGATAGAGCCTTGGGCTTGAAGTCAGAAAGACTTGGGTTCAAAACATCCCTTAGACACTTGCTAGTTGTGTGATCCTGAGAAAATCACTTAGCCTCAGTTTCCTCAACCGTAAAATGGGTATCATGGCACCTGCTTCCCAGGGTTGTTGTAAGGATCAAATAAGATTATGTTTATAAAGTGCTCAGCACAGTGCCCGGCACAGTGTGGGCACTGTGTAACTGGTTGTTAGCCCATTCCTCCCTTTCCTTTTTCTCCTCCCATATCTCCCTCCATCTCCAACCCCTCTCCCCTTCCACCTCTTAATTATGGAAGGTCATTTTATCCAACACCAAAGTCCTTAAAACAGCTGGGTTTCAGGGCAGGATACAGAGCACAGATTCTAAGCATTTCATAGAACTCTCCCCCTTCCTCAATTCATGGGGCAGAAACAAGTAGGCCGGTAGCCTTGGAAGGAGACACTTGTCTCTGCAGAGACTTGCTCTCTCTTAGGCTTCTGGCCATTTCCATGATGACTAATGGATGAAAGTTGAATTTGGGTCAGGTTTCAACTATTGTTTTACTCTTTCATTAAACATTTCTTTGTCTTTGATTGTGGGTTTATGAGAGTGAGGTAATGGCTGCCTTGCCTATCAAGCCCTCTGTGGGTGTGGTTTTATTTTTTTTAGTTTCCCTTCCCCCCCAGTGCCCCTGTCAAGCCACCATCAGCCCAGGTCTTCGTGAGGTTCATTGTCCTGCTTATTTTATCTTGCCTCCTATGTCATCTTTGGCAGTCCTTTGAACTTGCTCCAAGTTGTCAAAAATCCCTTTGAAGTTTTCAGTCCAGAAATAAAAATGTTGCTTCGAGAAACACTAAGACTAGAGGTTCTTAACTTGGGTTCCACAAATCACCAGTGGTCATCCAGGGAGGGGTCTCAGGGCATCTGTGACTCTGGATGGGAAAACAAGACATTGTTATTGTCCCCTACCTCTAACTGAAATTATTGAGCATTTCCTTCAATTATGAATTAATTCTTAAAACCCCATTATTGTGAGAAACCATCCAATAGTTTCTCCAGAATGCCGGAAGTGTCCGCGACACCAGAAAGAACATCTGCCCTAGAAATAGAATCCTTCTTTCTTGATATGGATGAATTTTATAAATTCTTTCATGGGGGGGGGGAGGGCTAAGTTGAAGAAGAAGAAGGGGAAGGCAGGGCTGTGCTAGTTTGAATGGAAGAGATTTTAGAAGGCCACGATGTGAGTGAGCACCAAGATAGGGAAGCAAAAAACGAACCAAACAAAAAGCAGCTCGTGCCATTTATCCCAGGCTCCTTCAAGAGGCAGGTTTCCAACAGGAAGGTCAGTCTGATGCCTGGTGCGCTGTTCCAGCATCATCTGAAAGAGAAATCACAGAGTCCAAAGGGACCTCAGGGGCCACTGAGTCGGACCCATCCCTGAACAAGAATTCTTTTCACATGATCACTTCCTAGCACTTATTCAGCCTTGGATTGGAGACTTCCAGTGAGGGATGTTCTTGCATCTAACCAAAATCTTTCTCTGTGCACCATCGCCCCCTCCTAGTTTTGCTCTCTGGGGGGTCTTACAGAAGGAGGTATTGCCACTTTCCACAACAACCCTTCAAACTCCAATGGAATTCTGCCACCTTTTAGAAAGGGTATAATGGTTGCTGATTGTGGCTAGGGGTCTGGAGACCATGCTAAAGAGGGATCGATTCAAGAAACTTTATTTTTCAGAAGAGAAGACTTGAGGGAAGGACAGGATCCCTGTTGTCAGGTATTAAAGGGTATTACAAGGAAAGAGGAATTAGTTGTGTTTGCCTTGGCCCCAGAGTGAAGACGACAAGCAAAGGACCAAAAGTGAGATTTCAGTTTGATGTCACCAAAAACTCCCTGACGATGAAAACTGTCCCTAAGCAGGCTAGCTGGTTCCAGGGGGTTGGGGGCTTCCTTCACTGGAGATCTGCAAGCAGAGGCTAATGGCCCCTTGTGGGACTTGATAGAGAGTGTTCCTGTTTGGGGCTGGGATGTACCAGATGGCCTCTGACCTCCCTTCCAGATTTGAGACTCTTTAATTCTGAAATGTTGCTTTTATGCCCAGAATCCCATGTGTACATATAGGGACAAACTCTTCATCATCTGGAAAAGCCATTCTTAACCCTTTTTGTGTCATGGACCCTTGAGGCTTTGGCAGTCTGGTGAAGCCTGTGTACCCCTTCTCAAAGTCATGTTTTTAAATGCATAAAATAAAATACATAGGAAATACAAAGGAAACCAATTATACAGAAATAGTGATCAAAATGTTGAGAAAGAAGTTCACAGACCCAAGGTAGAGAACCCCATTCTGGATCATGTTTTCTTTTCAATCATGAGTTTCAGATTTCTAGATTTTTGGTGGCATATTTAGTAAACTGAGGCATCTTTATACCCACTGCTGTTCCCTATAAGAGTGGAGTCTTGATGTAGGACCAGTTTGGTAGACATAGAGAGAAATTTTGAAAGGAATGTTTGATTAGCATGATGGAAACAAAGAGAAAGGAAGAAAGAGGAAAGGGAAAAAGTGAAGAGATGGATGGGAAGTGGGAGGGAGTAGAAGGAAGTAGGAAAAAAAGAGGAGAGCAAGAGAGGGAAAAGAGAAGATAGAGAGGGAGGAAAAGAGAACAAAGAAAGGAGGAAGCTATGAGCCAGCAGGAGCCAGCAATTAATTACAAGAGACAGCTTCCAGGAAGGGGTGAGTATCACTTTAAGAACTTCCATGCACTTAGATCTGAGGTGAGGGTAGAGCTTGTTTGTAATCAATTAGTCAATCTGTCAATCAGTATTTATTAAGCTCTTGCCACATACCAGGTACTTGAGAGCAGCAAAGGTAAAAATGAAATAATCCCTGATCTACAAAAGCTTACATTTTACAGTGGATGGTGGGTGGTGGGTGATGGGCATGGAGAACATGTATACAAATAAAATTAAAATGGGTACAGAGTAAATACAAAGTGGAAGTGGATATACTAGAAGTCATGGAAGAGGTAGCATTTGAACTGAGCTTTGAGGCAAAGTCACGATTCTAAGTTATCGGTGAGGATGGGCAAAGGCATGGAGTGGGGAGATCAAATGATACATGTGAGACACAGCAAGGCCAGCTTGACCAGGCCCTAGAGTGTGTGAAGGGGAGGAATGAGAAGTAAACCTGGAGAGATTGTCGGGACTCATGTGGTGAGGGATTTTGAATCACAAATGGCTAAGTCATCCTTTTATCTCAGAGGTACCAGGGAGCTATAGATGCTTACTAAGGAGGGTAGTGACATAGCTCATGAGACCAGAAGGGAACAGGGGATGGGTATAGGGATGGAAATGACCATAAAAGGAGACTGAGCCTAATCTGGGACTAAAATCCCAGATGTTCACAAAGCAGGGAGGTGAGTCCCATCCCACTGACTGGAAAGACGAAGTCTAGAGAACCTGGAAGAGAAGATGTGACCTTCCCCATTTCATCATCTTAGAACTGGCCAAGGTCTTAAAGTTGTTGATTTTCCTCAGTTTTCTAGAGAAGGAACCTGAGGCCTTTCCATCATTATGCCATAATCTTCCTGAAGGCAACAAAAGCCTCCTTTTGCCTTTCTTGGTGTCCCCCATGCTTAGAGTAGAGCCTGACAAATAGTGGGCGCTTAAGAAAGCCTCTTTGGCTTGACTGGACTCCCCAACCCCATTGGCCAGGACTTTGTCATATGTTTCAGAAGCTCCTAGGCAAAGTCACATGTTTATGAATGATGAGGGGCTTTGGCTCCACCCTATCTAATGACTGCCCTGCATCAGATCCAATCACACCTCTTTGCTCCAAAGGCAGAAATACAACTTGAAGGCAGAAATGCTTCCTTCCAATTGAGTGTGCTTTTCAATTCATTCCTAAGTACTCTAATCCCCAGGTTTTTGAGGGCAGATTAAATCATCAGTCTAGAAAGTAGATCCTGTCTATCATGTTGTCCTTTGAAAGAGAAAGCTTTGAGGAATGGGCAGAAACATGAGCATGCAATGTTGGCCGCCCCAGGCTTAGGGAGACAACACAAAGAAGCAATCATGATTGATTCCCTGGGCATTAGCATTATTAATGGAAAGGCTAATGCCAAATGTGGGTAAGGAAGGTTGGAAGACTGGTGACTGCTGGCCAAGGAAAAGACTTTGCCGCTCATTCCTAAGGGGTGTCCTGTGGTAAACAGCAAGTTTTTACCCAAAGTATAACAGACGTTAGAATTATGATGAAATACAAGTTCTCATCTCTTTTATCTCAGTCTATTATGTGCTGGCCAAGCACTCAGTCGAGTATCCGTGAAGCACCAGCACTAGGCTAAGCCCTGACGATACTAGGACAAAGGATAAAACTGTCCCTGCTCTCAAGGAGTTTACATTGTAACGGAAGGGAAATTAAAGACATCTGTAAGTACAGACCAAACAAATGCACAGGAAAGGGTGGCTGATTAAAGGCAATGAAAGGACAGACGAGGAAACAGACTTCTCTCCTTTAGAGAGGTGGGGCATTGTGGGTGTGAAATGTGGCATACCCCATCAGCCACGGCCACTGGTGGGTGACTTTTCTTACCTCTTTTTCTGAGATAAGAATAATTCTGGGGCGGGAGTGATATTGGGCAATATGTAGTATAAACAAACGCTATCAATAGAACTTAAGCATTTAAATAGATTGAAAATATGACGACCATTTAGCTGCATGTTGGTCAGTGGGGATGGGGGGAGGGTGACAGCCTCATCATCAGGTGAATGGGACTGTACCTAGGATTTCAATGGAGGGGGGACTCGTGATGAGAAAACTCTACCCAAGCAGACCAACACCTGCCCTGCTGTTTATGGTCTCTGAGAGCTTCCCAGAGCTATGGGAGGTTAAGGGACTTCTCCAGGGGCAGAGCTAGAACCCAGGCTATCCTGACTCCAACAGTGAGTGCCTCGCTCTTCACAGTAGCAGATTCAGCACTGGCAGAGGCCACACACCCCCTGGAAGTGAAGAATCAAAAGATTTAAGGAAGTTAAAGGACTTGTCCACAGTCACCTGGGTGGTAAGCACTATAAGCTCAGATCCGTTCCAAGTGACGGGGATGGAAAAACCCAAAGTCGTTCTAAATGGGGTTTCCTCTCCTGGGGCCTGGGGCACCAGAATAGCTTGTCCCAGAAAAGCCGACTCTTTCTTTTGAGACGAAGGAGAATGGTGTTCCTGCTCTGGCTTCTATCACCTCCCCGGTGAATGGGGCACCAGCTGAAGACCCGCATTTGCTTCGACATCATTCTGTTTCCTCTCTCGCTGCTACCTCTAACCCACTCCTGCCCCTGCCCCCAGGTTGCACACACTCCTGTGGCCTAGTCTACACCAGGACTTCAGCCAGAGGACATAAATCTTATCTTAATTCAATTACCCTTTACATATATGCGTGTATACATGTATGTGCGTATGTATATATGTGTGTATATACATATATGTGCATATGTATGTGTGTGTATACACTGAATAATACAAAGCAGGTAAACTTAGAAACACTGTACATTGGGGGTGGAGGGATGAGGTGGAGAGAGGAACAGAGAGACCGAAGGCGGGGGTAGGAGAGGCACGCAGGCCAAGTACTAGAAGAACCATGTATCCAATTACAAATGCATTTTCTGTGCACATCTCCTCTAAAGGCTGGAAATGGATACACGTGTATTCAGCTCATCAGCCATTGGCATTGGGTGGGTATAATCTGCTTTTCTGTAGGCGACAAACACATCTTTTTCTCACCTGTTCCTCAGATTAATCCCTTAAGGCAACAGGGTCTTAAGATGGTGATAGAGGCTCGTGAAATTCCCGGAGACAGACGAGGGCATTCAGAGGCACTGACAGCTACTGAGGCATCGCTATAAGAGTGGTCCCTGCATCTGGATTTTGGCCACAGAATTATGGACCAGACAAGAGAGGACGTTCTGGTCCTTCAGCCCCTATTTGAGGAAAGTGAACATATGGTAATATTAGCATGGGGTTTTCACGCTAAAATTGAACTTGATACTGTATGTCCTTAGGCAACTTACTTCATATCTCCAGACCTCAGTTTCCACATCTATAAAATGGGAGGGCTGGGATGACTAGAGGAAAAATCAAAGAAGGTGAAGGATGTTTGTGTTCATCCCACACCTGGCTAGACTCCCTGCCTCACTTTTCTGTCACGATGTCTGCAGACTATGACAGGTGGTAAGGGGGATGACGAGTTGGGCCCCAAGGTAAACAGGCAAGCTGGGTTTCCTTTTACAAAGCTCCTTTAAGGACCCCAAACTTCCCATGAAAACAAAAGCGTGTCTTTAATGCCATCATTTTACTGGTGCTGCTCTGGATGGTGAGACATGGGAAGACAACAGTCACACACTGCTTAGAGCTGACCCTCCTGCTCAGGGCAGTGGAGAAGGGAGAGGGGGAGGAGGGGAGCAGCTGCCCTGCAGAGGAGCCCCGTCTTCACCACAGCATCACTAAGCAAGGGCCACAGACAACAAGTGGTCAGCCAAGAGCTCAGGCACCTCCCCGCTGTCTGGAAAAAGAGTGGGAGGCTTCTAGAGGCAACCAGTCCTTTTTGGTCAGACAGCATGGGAGATAACTATGAAAATCGTGTACAGTGTATACCATAAGAGTAAGCCTGGAGGGCCTCGAATGCCAGGCCAAGTAATTTCCATTTATCCCAGCAGGCCACAGGGAGCCACTGAGTGCTTCTGAGCAGAAGAGTTACCCAGTCAGCTCTATGTGTAAAGATGGTGCTTTAACGTGAGTATGGAATGGCTGTCCCTCCTTCCTTTGGCCTACCAAGGCTCTGGAAATCTCCCTTGTTTGCGGACGCTGAGGCCAGTTCTTCTTCCTGTTCCCTGAAGTCTCAGCTCATGCCCAAGGATCCCCAGAGCTCATCCTCCATCTGAGTGGCCTCTCTGGGCAAGCTGACCGGCCTCTTCAGAGCCGCTGCCGAGGAAAGTCTTTAAGTGGAAGTCGAGCACAAGGGGAGCCTCGGCATCAGAGACTCGCCTATGGGCATGAAAGCTTTGATCTGGAGATGGAAAACTCCCAGCAGAAATGCAGCCTTTTTTAAATAAAGGATCTGGGGCATTTTGAATCTCATTAACTCTGTGGTTTCTCAGCACAGTCATTTTACCGCTGAAATAACGGCCTCAAGTCCACAGCTGTAGAAGGGAAGAAGCTGCATCACAACGAAAATCCAATGGAATCTGGCCTCATGGTCTCTGAAAAAAAGAGAGGGTGAAGACAAGCAGGGCTTCCTGGAAGGAGGCAGAAAGTAAACGGGGTGGACTCTTTTCTTCTTCCTAATAAGAGGCTTTAAGGATGTAATGCCTAAATCACCTCCTGGCTCTCCTGTTCTGTGCCTCAAAGATGCTGCTTGGAATTCTGCTTTGGAAGGCACTGTGGTAGGTGGGAGGGGCAGCTGGTGAGAGGGCACCTACTGCCCATGCGACCATGTAACCTTTGACACTTAGGCCCCTGGTGTTGGCAGAGTCAGGGGAGATGATTTTTTACATCTCTAATACATTCCTCCTAAATGGGAACCCTAGATGGACCAGCGCATCATTCCACATGATTTTAGGCCAAAGACATGAGAACATGTCCGCTGACTTCATCCGAGCTACTGGCTTCAAGAAGCGCATTGCTTTGTTTGCTTACGCAGGTTGAAGGATACATAAAGGTAGAAATTAGTTGTCTGTACTTGGCCTACAAAATACCGGCTCCTCTGAGCTGTCAGCTCCACTTGTCTCAGGAATGGAGTTTCTAGTTGTCCCAGGGGTCTGATCCACAGATGCTGGTCCTTCCATTAGACGGGTGGGCCTCCTTGGTGGAGCTTGGGGCTCAGATCAGGCCTCTAGGAAAGGGATCATATGCAAAGAGGATTGAGTTCAGCTTGGTGGAGGTAATATTCATCCTACAGAGCTTTGGAGTCAAGTACTGGGCATATTCCCTTGTCTGGGTGATACACCAATACCCAGGAAACCTGCAGTGGCTTGAGGCCAAATCTACTTCCATAGTTGACTATTTCTTGCCTCCATGAAGGTACTCTCCCCCCCCCACCAAAAGAGTGCTTATCATCAAAGTCAGTTTGTGACAAATCAGTTTTGTATGATGTTTGTGCATAAATATCCCGGACCATTGATTTTGATGCAATCTTTAAAATGTATGAATACCCTAGTAGAGCCAAAGTGATCAACTGCCATTGATATGTCTTTGTGGTTGAGGCAGCACTTTCCAAATTCCAATTCATGTTATTCTTCCCCAAAACACAGTCAGGCAGTTGCTGAAGGTGTGGCCACCCCTATTTTTTGGATGAGGAAACAGGCTTGTAAAGGTGATTGTTTCACGGGCACACTACTGGTTAAATGTCAAAGGTGGGATTGAAACCCAGCTCTCGCCCAACTCCAGGTTCATTTGGTCATCCATTCTACCCCATGGTATAGAATGATGCAGAAATTATAAGGAGAATGGCCCTTCTAGTTATTCCCACTTATTTAATTAACAAAATTATTATTATTATTATTAAGTACTATTTGACTGTCTGAGGACGACCGGCTCTATTCACAAAGGCTCATCACCAATCTGGTGTCTGAGAGGCAAATCGTTTTTTAATCTACATCAATTCTGAAATCTATCAAACAAGAAGCATTTCTTAAATCCCCACTAGGCACCTCCTCTCAAGAACCTTGAATTCTACTGGGGAAAAAGCAAGAAGGGATTGGGATTCCAATGGATGAAATCTGTGACTGGCCTCACCTTCCTGCTGAGGAGTCCTGTGTGGCATTGGGCTGGACAAGAGGGAGGCTGAGGCCCCTTCTCGATCTCACCTTCCGGGGCTCTACAGTTCTGTGATTTGAGAAGGACACCTTCTACAGGGAAGAAGGAGCATACCCACAGGAGAGTAAACATGGTGTCAGTCTATATAACAAGATAGTATATGAAAGCATATATCCCATGTACTTTTATATATACGAACATTTCCACCAATGAGTTGTGTCTGACTCTCCATGACCCCATGTGGAGTTTTCTTGGCAAAGATACTGGAGTGGTTTTCCATTGCCTTCTCCAGCTGAATTTACAGATGAAGAAACTGAGGCAAACAGGGTGAAGTGACTTGCCCAGGGACACACAGCTAGTAAATGTCTGAGGTCAGATTTGACTTGGGTCTTCCCGACTCCAGGCCTGGCACTCTTATGTACGGTACCACCTAGCTGCTCCTCAATGATAGCTACAATCACAATAAGAACAACAACAAATATTTTTATACACATATATTATACATGTATACACATCTACTACTGTTTCACTTACATGTGTGTAATGCCTTAAGGTTTACAAAACACTTTACGTGTATTATCTCATTTTATCTACACAGTAATTGCAGAGCTGAGGGACATTACTAGCTGGTAGAGACCAGAGTGGGCTTCATGGAGGAGGTGGTCTTTAAACTGAGGTTTGAAGCATCTGTGTACTATATACAAGACATTTAGGGCACAAAGACAAAAGCTTTTCAAAAGCCCGGCTGTCTTTTGTTTCTCTTTGTATCCCCCACACTTAGCACAGGGCCTGCCACAAAGTAGACACATAAATGTTTATTGATTGATTGGTTGACGATAGGGCCCTTACTCTAGAGCTAGAAAGGATGGCCACTAAGCCCAATCCCTTCATTGTCCGGACGAGGAGACTGAGGCACAGAGACGTTAACTGACTTTGCAAAGGTCACCAAGCTGGTATACGGCAAAGCCCTGATTCAAACTCAGGCCCCATACTTCCAGGATCAGCATGAACATGCAGTGAGCTGCAGACTGGGTCCAGGAACACAGCTAGGTCGCAGAGGGGAGAGAGAGCGCTCACCACAAGGGGCTTCAGGAGAGGCGTCCGGTCAGGCCAGCTCCTTGCCCGGAGCCCAGGAGAAGGCTGGGGAGGAGTGATCAGAGAGGTGCAGGGGAGCCAAGACAGAGCAATGCAGCCGAGTCCGAGCAGGAGAGGGGGTGGGGTGGGGGGATAACAGTGTCCAAAACCACCGGGAAACCCCCAGCCTCGAGTTCCTTCTCCCCTTGGGCTTTGTTAACCCCTTCAGGCCTCAGTCTCCTCAGCAGTCAGAGGGACAGGCTTTCGGGTCCGTTCCACTCCTAAATATATGATTGTGACTCAGTGGAAAGAAAGGAAGGAGGAAACCCTGTTATCAGCCCCTACTCTGTGCCGGGCTCTGCGCAAAGTGCATTATGGACATTATCTCATTCCCTCTTCACAACTACCCTGGGACTCTTATTATTACCCCTATTTGTAGTGGAGGAGACGCAAGGCAGGCCCCCACGTGCTACCCATTGCACTGCCCAGCTGCCTAGCACTCAAGAGCTTGTTGGGAAGCTTGGGAAGAGAAATTTCCATTGGACTCTCTTGACTAATTACCTGCCCTTCCGTTAGAGCATGAAGTTGGCCTGCCAAGCCTTCTTTCAAGGCCTTAATGCCTGGTGATGGTTCATGGAAACCCTACCTGGAGTGCCAGCCTTACTGACAGCTGGGCTTTGAAGTGATCTCATTAGAACTGTCTGCCAACATAATGGGAATCATCCTATTTAAATGTAATTACTGGGGGCGGAGGGACTACAGACTGATGAACCCATGCTTGAGGGGTAGCACTTTGTTTTCTTTTGGAGTTTTAAGTTCCATTAGACCATAGAAGCAGAGCCTTTCCCTGCAGTCTGAAGTATGGAAACACTGAGTGTGGCCTGTGATACCAGTCGGAAAGCAACTTTTCAAATGTGTTTCCTTGCAGTTTGTTCCAGAGCCAAGAGACTACATTGGGATGGTTTTCATTGTCAAGCTCAGCCTTCAATGCACTTCTCAATACCATTGTGTTCAACTCAAGTGTGGTTCAATTCAACACATGTTGTTTGTTGAAGGCACCATTCTAGGCACCAGGGAGACAAAAGTAAAAATGGAACACTCCTGGTTTGAAGAAGCTTACATTCCAGAGGGGTGGGGGAGGACACAGGTAGTACTCAAGTAAACCGATGCCCGCTTACAGCTGAGGAGGGAGTGAGGGAGGAGCAAGGGCCTTGTGTAAGGGATGGCAGGTGAGCTCAACTTTGCAAGGAGCCAAGCTAAGAGGCAGAGGTGAGGAGACACTACATTCCAGACATTCCGAGGTGTAGCTCAGGGCCAGAGATGGAATGCCATGTACCAGGAAGAGCTGGCAATCCAGTTTGTCTGGAATGGAAAGTGAAGGAAAGGGAAGAACGTATAACTAGGGCCAATGAGGTAGATAGGAGACAGATGTGCAGGGCTGGGGACTGCATTTTATCACTGAGGCAATAGGAGCCACTGAAGATCCCTGCACGGAGGAGAGACATGATCAGGCCTGGTTTTAGATATATCAGAGGGGAGAGACCAGAAGCAGGGAGACCAAAATGGAGGGGATGAAGTCCTGGACTAGGGCAGAGGTTATGTTCAAATCTTCTATCTTCTTTCCTGGTAAAGAAATGAGAACTGGAATTCAGCAGGGTGTTTTGGAATCTAGCCAATAAGTAAAATGATTTTGCTCACCCCTCCCACCCCACCCCCACCTTGCTTGGCGCTGGCCAATTCAGCCAGCAGACACTGAATGAGTCAAAGGCAGGAAGCTCAGAGGTTGAATCCAAGGGGGCATTTGAAGATTGCCATTTTTTCTGACCATAACCCCCCCCCCCCCGAGATTGAGATAATTTGCCCTGGAAGAAAATGGAAAACATCATGATTATATATATTATAACATGGTGTGAAATCCCACAGACCACTTGAAAGTGTTCTGCAGAGCCTGGAGTTCCAGCCACTCTGTTTCTGGGGCTTCTATTACATACATCCATGTCAGGCTTCATTCACCAGCACTTCCTGAAATCTACGCTATTGATTTTACCAGGGAAGGAATGTTCTGGCTGTGCCTATGAATCACTGGTCCATGGAGCTCTGAGGCCAGAGACATCTTCTCATAGAATCATACACCTAGAGATGGAAGAGATCTTGGAGAACATTGAGTTCAACCACATCTTTTTACAGGTGAGGAAACTGAGGCTGGCCAGGGTCACTTGGCTAACAATTGAGGCAGGATTTAAGCTTCCCTGACTCCCTGCTACCTTCTATTGACCCAGCCACCTTTAGTTGAGTTTGCTCATTTTGCAGAGAAAGAAAACGAGATCGAGGGAAAAGAAGGGACTTTCCCCCCCTCCCACTGCTAGCTAGAGGCAGACTGGAGTACAGAGAACATAGAACAAACAAAATCAGCAAAATTTGAGTCCAAAGCCCATCTCAGACCCTTGCCAGCCATATGTGATCCTGGGACAGTCACTAAAGCTTTCTGAGAACCAGTTTCTTCATCTGCAAAGTGGGAATATTATCTATCAAACTACTCTTCTAGAGTTATTGGGAACTCACCTAAGACAGTTTTTGTAGCTGCTTGATCTTTACATAGCGATGACAATGATCCTTCCTCTGACTGAGCCCAGTGCTCTTCCTACTACGCCATCGGGCTCTCCGAATCTAAAGAGACTGTAGGGTGAGCAGTCGAAATGTTGTATAGCCCAAGCCCTTAAGGATGCACGTGTGTCCAGGTTAATAAAGCTGGACCCCAGGCATTGCTCCCCTCCCTGCTTTCCTACTGGCTTGGAACAGTGACAGGAAGTTCCTACATTCTCCCCTCCTGCTTCAGCCCTCATTAAGCAATTAGAAGACACCCCCATTTCACCGGTCCCAACTGTCCTTTGTCCCTAAGGTTATGACAGGGCAGCCTCCTCTTGGTGCCATCTGGCTCTTTGTCCAAAGAGCTGCAGACTGAGAAGGCCCTGGTGTGCTCCAGTGTCTGGAAGCTGCCCCACTATGTGCTGCCCTCAGTTGGGGGCATAGGAGGTGCACACTGGGCATCTGCTCTTCTCTTCCTTGGTGAATAATAATAGAGTTTTGTTAACCGCCATCCCCATGTCTCCCTGCTATTCTTTGCCCAACATTCCCTGCATCAGTCAGAGCAATCAGGGCTTTCTGAGATTCTTGCCAGGGTACCACAGTTAGACAAGGGGAAGCCAGGTGGTTAGTCGGACTCTCATACCTTCAAAAATCAGAAAACAGGGGCACAAAGCACCTATGTAATTACCCCCTTCTTTGTTTTTCTTCTGGTGCTAGCGAATGCCTTAATTTTCACACCACTCTACTGGGATTTCGTAGCACTATACTCGTTTATGTCACTGCATCCTTGATTTCCCATTGGGGAAAGAAGCCTATTAGTGGCCTGGCAGAAGGAGCCTTGCACTGGAAGCCAAAGGAGCTGAATTTGAATTCCACTTCTGAGATTGACTTGCTAGTTGTGTGGCCCTGGCCAAGTCACTAAGCCCTCTGAGGCTGGTAGCATTCACTTTCAGTTCCTCAGAAACTGTGGTGTTTCATGTCTCATAGTCATTCACTCATATTGGCATTAAATAGTTTGGCCTCTGTTCTTGGGAGAAGCTTGGAAACTTTCAAGGAGTTTGGCATGACGGAATAAGATTGTCCAACTTTGGATTTCTTAGACAAGTCTAAAATGATCACGATGACAAAGCTTTGTCATCAGCACACACCCACGTCCTCACTTCCAGCCCCAGACTCCACCAAAAAGTCACAGGCGCTTCAGGGATGGATGGCATTTTTCTGGACACAGCCTTGCCCCTCTGGGTGTGAGAAGTCTTTTATTTATGGATTCTCTTCTCTGTATACAAGATTTTGGAACATTTAAGGCCTTTTTTTCCCCAGGGAAGAACTGTGTCTGCTCAGTCCCAACCACAGTTGAAGGCTTGTAGAAGCATGTCTGTGCTGCTGTCGGGATGCCTGATTGATGACCCCTGAAGAACGTGAACATTCCTTCCATTTTGACCTAGAACAGCACTTCTGGTCTCAGTGTTTAATATTTACAGTTAACAAGGTTTAGAGGTGGGTGGATTTTCTGTGTGTTTGTTTTTCAAATAGTAGCTTCTAGAGGAACAGGGTGGCCAGACTCCCAATATAGCCCTGTCTCTAATGGCTGCTTTCCATGTGACCTTGGGCCTTCAGTGCCAGGAGCCAGCCTAAAACATCATGGAGTCGTAGACTTTGGACTTCAGTCAAACCCAACCCACTCACCTTACAGAAGAGGAAACCGAGACTTCAAAAGATGAAATGATTTGCCCGTCACTCCGTTGGTAATTGTCCGAAGTGGAATTTTAACCTAGATCTTCTTGACCAACTCTGTGCACCTGGCCAACTCCATGCTGCATCTCACCAGCTCCAAAAGATATTTAATGCTTGATGAATTGGATTGAATTGAATTGAAAGAACTCAATAAGACCTTCCAAATTAAAGCTATATCCATTGAATACTTAGTTCTATTAAGGCAAAAGCATGCAGAGACTATCAAAACATAATCAAAAATATTTTTTAAATATTAAAACCTTAAAGAGGTCCAAGTACTTGAAGATTACACAAAAGCTTTGTGCTTCCTCTGAAAGTTCTCCACCTTTACCCAGTCTCACCTGTGGCTCCAAGAATCTGTAGCACGCACAGCAGCCACATCCCAGTAAAACGGACTTGGAAGGTGTCCTAAAACAGGTAACTGACAAGCCTCAAACCCATTGGTGGGTTAGGGGGATGCCTACTCCAAGCATGGGAAGACTTCCCCAGGTGGAATGGGAAGATGAGAACAATTTGGTCCAACAGCCATGAAGGTGGAGAGCTTAGAGTTTGGTTAGTCATTGAAGATAACAAGGTCATGCACTTTATCCTGGGCTATTGCCAGTCATCTCGACTCTTGTCCTTTCACTGGCCTTCAATGACTCTGAAAGAAAGAGTGAGGCTGATGACTTGGTGCAGCTCTGACTCACTTAAACCCAATTCACACCCAAGTCATCACCCGTTATGTCATTGGTCCTCTTTGAAAATGAAGAGCGAGCAACACCACTCCCCATATATCTAGCACAGTGCCCGGCATATAGTAAGCTCTTAATACATGCTTCTTGGTGGAGTGGTTGATTTTAAATCTCAGAAGAGAAACTTGTCTCCTATAGCTAACCAAACACATGAACTCTCCTGGTTGTAAACTAGGGGACTGAGGTAAAGCCTGGGTCCCTCACTTAGGCTGTATCATTTGTGTAAAGCCACCCTCTGGCTGCATTCATGGATCCCTTCGAAAATGGCAGAACAAGAAAACCAGCCAAAGGATTGTTATTTGTGCCTATTGCAGTGGGGGCTTCCCCCACAAGGGGCATTTGGTGAATCAGTGGGATAGATCTGTGAGTGATGTCTCCTTTTTCACCCTTCCCCCACAACCAATTGTAGGCTCCTCTCCTCCACATTCATGGCACCTCCTCAATGAGCCCCCTCCCACTAGTGGCCATCTGAGGTTGGCCAGGGCATGGTTGCCTGAAGCTTGGATGGTGTCCTAAGCCCCCTCCCCCGATCCCCTCCAGTGTCCTCACACCCTGCTGCTCTATCATCTTGTGGAAGTGGTGCGCTCTGTGTTCTAGAGTACTGGCCGTGATAGGGCAATTTTACATTACAAAATGATTCTTTTCTATAAGAATTAGTAACCCAGGATGGCCAGAATGAGTGGGTCTTGATTAAATCATCCTTCTTCCCAAACTTCCTTCCTCTGGACTTCCTGAATTCTGTTGAGGCTGCCACCATCCTGCCCATTGCCCAAGCTCACAGTCTCAGGGCTAGTCTTGACTCCTCACTGGAGTCACTCCAACGGTTCCTTCAGTTGTTAAATCTTGACATTTCTATCCACACAACTTGTCTGGCATGACTCTTGTCATGCACACTTTGCCTCCCCCCACACACAGTGAAGCCCCCCCCATGACCTCACACCTGGGCTCCCTGACTCAAGTCACCCCCACTCTAGTCCAACCTTCCCAAAGCATAGAGCTGACTACATCGTTTTTTACATTATAAACTCCAGTGGTCTCT
Source organism: Dromiciops gliroides (assembly GCF_019393635.1). Taxonomy (NCBI): domain Eukaryota; kingdom Metazoa; phylum Chordata; class Mammalia; order Microbiotheria; family Microbiotheriidae; genus Dromiciops; species Dromiciops gliroides. The sequence goes on from NC_057865.1 coordinate 9,683,749, forward strand.
TAAAATTATATATTATTTCATCTTTGCCTTATCCTTTTAAACATGTCTTTTTTGTCTTTTTATAATGTACATAATTATTAGTACAGAGGAACATAAATACGATTTATAAGTAAGTGTACACGTGTTGGGGTGGACACCCAAAAAATCCTCCTTTTAGAGTTGTATTAATTAGCAGGATAAAAGCATAATTAACATCATCAAAGATTCCCTCCAATTCTAAACATACTTTACACTGTCAAAATCTACCATCAGCAAGGGGCAAGCACCTGTTGCACTCACCAGAGACCTAGCAGCCCTGTACTGAAACCTGGTATCTAGGGGAATGGCTTCTACCTTCCGCCTGACACTTTCCCTAAATTCCCAACACACCCTCTGGGTCCTCTGCCATCCTGGGCAACTTTGTGGAGAAGCTCCCACCTGCAGAGTCCCTTTGCTAGGATGCTCTTCTCCTGGTACCATTTCTCACCCTAGACCCATGGGATCAAGGCACCCACACCCCCATATCACAGCAAGGTTGTAACAAACCAGTGAAAGACTGAGATTGCTGGTCAAGGAGGCATCGATGGGAAGAGGAGGCAAGCTGATCCCCTACCCGCAGCTCAAGGGGTAACAGGTGGACAGGCTACAGGAACCCTGTTGCCCATGTAATGTCGGGAGACCTGGAAGAAGACCCCTCCCCCGATCCACACACTGTGGGTGGCCCTTTGTGAAGGAGAATGTGACAAGAATCACATACAATGAGAAGTTGTGGAAACATTTTGAGCTATATCCCCAAAGAGGATCTCCACATCAACATAGTCACAGATTTATCAAAGTAATAATAATAATAATAAACATTGACATAGATATAAGTATATACGTTTATGGTTTACAAAGCACTTTTCAAATGTGATCTCCTTTGATCCTCACAACAACCTTGGGAGGTAGGTGCTATTATGATACCAATTTACACATAAGGAAATTTGCCCAGAGTCTCATAAGTGTCTAAAGCCAAATGTGAACCCGGGTCTTCCTGACTCCAAACTCTAGCTACCATGCCACCTAGCCTTTAGCATTTATGTATGCTTTAAGAGTTTCCAAGCAAGAGCATAATTGATCTAATTTGATGCTAAACCTTTTACCCTTACTTGTTTATCACAGTGCTCTGCACCTAACTGACAATTCCCAGTATAATGCAAGGTACATAGTATGTGCCTAATCAATACTTCTGACTGGAGTGGATTAAATTAGGGTGAAGGAGAGTAGGTAGATGAAATTTAGGAAAGAATCAGAAGAGATTTGTTGGAGAGGGTGGCAAGCCCCTGACATGAACAATCCAATCTCATGCCCTTCTGTTTTGTCAAATACTGAGAAAAAATGAAATGCAAGGAATCATTTGAGCTCACACACACACACACACACACACACACACACACATACACATATATAATGCTTGTAACATTTGAAAATAGACCATTCTTTCTACTGTGTACTGGCAGATAGAGAGACTACAAATAGCAGCATACAATTAATTTGGGATGGGCAAATCCTGCCCTTGCATTGTCGTTGGAATCTGGGGTGTTTTGTTTTGTGTTTTTAGTTCCTTGAAATATTTTTAATCATATGGGGCTTAGTAATTTCCCAGTTTTATTTTGCAGTTATTCTTCTTCATTCCTCAATTTGGATATTTGGAGGAGGATATAATCCATGTGTTTCTCATTCATTGACACTTGAGTCATTAAAATGAGCCTCAAATGAGGTTCTCATGTTTCCTGCCAGTTGGATCTGTTAAAATTGACTCTCCTGATTTTTTTGAAAAAAGGTTGGTGACTAACTTCAATGGAGAATCCCCATTTCTCATTTCCCATTATTAGTTTGTTAGTCCTGGAACCAAAACTTCTCTCCAGGTCTTCTTGCTATGTAAGAGATGGGTCAAGGACTGTGTGTCATGGGCGTGTCATGTTAATTTCTTAGCTGGCTGACAATTTTATGCTAAGTGGCCCATAAATACATACATGACATTCACAGTCCAAATAATTTAGACAACTTCACCAAAATAACCCAACAAAACTCAACCCAAAATCCCAGTTGGCTGTGTGTGTGTGTGTGTGTGTGTGTGCGCGCGCGCGCGCGCAGACCTTTGGAAATCCACTTGGGGACACATACTCCTCCCCCTTGTTTGAGCATGGAGCCACTCCTTGCCTTTGATCCACCCATTTCCAGAGGGGGTTATGAATTCTTCCAGTAAAAGGAGGTGTGGAGAGGGGGAATCATAACTGGGCAGAAAGGGGAGAGGCATCCAGATTTCCCTGCTGTCTCATTTGTCAATTAAAGAATGTCCAAATCATGTAAGGCTATATGGTCCATTCAGCTCAGTATTTCCTTTGACTATTAAACCAAGGAACATGCTGTGATCGGGCAGTGTTGTCAGCTTCAAAGAGCAGGGGCACACTCCCAGAGCTAAAGCATCCTACTTAATGGCCCAGTATGGGTCACCATCCACAAACTCCTCCAGACCTTTCAAAGAGCAACAGCACGATCTGCACCCCCTCTTGGGAAAAGGAGTCTCCTGAGTTTATTTTATAAAGAACGATTGCTTCTATGTGTCCCACCCTCAGCCTTTTTTACATTTTAAAGAGGCCTTTTAGTTCTAATAAACCAGGACTGATTTTTTTTTAAAGTCCTCTCCTCCAGCCACAGAGGATGAGAGAGGCATCTGCTTCAACAAAGTTAATCCCTCCATCGTCTTGGTTTACTTCATAAAGGAATACTTCCTTCTATTTATCCTGCTCTTATCCTTTGTAAGTTTTAAGGGGGACTTTTAGTTCTAGTAAACCAGGACTGAAGAAAAGAGTTCTTTCCTCCAGAGGCAGAGCAGGAAGGGTATATCTTCTGTGACAAAGTGAACCCATCTGTCCATGCTCTTGACCCCATCCTATCTGGTCTCCTAGGGGATTTTTCCTCATCAGTCATCCCCCCATCTCTCTCCCTCTTTATTTCCCATAAGTCTACTCAAGTCCCTCCCATCCTTATGTAACAGGGGAGTGGGCTCAGGGGTCATTCTCACATTGCTTTTAACTTTCCCTTGACGCTAAAAATCCTTCAAGCTATCATCCTCTATTTCTCCTCTCTTTCACCACTAAGCATCCAGAAAAAGTAGCTCACCCACCTGCTGTCTCCACCACATCATTATTCATTTGCTCTTTAGCTCTTGCAATCTGGTTTTAGATTCCTCCTCTCTACTGAAACTGCTTAATTGGATTGCCTTTTCTCATTCCTCTCCCTGGATTGATTCCTGTGGTCTCTCACTAGTTTGTGATATATTTCACATTCTCTAAGCACCTTACACCGTCTTTGGTCCTCTTTTATTTTTCCCTCTACCCTCTTACTCCTGGGAATCTCCTCTCTTCCCAGGGCTCAACAATTGCCATTAAGTATGTGACTCCCAAGTTTCACTGACCAGTCCTTATCTCTCTTGAGCTTCAGCACCGCATTTCCAGCCACCCACTGGGCATCTCTACTTGAATTTCCTCCCAGCATCTCAGATTCGATGTGTCAGATATTCAATCAATAAACATTTATTAAATGCTCACTACATGCCAGACACTGTGTTAAAAGCAAGGATATGAAGAAATGTCAACATTCCTCCTCTCAAAGAGCTCACTGTCTAATGGGGGAGACAACATGCCAATAACTATGTCAAAAGAAGCTGGAGCAGGATAAATTAGAAATCATCAGGAGAGGCGAGGGGAGGCGAGGGGAGGGCTTGGGAACAATTCCTTCTAGAAGATGGGATTTTCTTTGGGACTTGGAGAAAGTCAGGGAAACCAGGAGACAGAGATGAAGCACGGGGAGAACATCCTACATCTCCACTCCCTCTCTTCCCTCCGATCTTCTCCAGGATGAAAACCACCCAGGATGGGAAGCCAGAGAGGAGCCATGACCTGCCTTTCTGGGAGGGTTACACAGATCACTGGACAGTTACACATCGGAGCAGAACTGAAAAGGGAAAACGCCAGATCTTAGCACTCCCCCCAGGCAGAGGTCGTGGAGAAGGGCCCCATCTTTAAGGAATTCCACACTTTGTCTTCAGGGCGTCCAGGTAGAGGGCGTGTTCTGGACCTTGTGATGGAGACAGGGACATGTTTTTGATCCCAGGCCTGTGGGCAAAACCTTCAGGGATCTTCTCAGCATCCTTTGCAGACCTCAGATGCTCGGTGCTCACATTTGAGGAGTGCTGAGGCATCCAGGAGGTGGGTTCCTCACCAGACCATGAGGCTGAGAATTCGAGAATTGGCTTCCTTTTTACTGATGATAAAGGCTGGGTCATTGTCCAAGGTCACACAGCAAGCAGGCCATAAGCCTCCTGACTTTGCGGAGTTACCTCCACTTCTGAGCAGCACAGCCAAAAAGGGCTGATGTGACTTTGGGACAGCCTCAGGAGAAGTGTAACTTCTAGGTGTTGGAGGTGAGGGCCCCACTCAGACCTCATCAGACCTCATCCAGAACATGGCACCTGGATCTAGAAAGCACCAAATAAGAAGGACAGTGATACACTGGAGAGTGTTCAACAGGCCTTGAATCCTTGGCATGTGAAGATCAGCTGAAGGGACTAGAGAAGGGAAACATCAATCAGCCAATCAACAAGCATTTATTAAGCCCACAGTGTGTCAGCCACTATGCTAGGAACCGAGGGTAGGAAGACAAAGAATGAAGCAACCCCCACTCACAATGGGGAGAGAGGAACCCTGGGCACATTACTGGGATGGAAGAGATATTAGATGAGTCTTGCTTGGTTTCCCCAGAAAGGCAAATTTACATCGTCTGTAAGGCAAGATTTCTTAAGGATGAGCGCTGCCCCAAGTGGGTCAGGCAGCCCTGGGAGGCAGGGGGTGCCCCTCCAATGGGAGTCTTCAAGCACAGGCTGGAGAGTCACTTGTTTGGCATCTTGTAGAAAAGATTCTTTTTCAAGTATGAACTCACCTGGGTCCTGGGTGAGATTCCTACCAACTCAAAGATTCTGAAAGGAAAAGAAAGTTTCATAAGCAGACTGTCTCCTTTTCATTATCTAAAAATGATTCTCATTTAAATTTAATAACCAAAGACAGGGAGTCATATTGGATATCCTTTTAAAAAATATTTCCCTCGAGCCTTGTTCCTGTTGTTCCTCAGAACATCTCTTCCATGGAGGATAGAACATCCTTCTTTCATTTCCAGAATAGCCACCCGGGCCTGTTAGCAGTGTTGTTTCCATTTGCAATGGGTTTTTCTCTTCCCTTTTTTTCTTTCTCTCTCTCTTCAAAATGTCTCTTCATTGCCAAGTTCTGTGGAGAAAATACAAAGAAAAAAGACGAGAAGAAAGATCACATTGCAGTCCTGCAAACCAGATGTTATATACTTTAAGCCAAGTGGGCCAGAGAATCTCCAAGTACAATTACCATATTGTACTGTGTAAGAAGAGAAACTGAGGCACATTCATGAACCCAGTGGGGAAATCTGGGACTCTGGCCCAATCTGTGGTTCCATTTAGCTCCCCTCTCCCGATATCAAATCACACTTGTTGGGGGAAAAGCCAGCTGGTACTGATACCCATCTTTGTCATTCTGAGCTCAAAGGACCAGACAGCACAATGGGTTGTGCCAACTGGTCACAAGATCTTGATATCCCTCCCGAATTCGTGTAAAGCGACACCAGAACTGCTCTCCCTCAGGTTGTACAACATTCCAACAGCTCCCTACAGTGGGCATGCTCTTGACACCAGAGACAGAGAAAAGATGTGGCCACCCCTTCCTGGGTGCTTAATTGGGTGTGTTTCCTGGACTGTTTCCTAAGCAGGGCTTTCTCCTTCATTTACACACAACTCACAAACAAGGATAGAGTCACACCAAACTGGATGGTGATGGAGCATGTGTTGCTGGCTATGGTATGTCTTAGAGGAATGCTTTTGCTAGGAGACGGACGTATTCAGCTGTCAAGAGGAAACCCTCACCGCTGGCGGGATGAGACCTTGGAAATGGGAAGGGGCCCTGGACTGAGAGCACACCCAGGACTTTGAAGGTGGCTGGAGTCAAAGGGGATTTCCCCCCCACTAAGAACAGCATCGAATTCTTCCCACTGTAGCTAACCTGATCTAGATGGCAAGTTCTCCTTCTGTGGGTAACTTTGGCAATGAAGTAACTCAGGGATTTCTCACTATGTCATTGAATGTCTTTGGGAGATGAAAGCCCCAGGCCCTGGGTCTTCCTGACCTAGACAAAAGGAGCCCGATGAGACTGCTAAATGCAGGTCTGGCTGATATCCCCGCAGAGATGGGCAGCTTCTTAAGGATACCCCTGCTCTAGGTGTGGCTGTTAGTATGAACAAAGCCTTCTCTTTGTTAATGACCTGGGCACCTCGAACTTGGCTGCTGATGTCATGACAGACTGTTATGATGAAGGGCATGGAAGACAGGACAGAAGACACGGAGTCAGGAGCCCATACTTCATCTTGGAAGAGTTACACTCATCACATTGCCACAGTTACTCTTTTCCCCAGGGCAGAGACCTTCATTTCTGTATTTGCAAACCCACCACCTGATAATGCCTAGTACACAGTAGGTGCACAATAAATATTTATTAATGGATTGATTGAATAATTACTCACATCAAAAGCACTTTAAAGTTTGGAATTTTACATTTGAACATCACATCCCTATGAGAAGATCATAAGATCATAGGTCAGGGCAGCTAGGTGATGCAGTGGATAAAGCACCAGCCCTGGATCCAGGAAGACCTGAGTTCAAATCCAGCCTCAGACACTTGACACTTACTAGCTGTGTGACCCTGGGCAAGTCACTTAACCCTCATTGCCCCACCAAAAAAAAAAAAACACAACAAAAAACAGGAAAAAAAAGAATCTCATTGCCTGTGTTACCTCGAGCCTCTCTTGGCCTCATCTCTAAAATGAGAGTCACATCAGCTAAGTCCAAAGTCCCTTTCACATCTAAATCTATGGTTCAATGTTAACTTGTATGTGTTTGAATTCATGCTTTTTATTTAAGCTTTAAAACATGAGAGGTGGCGGGGGAGTGGACAGAGGGCCTCTGAGATGTCACGGTCTGGATTTGGCTTCTACCTCTGACACATCCAGGCTGTGTGACCTTGGGCAGGTCTCTCGATATTTTAAGTAATTCTCTAAAACTACAGATTCATAACCATAGTTGTTCTGCCTCTTGGCAGAGGGAGACTGATGAGATCATAGGTCTGATATAAAAGAATAGGCTAATCAGAGATGAAGTACCCACTGTCCCAGGGTAAGGGTGAGGCTCAAATGAAGCCCTCTCTGAGGGTCAACTGTCCCTAATGGCTATGGGAGGTGCACTTCACTGAGATCCCTTGCTCATATTTATTGTATCTATCACTGATGTCAGATAGTTAGGTCCCTGAGGGCAAACTGTTGTCAAGACTCCCATGCATGATGAGAAGCCTGAACAAGGGGATCAAGCAGCTTGGGTTTCTATTCTGCCCCAGTTTACCCATCAATCATGCCTGTATCACATAAACTCTTTGCCTGGCATCATCCTGACTTCTCTCTTCTGCTCGTTCTCCAGGTCCTTCCATCTTTCCTGGTCCTCCCTAAAATAGGGGACCAAATGCTGAGTACGATAACCCATATGAGATGGAAGAGATTGTAAAGATAAAACAAGCAATTCTGACTACATAAAATTCAAAAAAAACTTCTGCATAAATAACAACAAATACAAATGGAATTTTAATAGTGAAATGTAAATAGTTACAACTATCACCAATAAAAGTCTGAGATCCAAGATCTACAGAGAATTCCCACAGATATATAACACTAAAAACTACTCCCCCAATAGACAAGTGGGCAAAGAATATGAGAATTTTTTTTCAAAAAGAGGTATTTAAGACTATAAGTGACCCCATGAAAACATGCTACAAATCAATCATGCAAATGGAGACCACTGAGGTTTCATGTCACCCTCAGCCAACGGGCAAGATGGTCAAAGATGGGAGTGATCATTACCAGAGGGTCTGTGGGAAGGCAGGCGGACTAGAGGGTCTAACCACTCAGGACTTTGGCTTGGAACCACGCCATAAAAGTCATTAAGCCACCCATCCCCTCTGACCTAGCAATTCTATCACTGCGCATTTCCCCCAAAGAAGTCGGAGACAGACACAGCAGCCCAAGATTTGCAGAACCCTTATAGCGCCGTTCTTTCTGAGGGAGAGAAGAGAATTATAAACAAAGCGGGTACCCGTTACCCGAGGAGCAGCTGGGGGAAAACCCAACATATAGAAATACACTGAATTATTCTGTCCCCAGAAATGATGGGAATGATGAACACAGAGAAACCTGGGCAGGTCTTTCTGAACTCAAGAGGGAAACAATGTCCTCTGAAGCCATGACCATGTCAATGGAGGAGAACACCAAGTAACAGCAAAAGCAGTCAGTGTCCTAGAGGAAAGAAGGAAGGAAACACATGTATCCAGCACCGCCTGTGTGTCAGGCAGGGTACTTCATGTCAAATAAATCACTTCAAAAATATGATTTCATCTGATCCTTCCCACAACCATGGGAGGTAGGGGCTGTTATGAACTTCAACTTATCAGTGAGGAAACTGAGGCAAACACCCAAGGTCATCCAGCTAATAAGGAAATCTCTTGAGGCTACATCTGAACTCGGATTTTCCTCACTTCAACCCCATCACTCTCTCCATATTGTGCCACTGAGAGAAGAGATCATGAAAATATCCCCTCTTCTTAGCAGAGAGGTGGTGTGCTCAGTTCTCACATGAAAATGAAGAAAGGATGTTCTCGGAGGATTCGGTTCAGCAAGTACTCATTAGGGACACGTGATGGAGAGATTTCCTTCCCAGTGTAAATCACCTAATTTAAATCAGGTGCAAATCACCTACTAATGTCCATGAGACTCAGTTTCCTCATTTGTGAAATTAGGACCAACCATCAATCCACAAACACTGATTGTGTCTGCTAGGCTCTAAACACTGATCTAGGTGTGGAGATAAAAAGGCAAAAGTGAACCATCCCTAGCCTCAGAGGGCTTGCCTTCTATAGGGAAAGGAAATGGCTCTACTATCTTCCTGGCAGTGTGGTAACCCGCATCCTGTGAGAGGATGTCTATAAACAACTTGGAAACCTCCAACATGCTTCATAAACACCAGTTGTTATATTAAGACATTTCCAAAGGAATGACCAGTGTCCAAAGCCAGCAGTTTAGCAGGAGATGAGTAGAGGAGCCAGAAGATGGTTTAGATTGCGCATTCTACCGCTCATTTGCCATGGGCTTACTATGAACCAATCATTCTCCCTTACCCAGGAAAGTAGGGATTTGTTTAAAGTGCAAATAACTGTTATGTTATGTTGTGTTGCATTGTGTTGTGCTGTGATATGTGGTGTGTGATATTACATTGTATTACATCTCATTATATAATCTATCATTTTTCTCACCATTTGACTCTCTCTACAGCTGGATTTTGACTGGTCAGCAGAGCCCAGCCAGAGAGAGGTGGCACCATTCTGGGCACTGAATTCCGAGGGTGCTGAGGACCATCTGGCCCTCAGCTGAAGAAATAAGGAAGCTTCACTAAAATAGAAAGCAACTAGCAGGCTCCCTGCTCCCCCAGCAGCTGTACCCCGGGGGAGCTGTCTTCTGGCCCAGCCTCGTCATCCCGTTCCAGCAGCAGCCGTGGTTTCCCAGGATTCCTGCTGATGGACCATGGGCTGGGGCTCCAGGCCACTCTCCCTGAGCACAAACATTCAGACCTCCCTACAGCAGTCTATTTTCCATTCCCTGACATCCCCTGAAATGCCTCTCATTTCTCCTGAGGCCCTGACTTGTCCCCCTTCCCCTCCAGTGCTGCTCTCCTCTGGGAGAGAACTGCTGCTCCTGATCTAGAATCTAGGAACACAAAAGCTGCCCCTGTGTGGAGCAGAGAGAAGAGGAAGGAGGAAGAAAGGAGGGGAAGGACAGAGAAGAGAGGGCAGGGAAGAGCAAGGGGAGCTTGGGATGGGGTGTAAGCAAATAGGAAACAAGAATCGACTTGTGCACAGGCCTGGCCTGCGGCCCAGCTTGTGGCCCTCACATGTAATGAGTTAATGCTGTTTACACTTTCCTTAAACGGGACAGTTTAAGTGCTGTGTGAGGGACTTTAACTCAGTCCCACAGCAGGTCCAGCTAGGCTGGGGACCAGTCCATCTTGGCCCTAAATACAATCACATTTGAAAAGCTCAATTGACCCTCCAGATGAGGCAAATGAATAATTGAAGTCAGCCCCGTCTGGGCTGGGTCCCAGGGCGGCACACTGAGACTTTGCGTCGGGCCTCAGTGCTTAGCAATCCAAGGGGCTTAAAGCACACGTACAAGAAAAGTCACCTTAATTATTCACTACTGTCCCTAACTGCAGTGTGAAGGGTAAGGGTCTCCTAGCAAAGGACGGGAAATAGCCCAGCTAAGCAAGAGCTCTCCTCAGCCTGCTTCTTCTTCCCTTCTCTGACTAACCTGGCTCATCCTGATGAGAATCCCACCTCACCTCTGGCAGGCTCCTGCATCCAGGAAGAGCAATAGAAGACCACCCAGGGCCTAGCCGACTCCGCTGCAGGAGCCAGCAGCCCCAGCCACGGCCAGCCACACTCGGGAGAGAGTTCTGGGTATAATCAGCAGGGAATCTCTTGCCATCCTTTCCCCAGGAGGTCAGCAATGACCAAATATTTATCTTATTAATGCGTCAGGAATCATGTCCTGTGTCTAAATTCTGAGATCAGAAAAGGCTTCCTTACATGTTGTTAATTGTGAAATAAACAGGAGTCCATCAACAATAGGCTGTCCCTTCCTCGGCAGGAGTGTGTGTGTATGTGTGCCCTATACGCCCAAATACACACATGTACACAAACTTATATAGACAAACACGCAGGCTCCTAAAATGCTGGAGTTGCTTAGTAAATATTTGTACCTACCTGGAGAGACTATACCTCTATTTTAGAATAGGAAGGTGATGATAGAGAGATAGACAGATGATAGAGATAGATGATGGATAGGAGGATGGATGGATAGATACATAGATAGATGTGATACACAAGAGATAGATCAATAAGTAGTTAGATAAAGTAACTAGGTGATTGATAGATGATAGGGTTGGATAGATAGGGCATTTATTAAGCACTGACTGTGTGCCAGGCACTAGAAAGAAAGTTAAAGGGGTAAGAAGCAGTGATGAGTTCTAATCAGGCTAAAGGTAACCCGTGCCTCCCTGTGTGCCCCATCTCACTGCTGTACCATCACTAGCCAGCGCCTGCGAACCTCCTTCTGTCTACCAAGAAGCTCTCCAATCAGCATGCCTCATTGGTGGCCTCCCACATGCCCCTCTATTGATCAATTGGTAAACCTCTTCTTGACTTGTACGCCCCAAAGTCATAAAACTTGAGAGTTTCTCAGTTCTTTCCCCACATTCTCTAGGGCACTAATCTATCACAGGGTCATTCTATAGGTCTCTGGGGACATTTGGTGAAGTTCCCACAATCTATTAGTTTCTTTCATTCCCAAGGAGATTCCTCTGACATTTAAAGCCTGAAAATTTGAGAACAGGGTGATCTCGGAAAATGCAACAGAAATGTTAGCTCCTAACATTGCTTATTTTAGGGATACTCAAAACCCTTTGCCAGTATCTCTTGTTACAACATTCTGAGCCAAAGAATCAAAGCTGCTTACGTACAAGGTGAGTGTATAGGAAACCACATCTTTAGGCCAATCATGTGGATGACTTCTAAATGTTCCATAAGGTATATGGTGGAAGCCTATATAGATTCCAAAGTAGGCAAGGGGGGAGAGGAATAGACTAGGAGTACATATATAAAGAGGCAGCTAGAGAGCTCAGTGGATTGAGCACTGGGCTCATCTTCCTGAGTTCAAATCAGGTCTCTGACACTCACCAGCTGTGGGACCCTGGGCAAGTCACTTACTCCCATTTGCCTTAATTTCCTTGTCTGTAAAATGAGCTAGAAAAGGAAATGGCAAATCACTGCAGTGTCTTTGCCGAGAAAGCCCGAGATGGAGTCATGAAGAGTCAGACCCAACTGAACAACATATATCTCAAAAGAACCTTTAGAGCCGGTCCAGCCCTCTGACATGGGAAGGGTACCCTCATACCAGTCCCTCAAATCTGCAAGTCACCCAATCTCTGTTTGCCTTCATTTCCTCATCTATAAAATGGAAGTAATAATAGCACCTGCTTCTCAGACTCCATCTCAGGATCAAAGGAGATGATCTATGTAAAGTATTTTGCAAGGCTTAAAGCCCTATAAAAATGTCACTGCTTTCTTCCCAAGCATCCAAGTATCGGATGATGCTGTGTGACAGATGAAGTGCCCTCCCCAGCTGTGTGTCTGGGCCCTCAGTGAACATCCCAGCCTTCACACCAAGTCCACAGGATGTGGCAGGCTGGCTAAGATGTCTTTCCTGGCCTATATTTCTAAACTTGAAGCATCCTCCATGGGGGTGTTTTCCAAGCCCTAAATTTTCCATTCTTGACTTAAAATGTGGAATTCCAGATACATCGTGTGTCTTTCAAATAAGTAAGAATGTCTTGAGTCTAATAAAAAAGCAAAATATTTAGCAAAATGTCTTTTTCTTTTCATTTGGAAACCCGTGCAAATTAAAGGGAAATCTGGCCCATATGTTTCAAAGTCATTTACACTTCAGCCATTAAAACGTTCTTGGTTAATTATCAGCTGCCCAGGAAGCCATGGCAGCTGAAGCCATTTTTAAAAATAAGCCTTTTATCCCCAAAATAAGAAGCGGAGCTTTGCCAAGAACAAAAACCTTGAGCACCAACATGTTGTGAAGGGCCTCCTTTGACGGGACTCGAAATGGGATCAGACGCTCTCTCCCTGGCTGGGGTCTGGTGTGTGGGCTGCTTTTGCTGCTCTCTGGCCTAAATTGGAGCGGATGGAGGCTGTCACGGCCGCGTGCACGGCTTCTCTCGCCTCGCCTCTCCAAGCACTTCCACTGCCCATAGTAAGCGGATGAACAACAAGAAATGCATCGAGCTTTATTGGCTACGGCGATCTCACTTAATTGCCTGACAGTCATGCCTTTCAACATAGTAATCCCAGCACTTCAACATTGCAGCAGATGCAAAGCCTTGTCCGTGCAAGACCTCCTTCCACTGGTACCAATCCCAGCCCACCCATGCCTCGTCATCTTGTGCCGTCCTAGCCCGTGTGCTCCCATAAATCCTCGATGGAGGAGGCAGCCAGCCCACGCACGGATGCCTTCCTGGAGCTGGGTGATCTTCCGTGAGTAAGGGTGCAGCTCTCAGACTGGCCTGCAGTTAAGCCCTGCTTTCACAGACTCACAGAAGGAGGGCTGGACGGGGCGTCAGCAACCATCCAGTCCCACCCCTACTCAAAAAGAACTCTTCATTAACGCAGCCTGGATAGCAGTAACTGCTCAGCCTCTGCGGAGGCTAATCCTCTGAGGCAGGTGAGCTCACTACCTCCCAGGGCAGGCAGCTGATTCCACCCGTTGATGGCTCCAATTGTCAGAAAGGTTTTCCTGGCCCCACATCAAAGTTGTCTGCTTGGCATCTCCAACCCATGGTTTCTGGTTCAGCCTCCCCCCTCGTGGAAGCCCTTCAGACACTTGAATGGACCCCCTGTTCCCCTGGAATCTCCTCTTCTCCAGGATAAATGCATCTGGCTTCTTCAGTGGGCTCTCCAATGATCCGAACTCCAGGTCCTTCGCCATTCTGTCTGGTCCCTTCTGGACATGTCACACCCTATCGAAGTCCCCCGAAAATTGTGGTGCCTGGAACTCAGTGCAATAGCCCAGAGGTGATCTTCTTCTAGGCGAAGCAGAGGGGAACTAGCACCATTTCATTCCAAGATCCTCGGCCACACTTCTTGTGGTTGCCGCATCGTTTTGGTGACCGAATGAATTGTGCCGGCCACGTAAATCCCCTGCTCTGAACCATGGCTCCGCCATTTTGTGGGATCCTAGCTCAGAGCTGGAGGGACCTTACAGAGCCCTTTGTCCCACTAGTGCGGGGTCTGACCAGTCAGCGGCGTCACTTAAACCTTCAGTGTGAGCTATTGTGGAAACTCTTTGGAGAAATGTTTCCCCAACAAGGTTGTGAACTTCTACTTCAGAATCTAATTTTTTTTAATCTAAGCATTAGGCCTTATGTTTATGCTCGTTAAGTTTCATTTTTTTTAGTTTGATAGGCCTAGCTTGTTATGATCCATTGGGATCTAGACTGTCATCCAGTCTATCAATTATTCCTCCTGCTTTTATGTCAGTTATGCCTTTATCCACAGCCCTGGCACGGGGTCAAGCACAGATCCCTTCAAGACTCCACTGGACACCTCCTGGCCATTTGGCACTGAGCCATTAAGGAAGAATCTTTGAATCCATCCTTTCAGCCAGTTCCAAATCTGTCTTTTCTGCAAGGATTGTATGAGAACTGTATGGAATGCTTTGTGAAAAGCCCTGCAAATTGTAGCTCCAGCATTGCCCTGTCCAAAAAAAAAAAAGTTAATAAGGGCAGTCTCTTGACAAAGCCGTGCTTGCTCTTTCTAATTGAGGGTTCCTTCTGAGAACATTGATCATTTCTTTAATAATCCATTTTAGACTTCTCCCAGATATCAAAATCCTTTTCCTTCCTTCTTTCCTTTCTTCCTTCCTTTCTTTAATTCCTTCATTCTTTCTATTTTTCTTTCTCTCTCCCTTTCTCCTTTTCCCTCTATCCTTCCTTCTCTTTCTCTCCTCCTTTTCTTCCCTTCCCTCCTCTCCTCTCTTTCCTTTCTTCCTCCTTTTATTACTTCTTTCCTTCTTTTTCTCTTTTCCTTCCTTCCTTTCCTTTCATCTATATTCAGGCCGAGTAGAATATCACATAACAGACAATAAATTGGTAAAATTCATTAACCCAAGATATTGTTCAAAGAGCACACTTAGAACAGGTATTTAAGGGAAATGAGAGACAGTGTAGTATAGTGAAGAGACCACTGGACTCAGAGTCAGGAAGACCTTGGTTTGTGAGCCATCTGTTAGCCTCTTAGGCTTTAAGTCATTCTGGGCAACTCTTTCATTTCTCTGTTCTGTGAAGACCTAAGACTTTAAAGTCACAGATTTAAAAAAAAAATTTTGGTTAGTGCAATGGGCAGTTTTCACCATCGTTTCCCATGCTGATAAATTCACAGCACATTGAAGGAAAGGTGAATATTAATTTCTGAATGAATATTTGATATACCCTCTCATGGTACATCACTAGGTGCCCCTGTCAAAGAGAATGGGGTGAATGCTGAGCTGGAGAGTCCATGGGTTGGACCCAGGAGAGCCATTGTTTAAGTTTTAGTATGTGACCACTTTGGATTGGGTCATGGCCAAGACTAGGGGAGAAATGAAAGGAAGGAATGAGGGAAGGAAGAAATGACAGAAATAATTCTTAGAGGAATAGTGGATTGAGAACTGAATTTAGACTGTGGAAGGTCTGGGCAGATAGATCCCACCTCAGAGACTTCATAGCTTGAGGATTCTTGACAAGCTGCTTAACTTATCCAAGCCTCAGTTCCCTCCTGTGAAAGAGGATCACAACAGCACCTAAACCACAGGTTATCACAAAGTTCAATCAATGACTCACAAACCTATATCAAATAGCTCTCAAAGACCAGATACTGTGCCAGGGTACAAAGACAAAAGTGACATAGTCTATATTCTCAAGATGCTTACATTCTATCAGAGGAGAAAACATGCACTTCTCAAGTACAGGCAGAATAAATTCAAAACTAATACAAGATAATTAAATACAGGGGAGAGAGGGAAGGAGGAGAGGAACTAATAGTTAGGAGAAAGGCTTCTAGCACTTGAGTTGCATCTGGAAGGAATACAGAAAAGATAAATTGGGGCTAGGTTGGAAAGGGTTTTTAAGGAAAAACAGAAGAATTTAGATTTCAATCTAGGAGTCCTGGAGTTGTTTGAAAGGAGAGTGATATGGTCAGATGTTGCAAGATCTGGCAAGTGATTGGATGTGTGTGGTGAGGAACAGTGAGGAGTCATAGATGACACCAAGGTTATGAACCTGGGATATCGGAAGGTTGGGAGTATCTTGGACAACAATATAAGCTTGGAAGAGAAGTATGTTTTGAGGGGAAATAATGTGTTCTGTTTTGTCCATATTGATTGTGAGATATCTCTGAGACATTCAGTTTGAGATGTCCAATAGACAGTTGATGATACAAGAGAGATTGTGTGTGTGTGTGAGCCATTTGTTTAGAGCTGATAATTCAACTAATGGGAGCTAATGAGGTCATGGAAAAAGTGGAAAAAGAGGAGCAGGACAGAGCCTTGGATGACACCTAGTTATGGGATATGATGTGGATTATGAACCAGCAAAGGAGACTGAGAAGGTAGAGTCATACAGGTAGGGGGAAAATTGTGAGAGAACTGGTCACACAAACCCAGAGAAAAGAGAATGTGGAGAAAGAAAGGGCAGGCAGCAGTAAAAAAAATGCTGCAGAAAGATGAGGAAGCGGAAGGACTGAGCACAAGCTACAATATTTGGCAATTAACATCTTGTTGGTAACTTTGGAGGGCACAGTTTCCACTGTGCTTGGTTAGAAGCCAGAGGGACTGAGGAGTGTATAAGAGCAGAAGTAGAGGCAGGGATGGCAGACAACATTTTATAGGAGTTGGGCTGAGAAAGAAAGAGATAAAAGATGAAAGTTTGAGAGGTATAGTGGGTCTAGTGAATGTTTTTAAGGATGGCAGAGACTTGGGGATATTTGAACGTAGTAGAGAAGGGATGAATAGATAAGGGAAGTTGAAAATGGCGGGAGAGAAGAGAGAAAGAGACAGAGAGACGATGATTGAGGTTGCCAACATCTGAAGAAGACAGAAGAGGATGGGAGTCAAAGGCACAAGGAGAGGGGTAGGCCTTGGCAAGGGGAAAGTCCTACTCTTTGTGAGACTGGTGCAAAGAAGAGAATGTGGAAGATGATGTCAGCGTAAATGGGGTTTTGAGATGAAGAAGAAAGAGAAAACTTTAAAATTTGGCTGTTGGTGCTTCTGGGATGAGGACAAGGATGATGATGCTAGTGATATGACTGAGTCACGAATTCGGTCCTGAAGCAGGAAACATGAGCTCTGGAGGCCGGAAGGCGGGACCAAGGCCTGAGGATGAGATTAGGCCCTGCATGTACCACGACCACATCCTTGCACATGCCCAGATGGCTCAAGCTAGGCTGGGTGAGCTCTGTTTGTAGCACTCACCAGGGGACAAGATCCAGCTTGGAGCCCAAGGACCATTTCCTGCTCTTTAATCTGTCATGTAGAGGCTTCCCCTCTGAAAAAATCAGCCATTTGTCATCATGTTTATCTCTCTCTGAAATTGTTTAATCTGGAGCCTAGTGCTGTATACGCTGGACAGCCTTCTGTTTCCATTAAAAGAAGCTATAAAAGTCCAATGGAGAACAGCTTATACCAATTTAGATTAGATATGGTAGAGAGAGGGGAGAATGCTGGGGGGGGGGAGGCGGGGTGTGTGTGAAGCCCCAGATTCATCAGCCAGATCTTCTAAGAGGGACAGAGGGAAGGGTAAGGCACCATTTTGCTGATGGTTCAACCCAAGGTGGATCTCAGGATCAGTCTAGAATTGCAGATGACCAAGACTGAAAGAGACCACAGAGATGATTTCATCTCAGAACCGAGTCATGTTGTCATGGAGAGTGAACATGACGTCCGGAAAGACCTTGGCCATAAGGGCCCACCTCTCCTCTCTCCTGGAGGTCCTGGGGATTCCTGTGCTCCAACTTCTTTCCTTGACTTCTGGGGACTTAAGAAAGCCCTGCCGCCATCTGCCTGGGGACTCCTGCTCTCCAGACCTCGCTGAACCAATGGGGTGGGATGGTCCATGCTCTTGGATCAGTGTCTAATGGTCATCAGCTGACTATGGGATAGACCATTTGTGAAGGAGCTGGGGCCTTCAGGAAAGGGCATGGCATGTGTGGGTGTCATTTAATTCCACCAACACTAAGGGCTGGGTCCTGAGCTGGGCAGGCTGGGTTGGTCCAAAACTATCCTGGCTTCCCAGAAGTCAGATCTGTGTAGAATTTTTAAATGCCAGGAGCCCGGGGCGTCTAGGTGGCGCAGTGGATAGAGCACCGGCCCTGGAGTCAGGAGTACCTGAGTTCAAATCCAGCCTCAGACACTTAACACTTACTAGCTGTGTGACCTTGGGAAAGTCACGTAACCCCAATTGCCTCACAAAAACAAAACAAAATGCCAGGAGCCCTATTTTGCTTGTGTTTATTGGTGGCTACAATGTCTAGAGTCCCCACGGATCTGGGCTGGCCAAATCATGCCACTGTCATCATCTCCAAAAGCCAGTTTGGAAGAAAGCACGTTACCTCCCCAGGGCGCATCTACAAATGGCTATTCAGGGGATGGCAGAGATACTTGCTGCCAATCTTGGAGAGAGCTGCTTTCTAACACTATTTTTCTTTATGGAATTGGCATTTCTGCAATTAAACCCAACAGATTCTAAGCTTTTGGAGACCAGGTACTGTCTTGGCACACAGTAGGCATGTAATAAATGTTTGTTGACTGCTTCAATAAATATTTTAAGTGCCTACTATGTACTTGGCACTTGACTAGATATTGATCATGCAGAAATAAAATAAAACTGTACTAATCCTTGCCCTTGAAGAGTTTGGATTCTACTGGAGGTCCCAGTAAGCATACAAGGGAGTGAACCAAAAGTATATCCAGAGGGGCAGCTAGGTGGCGCAAAGGATAGAGCACCAGCCGTGGAGTCAGGAGGACCTGAGTTCAAATCTAGCCTCAGACACTTAACACTTACTAGCTGTGTGACCCTGGGAAAGTCACTTGCCTCACAAAAAAACAACAACAAACAAACAAACAAAAAAAGTATATCCAGAGAAAAGTGATTCTCAGGAGGAAGAACCCTGTGTGCCAGCCACTGATAGAGCCTATGCATTATCAAGAGACCAACAGAAAGTCTCTGCAAGAGGTTGTCAGTCCCCTGGAGAAGGCTTAGGAGCGGAGATGGATGAGGGTCATATGAGATGAGAAGGGATGACTACCTTGTGGTCCACTGTCAGAGGAAGGACTGGCACCAAGGAGATGACAGTGCTATCCAAGCATCAAAGGATTTTTATTTGCTTGCTCTTGCCAACACAGTGGATCGTAACCTTTCTGGCACTTGATGGATTTGCAAATTGCTGTGACCAAAAATGCTTCATCCTGTGGCCAACTTAATTCTGACCCTCTCTAAACTTTGTTGTTGTTGTTGAACCATTTTCTAACTCTATAATCCCATTTAGGGTTTTCTTGGCAAGATACTGGAGTGGTTTGCCATTTCCTTCTCCAGCTCATTCTACAGATGAGGAAACTGAGGCAGACAGGGTAAAGTGACTTGCCCACAGCTAGTAAGTGTCCAAGGTTATATTTGAATTCATGATGCAAAGTCTTCCTGACTCCAGGTCTGGCACTTTATCCAACTGCATCCATCACCAGGCCAATGTCTAAAGTTTTTCTAGTATGATGGAGCCCACTAGAGTTTGGGTTCTGCTAGTCTAGCCTTTGAGAGCCCAGGATCATGTCCAAGCCACCATGATATAACAGAGGATTCTAGAACGCCACTTTCTCTAAATGTGACCAAAATGGCAAAGTATATCTGACTTGGACTAACTAATGGGGACCCCATCCAATTAATCCTACTGACCCCAACATCCATTCCTTACTTGCTGCCAGGCATTATCTAATAGCTGCCAAGCAGAGAATGACAACAAGTGATCAAGAAGAGCCTTTGAGCCCTTCCCAAAGAGGCACTCGGGAAAGCTGAAATGCAAAACAGATGCAGGGGATATTTCAGTGAACTAGTCCAAAGTTAGAGATTAGGGTCTGGTGAAAAGCGGCTCATTGAAAGAGGAAACATCCCACCCCATTCCCCATGGTCTTCCCCAAAGACAGAGACTATTTGCTATGAATCAGAACCTTGAAATGCTGCTCTTGTGCTCTCCTAAATTAGCAATTCACTGCTCACAGGCTTAAAAATACCAACCAGTAATGAGAAACAGGAAGGCTTGATTTCACTTACCAGCAGTGGGTAAATTCCCAGAAAGCTGAAACAGTGATGTGAGCTGGTGACCTTTAAAAATATAACAAGTAAATCGTTTTGAAAGAACAAATCTCAGAGATTTAAAAATGCATTTTCTTCAACTCGACCATAGAGAAATCAGCTTGTTCTCGGCCTGAGAGTTCAGATCTTGCCAGTTTCAATAAGCTTCATGGCTCCGAGCTGCTGTTTTTTTAGTTGTCAGACCGAAAGCACAAAAATATGGAGTTTCTTTCCAAGAGGATTCTGGAAGTTCTGGGCTTCTTCCACAGTGATCAAGTCCACTCAGAGATAAGCAACTAGGATTGTTTTCCAAAAACATAAATGCCTTTTCCTTGAAGATGGCTGCCAAAGTTATCAAGGATGATCAGATCCTAGAAGAGGGAATGGCCTCTGCTCAAAAAGTTCTGAATCTGCCATGGTGGGCCCCTCAAGTGCCCAGGCCAGAGAAACAAGAAAAGAATGCATCAGTTTTCAGAAAGAAGATTAGCTCTGATGGAGGACACCTTTGAAAATCATAGAGAATAGAATAGCCCATAGGTTTGCAAAGCTCTTTCCATATGTGGTCTCATGTGAGCCACATAGCAATGCTGTGAGGGAAGGCGTTCTTGTCCTCATTTCACAGATGAGGAAACTGAGTCTCACAGGGGCCAGGTGTTACCTGAGGCTCCACTAACCTTCACGTGAGGAGAACTGACCTGACGGAGGAACTCCTGCATTAAGAGAAATTGGGGGACTTTGGGGAACCACTCAGTCATCACACCAAATTTAAAATGAGTTAAACTGAAGCTGTTCTTTTAAAAAGCACCAGAACTTCAGAGATGAGATGCTGATGTTTTCATATTCCTGCTCCCCTTTCTTATCTGCCATGTGACCAAGTCAGCCACAGAAATTGGCACACCCCTCTATGCAGGTCCCTGGATGAAGAAAGACATATTGTCATGGGCCTCCTATCAACTGCATGGGGAAGAAATAGACAGGTGCCTAAGTGCCCCAAATATCCTCACACTGGGTTTAGAGAGGACAATAAAATTCAAAGGAGACCCAATAAAGCCATCCAAAATACAGAGGTGGACTAGGGACTTCCAACTTTAGACCAGTAATACAGAACTTACTCCACTGCCCAAGAGACCTCCACCATGGATGCCTATTGGAAAATGAGGATTCATGGGAAGTCTTAAGACAGCATTTGAGATTCCTCAGACCTGGCTAGCTTCTGGTCCTATGGTTGGTAGTAGCCAAAGGAACCCCATTTGTGTAAACACCAGAAAACCAGACAACGTAAAAATCAGGCATTAGATATGGAACGCCAACATTGTTGGTGTTACTGTGTATTGGTTAGTTAACCAGCATTTATTAAGTGCTTATAATATACTGGTGATGCAAATAAAAGCAAAAAGACAATCTACCTTTTTTGGAAAGAATTCAGAATGAAGTATGACAAGTGACTGAATTCATTTTTCACATCCTTTGATGTCCTCACATCACTACTGGGCATATACAGCAAGGAGGCTATTGATGGAAAGGTCTCATCTACACTAAAATATTCATCACAGCACTCTGTAGTAGAGGAGAATAAACCAAACACCTAGGAACCAAGTGGCTCCCCATGAATTGGGAAGAAGCTGCGTGAAATGTAACAAATGAACGTAATAAAGATAGCTCACATTTCTATGGTACTTTAAGGCTTCCAAAATGCTTTACATATAGTCTCTCATTTGAGAACAACCCATGACAGAACAACCCTACGATGTAGGTGCTATTATTATTCTCATTTGATAAACGAGGTACCTGAGGAAGACAGAGGTGAAGTGACTAGCCCAGGGTCACACAGCTATTAAGTATCTGAAGGTGAATTTGAACTCAGGTCTTCCTGAGTACAGCATTCTATCCACTGTGCCGCCTGTTATTCTTGCGCAGTAAGAACTGGTAATGAAGGCATTTTTTAAATGTGGGATGAAAGGATACAGATCAAAGGAAGTAGGACCAAGGGAAGAATGTGAAAACTATGGCAGTGTAAATGAGCACAATACTTAGAGGCAAGGGGACTGGGGTAAACAGCAAGTACTAACCGATGTTCCTTTGAACAGTCCGCTGATGCCCATCTCTCCTCCACATGGAGCCGTAGGGGATTAAGGGTGGTGGAGGTAACATACGCTAATGGCCTTGCCTGCTTTACAATGAGGAATGGAGCCGAATAGAATGATAGAGGCAGAAAGGGCTCTGCAGAGGAGCTCATCAACGCCCCTTGTTTGGTAGATGAGGGCATAAAGAACCGCAGCAGTTCTAGTGAGAGACAGGACAAGCCCTGTCCTGATTCGTTAGCAGGTCTACACAACTGAATGCTCGGTGATGATGAGAAGCACCTTGGGCTGTCCCGAATTGGCCAGAACTTCACTCTGAGGTTGGCAAAGCCGGCGGAGGAATCCTCTCCAGGGAACAGAGGATTCTTTGACTGAAGGTTCGCCGCCTGCCAACATTATTTGTGGCCCAACTTCAAAGGAAAGAAGACAATTTCTAGATGACTCACTCGATCCACGAGATAGAGCACCCAGCTGACGACGCTTTGTGGGCAGCGGAGCCATTTCGGAGATGCCTTTGGCTGGGAAGTCTGCGCAGAGCATTGATTATTTTCTGACAGGGTCCAGATGTAGTGAAGAGAAGAGCCTCTATTGGAGCGGAGACCCCTGAGTTCTCTCTGAGGCTAGCAAGCTGGGCTGCCCAGGGCACGTTCTGGATGTCTCTGAGATTTAGCTCGCTCACGGGTGAAATGATCCATGGACAGGGCGGGATTCCTGGGCCTCCCCAGGTCCTGCGGTTGTGCCGAGGGCTTCCCGTCCAAGCAAAGCTGACATGATCTCGGAGGAGCGGTCTCAGAGATGAGGAGATGATCTTACCGACCACTAACTCCGTCAAACTGCGTCTGGGGTCTGGTGCCCATGGCTGAGCTCCGCGTCTTAGGAAGGGTCCAGAAGACAGCTTCACGTGGGCGCTGCATGAATATGGGTTCCTCGCTTTCTTCCAAGCTCGGCTCAGGTGAGCCTCCTATGTGAAGGCTGCGCCGCTACTCCCAGCCCCCAGGAAATGAGCCTGAATTCACTTTGTGTCTTCTTCAATGGCTGCCTCTTGTTTCCCTTGATAAAACACAAGTGCGTTAAGGATGATGACTTTCGTCCCTGTCCCTGGCACATCGGAGGTAGGCATTTAATAAACACTTATTATTTATGGTGGGAACCCAAGCCCACAGGTGCAGGGCATTGTTCTCACCAACTAGGAGAGAGTTCTACAGCAATGGGCTTTGGGACGATGATTCTGGATGAATAGGATGAAGGGCCTGGAGACGGTGAGCCTGGGATCGACTCCGACAATTGGCAGCTGTCTTCCAGTATGGGAAGGTCCGTTAGGTAGGAGAAGGTTGTTCTGCTTGGCCTCAGCGGGCAGAGCTACTGTTCTCCAGGGGATTTGTGAAAGAGCCAAGTTAAGTTTTACCATCACGAAAACCTTCCCAACAGTCACAGCCATCCCGAAGGGCTTGGGATGCCTCTGGATCTGTGTGCGCCTCTTCCCTGGAGGCCTCTAAGTAAAGACAGGGTGGTCAGTTATCAGGTAAGTCATAGAGAGCATTGGGGGGGTCTTCATGGCCCCCAAGTCCCTGCCGCTTGAGGCCCTGTGATTGTGTAACCTCTGATCGTCCTTCCAGGTTAAATCTGGCAAGACTGTGGTGTAAAACACTTAACCATGGAAGCTAAGGGTGAGGAGCTACACTCTAGGGAACATGTGCCTGTGTGTGCTCACAGTTCTGAGCAAGTGTAGAGGAGTGACTAAGATTCCATCAGTCAGTCCCCAAGCACTTATTAAGTGCCTACTATATACCATACATTTGGCTAAGCCCTGGGGATACAAAGAAAGGCAAAAGACAGTCCCTGCTCTCAAGGCGTTCAGAGTCTACAAGGCCAATCTTGCTAAAAAGGTCACCTTTGAGTGGCGTGAAAAGAAATCATTCACTGGGTTCCCTGAAAGTCTCTCTGGTTTTATAGAACATGCTGATAGCACAGAAATGACTGGCTGGGGGATCTTCACCCAAGGGAGGCTGCTGGACCTGGGAGGCAGAGATGCAGGAAGCAGGGGAGCTGACTTCCACGTCAGCCCATCAGCTGGGCCATCCATCACAAGCAAAATCACTCTGGCCAGGGAAGTCTCCAACACAGGCCTTGAGAGAGACTCTGATGAGCCCAAGTTCAGCACATGATTTGTCATTCCCGGCTTTCTGGGAGCCTGTCAATGGATCTATTTCAATTTTGAATTTGAGACCGGTTGCCAAGGAGTGATTGAAAAAACATGAGGCCTGAAGCAACCCTGGAGGTGGAGTGCTGGATTTGGTTTGTTCTTTTCAACTGGATGAGGCCTCAGCTCCAAAAGAAAGAATGAATGTCACTTCGAGACTTTAAACTTTTAATAAAGGTCTCCCCTGGTTCATCTGGAGCCTAGCTGCCTGTGAATACCACATATGCAGCAGGAAAATGTACATGTGCTGGTGATCCATGGCCATGCCTTTGTAAAACAATTTCACATGCATGCATGCATATATTTGTGCATGTGTGCATGCACATGTGTATACCTACATGCATGCATATATACCCATACGTATAGTGTTTGTATACATATTGTATTTTTACATATACAAGTATGTGTGTGTATGTATATATACATGTGTACACCTGTGCACACCCATATGTGCATGTATGCTATATGTGTGTGTATATCAGTCACTATATGTCAGTGATGGGACCAGTACTTGGGTCTTCCCGGCTCTGAGTTCTGGTCCCATCCATCACTGGCATAGAGCGTACTGAATGACTCTGGAAGATTCCTGCCCGTCACAGTGAAGGTGCTGGCCTACATCAGTGGGAGAAGTTTCCTCTGCCATGAGCTCTCTCTACCAATGCAATTACAGCCCTCGTGACCTCACATTATTATGACTCATTGCCTCATTCTTCTCATCTCTTTGCATGGAGTTTAGCTAGGAAGAGCTCTAGGGAAAGTCACT
Source organism: Dromiciops gliroides (assembly GCF_019393635.1). Lineage (NCBI taxonomy): Eukaryota > Metazoa > Chordata > Mammalia > Microbiotheria > Microbiotheriidae > Dromiciops > Dromiciops gliroides. Next base: position 9,708,924 of record NC_057865.1, read on the forward strand.
GTTGTTCCATGATATTGAATGTTCTGCACAAATGGATACAATATCTATTTTTTCTTCTTGAATTAAAGAGACAACTTGGGATAGAAGTGCATGGGCAAGCTCACTGAAAGCATACCCTTCTTCTTATTCTATCTTCCAAATAGAAAATGGTTTACTGATGAACAACTTGGTGAATTTTCCATTTCTTGGATGTTCCTGAACTGCTGCCGGCAGAGTATACTCTCCTGGAGGGCAGAAATCATTTCCTTTTTGTCTTTGTATAGCCAGTCCTGGACCCCCCCACACAGATGTCATTTAATAAATGTTTCCTGTATTTGATTATATAAGTAAAAGGATAATCCTTCCCATTTCCCACTAATCCTATTGCTTGATGAAGGGGAAATGGTGGGGTTAAGTGTATGTATGTATGCAAACATGTGTATATATGTGTGTTATGTATTGTGTACATGCACATGCATACACACATGCATATGCACACATATATCACCTTCTATGTGCCAGGCACTGTGCTAAGTGCTTTAGAAATATTCTCTCATTTGACCCTCACAAATGCTGTAGATAAATCCCATTATTACCCCCATTTTACATATGAGGAAACTGAGGCAAACAAGTTCAGTGACTTGCCCAGGGTCACACAGCTAGACAGTGTCTAAGATGGGATTTAAACTCAGGTCTTCTTGCCTCCGGGCCCAGGGCTTCATCCACCGTGCCACGTATCAGACCAGGATGACAATTGGATTCATGAAAGAGGAGAAACCAAAGAAAATCTTCAGCCTCCCACTCAGGGATCTGTATCGTAAGAGTAATCCTCAAAGAGATGGTCTTGATTTTATCTTGAACAGTCTTGTTTTATGGACTCTCTACCAAACATCCTGGTGCCACTTTCAGGGGCAGAAATGTCGACTGGAGTGGTGTTCTTGTCCTCCCAACAAAGACAAGGGCTGCTCTTCCTCCCATGAAGCAGGACCTCTCCAAAGTGATCCACTGAGATGAGGATAAGTTTGCACCAAGCAGAGTTAACCTCATGCTGGGGGCACAGTTTGCCTCCTGATAGGAAATAGTAAGACTGTCTTACTTCAGTCACAACTGGGGGAAAGAAAACAACAGAAATCTTGCCGGTCTCATGGAATGCTCAGCCTGGATCTCTTCTCTGACAGATGCCTCCCCCGGTTATTCCTGACAAGGGGGCGGGGGGACTGGTGGAAGAGGCATCTTGCCACCTAGAGACGCTGCAGGGGTCAAAGGCAGGGGTCAGAAAACCAATCTGTGCAGAGAAAATGCAGGACGTTCAGGAGGGGAGGGACTGACTGATTTTCACATTGCAGTACACAGGAGGCACTTAATAAATGTTCTTAGCATTGTCTGTCCTCCCGGTTTAGATAGAATCTTTCTAGAGACTCCCTCAAAAAGGCTGATACCCAAGACTGACAATGGCTTGCTTTCTTTCCAGCCTTTGCCCATTTCAATGCTTCCATGCTCTTGTTCCCTCGTGAGTCCAGTGGTTAGTGCTCTCTCCTTCCTCACATTATTGTCTACTTTTGTTGATTTCTGTTGTATCCACCACCAACCCCAAAGGAGAATAGAGGCTCCCCAAAGGCAGGGACAACTTCTTATTATTTTTATTTTTTGACTTTGTGTCCTGGAACTTAGCAGAGCTCCTGATTCTTGGGCAAAGCTGGTTGCACTGCCCATCATTACATGACCTTGTATGGAATTTCAGGAAATTAACAGAGATGTAAGACCACCATCTTCTGGTCATTCAAGCAAACTACAGACACATGATCTCATACTCTGAAAGTGAACCAGAAAGGATCTTCTTGCTAATGGGCATGGACACACCAGGTGTCTCCTATGCACATCACTTCTAGGTATAAGGCCTTGTTTCTAGGAGTGAGGAAGCCATAGCCCTCTGTGCTCTGCTCTGGTCAGGTCCTGGTGCCACAATTTATGAAGACATTGACCAGCTGGAGAGGATGGAGAATGGCCTGGGATCCCGAAGGAAATGGGCATATTTAGGTCGGAGAAGTCAAGACTTGGGGGGCTGATGTTTTCAGTGGTCTCCCTGATTCTCATTTCTATTCCCTCCGATCCATGGACCCATACGGTTGCCAAAGAGATTCTCCTAAACCCCAAGTCTGATCACGCGACCCTCATACCGAATAAACTCTATGGGCACCCTAGTACTTCTGGTGTGTAAAGCTCTTTTTAACCTGTACCCATCCTCCCTGTCTAGCTTTAGGTTACAGCTAATTACCTAGTTAGTTGGGTTAGGATTATTCTTCCCCACATACTCCACATTGTAGCCAAAGTGTCCCGCTGGCTATCCCATCTTGGTACCTTTGCACTTGTTGTCCCTCATGCCTGGAATAATCTTTCTCTTCACCTCCATCCTTGAGAGAGACACACACACACATACATACACACACACACAGGGAAACAGAGACAGAGGGAGACAGATGAGAGAGAGAGAGAGAGAGAGAGAGAGAGAGAGAGAGAGAGAGAGAGAGAGAGAGAGAGAGAAAGAGAGAGAATTTTATCAGTCCTGGTCAAATTTCTGCTAAAATGAAGTCTAAAAGACCTTATCGATTCAGATTTTTATAATGTCTCAGAACAGAGAGAAGGAAAAAGTGAATGTGAAATGCTTTCTAGATATACAAGTTTAATAGCTAAGGTTGTGAGAGGCTGTTACTGGTAAGGGATAGGATATAATTGACCACTTCTTCTTCCCTTCATTTCTTCCCATAGGCAACTTGAAAGGAAAACCAAATGATGCTGGCTGGCCAGAGCCAAAGGAATTGACTGGAGCAAAAGTCATGTCAAAAGAAAGAAACCAGGAAGAATGGTGCTGTCTATGAGTGTGGGAGCCAGGAGGGAATGAGGGAATGACTCAAATTCTCCTCAAGCACAATAAAGGCTCCTCCCAACAACATGTATGCCAGTGAATGGACACTGTGTCTGCCTATTAGAATGGTAGCTGCTTTGGAGCAGGTTCTGTTTCTCTTTGGTCTTTATGTGTGCCCAATTCTTGGCACATAATAGGCATTTAAATGTTGTTCTTTAGAAGGATTAGACTTGTCCCATTCAGCCTCAAAGAACAGGAACAAAGGGGCTGAAATAGAAAATATGAAAATTAATGTAAGGGAAAACTCAGCAATGATTTGAGCTTGCCCTCTGTGGAATGGGCTGTCACCAGAGGTAGGGGGCCGAGCGACCCCTTGTGTTGGGTATTCTCCCACAGTTATTCTTTTGGAGGTATGGGTGGGAGTAAGAATAATATATAATAGCTACCATTTGTATAGCACTTACTACGTGCCAGGAACTTTGCTAAGTGCTGTATAATCATTATCTCATTGGATCCTGGCAGAAAAGAAGATCCAGATTCAAGTTCTTGGTGGATTCTGGCCATGTGACCTGCGACAAGTTACTAAACCTCTCGGTCTCAAGGAACCCTTTAAGGCTAGAAGCCTTAGTAGACACTCGATCGGCATTTTTTGACTGACTGACGGAGGTGCTGATCTGCACTTCGAGGGCACTTCTTTAGTGGGAACCCTATAGCAATGAAGTCACAAGTCCTGTTTAAAAAAAAGACTTGGTCATTTCTGCTCCCCACCACTGCTTTTAGAGCCGCCCCTTCCGCATAAATTGTGCTGTTTGTATGCGCTTGCACGTGCATGTGCTATCTTCCCGTATAGAATGTTTTTAATTAATACTTTTTTTTTTTTTTGCGTCTCAAGCACCTGTGATTTCCTGATACAAGGAACCTCCACCCACCTACCTACCCAAGAGGGAACATCTTCTGCCAATGCACCTTCTAGACTTGCCGAGGAGCATCGAAAGTTTAAGTGACTTGACCAGGGTCACACAGCCCATAGGTATCAGAGGTGGAATTCGAATCGAAATCTTCCCGCACCCCGGTGAGTTCTCTGTCCCCCATCTAGTGCAGGCGCTAAGTGAAAGCTCGTTCAGGACAGTGTCAAACAATGGAGGGGCTGCTCTTCCCTTCCCTCGTCTCTCCCCCGACTGCCAAGGTCGAGGTGTCTGCTTAGTATTCCATGACTATCTCCTGCTGACTTACTTGGACATGTTTCATCTTGTTTCAGAGTACGCAGGATTACAGCGTGACCTCATGATGATTGAAAAAGACAACCGGACTCGGTAGGTTAAACACAAGACAGATCCCCCACCGGGCTTCATCCTGGCCCCTTCCTACACTTGCTGTGTGAGCTTGGCTTACCCTCACTTAACCTCTAAGAAAGCCAGCACCGAGCAGCCTGCAAGCGAGGCGGGGAAGAGCCCTTAATGAATAGCCCTGGAAGAGGGGTAGACCAGCTAAAAGGCTGATGCGTGTTCATACTGTTCCTGACAGCCCTGATAACAGTCCGTTAATTATTTTCTTCTCAGGGTGAGCTATAACTCGGAGAAATGCTTCCACCCACCGTGAAGCCGCTCTCCCCCACTCGCTATTCCCCCAGCGTCTAGTTCATCATGGCAGCCGGATCTTATCAGCCTGATGTATTCCTGGGCTCGTGTAGGCTTCGTGGTTAAAAGCCCAGTTAATCTCCATTGGATTCACCCTGTGTGACCCAAATGTCTGTTTCACTTAAATGTACCTTTGGAAGAGCCAGGAACACTTACATTTTAAAAGACTAGAAGAGGCCGAGGCAGCTAGGAGAGCAACGCATAGAGCGCCCAGCCTGGAGTCATGAAGACTCACCTGCCGAGTTCAAATCTGGCCTCAGACACTTACTGGCTGTGTGACGCTGGCGGGGAGGGGACGGAGGTGACGGCGGGGGGAGGTCCGTCTGCTCCCCACTGCAGTGCATCCTCCATTCAGCCACTAAAGCACAAGTCTAAGCATGTCATCCCCCTTCTCAATAAACTCCAGTGGCTCCCTATTACTTCCAGGATCACATACAAAATCTGTGCTTGGCCTTCAAAGACTTCCTACAGACCCTCTCCTCCTTTACTCCCCACCTTGTACTCACCAGCGCAGTGACTGACCTGGCCGCGCTGTGAACAAGACACTCCAGCGCTTGGCTCCAGGCATTTTCGCTGGCCCGCCCCATACCTGAAGTAATCTCCCTCCTCTTCCCCATCCTGGCTTTCTTGAAGGCCTGACTAAAATCCCAGCTTCAATAGGAAGCCTTCCCCAGAGCCTCTGACTTCCAGAGCCTTCCTCTGTGCATCATCTCCCACTTATCCTGCATGTACCTTGCAACATCTTTGTTTGCTTGCTGTCTCTCCCACTAGATTGTGATCTTCCCGAGGGCAGGGACTCTCTTAAGCTTCTTTTTGTGTTTCCAGTACTGGACAATGCCCAGCACATAGTAAGCTCTTGATAAGTGTTTATTGACTGACCAGACTACTCCTTGTCATGAAAATTCCTGGGAGCTGACCCCAAGCAGAGTGCTTCTTAAATATTCCAGGGGACATTTCTCACTAGGTTGTAGAGACGATCAGACAGCTTTGGACACAAAGTCATGCCTCAGTGAAACCCTCAGTCTAGGAACTCACATCAGGGTTGGACTTAAATTGACTTTAATTATCCACTTCTCGCTTGTATGTCCTGGTGAAAACTATATCTCCATCCTTCTGGGATATGTAAGTGCTTAACAAGACCCCATATAGACTATTTATACACAGCCTGTGGTAGAGCCTGCTCATATTGGTCTGATCAGGCACAGAGACATTGTACCCCCATACAATGATGGCTTTTTTTGTCCTCTTCAAGGACAAAGGACAACAAGGCCCTAATTCCCTTTCATCAAAAAGAGACATGATTAGCACCTTAAATCTTAGGTCCTATTTTAATCCACATTTATTTCTAATTGAGCTTTTTACAGATTCTACCATATATTGTAGGCAATGAAAGGTCCCAGGATGCTGCTTTGCTTTGTAGTTGCTAGGTTCCCAAATCCCTTGTCTCATTCCAACAAGAAAGCTGATCAGTTCTCAACCAGTTTCTAGCCACTAAGCCTGTTCTTTAAATTGCTTTTCCTTAGAATCCCAGAATTCTGTGGGAGTTATGACACCACGTGGCAAGTTGACAGTATGTAAATACTAGGGAAATAAGACACAATGCCAATGAGCAACCAGTCAGTGCCAAGGGGTTGTTCTAAGCACAGATGCCTGGGTTCCAGTCTTCTCCACAATGTGATCATCTCTGAAAACAAAAACCAAGTGAATATTTCAATCCAAATGAAAATTTAAGAAGTGAATATGCAATGAGTCTATCATGATATGTTTGTTCTGATGGAGAATCCCATTGATGTCTTGCTTCCTTTTCAGGTAGATTTCCTCTGGGTTTTCCACCAATGGCTCCCTCCCATGTCCCATGGTATGGACATCACATGGGGTTCACAAAGGGGTCTGTGGTGTGTCTTCAGGGGGTGAATGGGAACACACCCCTGTACACGGTCCAGCAGGTTCTAGCAAGCTGATAAAAGTTCATGTGGGGTCTGGAATAAATATTGGAGTTGACAACTAATATACTAAGTTATTTTCAGGGTTTTTGGAATGGTGGCTGTAAGGGAGATGGGGCTAGCACCACTCATCCTTTTCCTCTTGGTTTCCAGTCAGGATAAGAGATGTAGAAAAAAGTGTGATGCCCAAATAGTAACAGATTGAGGAGGTGGCTTTTTGTATATTAATAGTCCAGGGTAGCCTTGATTCCAAATGGATTTCATCTTTGAAGGTAAACCCCTACCTTTGACTTTCAGACCCAACACAGCTGAGGATGTAGGAGAGGAGAAATATTGCCCTACCCTTAGAGGTAGAACTAAGGAACAGGTGCCATGTTCTGGAAAGCATATTGATAAACTGAAGAATTACTAGAACATGGTGAATAGGGTGCCAATTGAAGACTAGTTCAAAGTAGTGGGGGTCTTCAGCTTAGTTATGTATTAGAAGGGGTATGAAGGGGCAGCTAGGTGGTGCAGTGGATAGAACACTGGCCCTGGAGTCAGGAGGACCTGAGTTCAAATCTGGCCTCAGACACTTGACACCTACTATTTGTGTGTCCCTGGGCAAGTCATTTAACCCCAATTGCCTCACCGAAAAAATAGAAGGGGTATGAGATGGAAAAGGGAATCTCTTTGTTCTCTTTGAATTTTAAGGACAGACTTCTAACAATTAGAGATATGACAAAGTGGAATGGGCTACCACAGATAGTAATGGGTTCCCATGCACCCTTCTCAGGTGTTCATGAAAGTATTGGGTGGCCTCTTGCCAGCTGTGTTATAGATGGGGTTCCTCTCCAGATGTGCATTGGGCTTAAAGGGCTCTGAGCTCCCTTCAAAGTATGAAATTTCTTAGTTTTCTGATGTTATGAATGATTGTCCAGAATATCAAAGAACAGTGAGTGGAAGACATCCATTGTCAGAGAGTGACAACAATTATTAAATACCTACTGTATGTAGAACACTGTGCTAAGGTCTGAGAAGCCTTGAAAGTTTTGATAAGGAATAGTTCTTGAACTCAAGAAGCTCATGATATACTGTCACAAAACAACAGTCTTTGTCATTGTCGAAAATGTCTGCTACATTTCTTAGCTTGGTGTCACCTGCACAAATGTCTGCTACATTTGTACTTAAGCCATCCATAAAAATGTTTAACAGCTCAGGATTAAGAAAAGATCTCTAGAGACCGTCCTCTAAGTCAGTGCTTCTTTCCTTTTGTGCATATAATTAACCACTTTCTGATAAATCCAATGGGCCCTTCTAAGAATGTTTTTCAATGCACAAAATATATCATGTTACAAAGGAAACAAATCATATTGAAATAGTTATAAAATAGTTTTTAAAACCTATAGGACTTTCCCCTACCCCAATATCTTTTAATTCATGGACTCTTTGGGGGATTGGTCTATGGAACCCAGGTGAAGACTTCAGTGCAACATTATCAGCTATAGGTAGGTGAGGCAGCTGAGCGAGGCAGTAGCTGGAACACAGGGCCTGGAATCAGAAAGCCTCGAGCTCACATCTTACCTCACACTTGCTATGTGTGTCACCCTGGGCAAGACACTTCACTTCTGTTTCCCTTTGTTTCTTCATCTGTAAAATGGGAATAATAGTAACACCCACCTCCCAAGGGTTGTTGTGAGAATTAAATGATATAATGTTTCTAAGCCTTAAAATACCACACCAATGTCAGCCCTTGTTAATACTATTTTGGGCATGATCATTCTACGAATTCCCAATGCACAAAACTGTACCATCACCTGACCCATACTTCTCCATCCTGTTTATAAAAATGGTGTGAGGGATGATGTTTCACAAAGTTTAAATATAGCATGTCTATAATATACGTGAAGTTGGGGGTAGAAGTGATAACAAATCCCTTATTATACTTCCATTATATCCTCATAAACTCAATATTGCATACTAATGTATCTTATTAGGCAAATTAAATGGGATGAATGGCTTTCAAAGTACAAAGATGGATTGGAAGGATCAGAGAAATTGTCTGTCATCCCAACTGCCCCTAGAGGTGTCATCCTCAAAGTGAGGAGTCAAGAGACACGCTGACAGCTCAATACTCCTATTCAATCATAAAACGAAGCTGTTGTTTCTGACTGGACAACAGCCTCCAGAACATTAAACATCAATGAAAAAAAACACATCGACTTCAGCTTGTCTCAGGACCATTTCTATCTGAACTTCGTTGAAAACAATGAAGACATGAAACAGAAGCAGCAATTGGTATTTCTCTAGCCCTCTGAGGGTTGCAGAGGGTTTTACAGATGTTGGTTCATTTGAGCGCCATCATTACCTTGTAAGAGAGGTGTTTCAATTGGTATCATCCTCACCTTACAGATGATGAAACTGAGGCTGGAAGAGTTTTAGTTCTTTGTCCAGAGTCACCAGCTTGGTCAAATATCTGTGGTGGGATTTTTAACCCAAATCTTGTCTCTAGCACAATGGCATTTGATTTGGACTTTAAAGAATGGGTGGGAAGAGAAAAATGGAGGTCACTCCAGGCATCCCCCCAAGGATATGAGGGCTAAAGGCCTGGGGGCTGTCCATTTGGGTGGGAGCATAATGAGTGTGGAGGGAGATTAGGAACATGAATCAAGGATGATACAGTATAATGAGCCCCATTATACAAAGGAGGAGGAGGAGAAATGAGAAAGAAGAGGAGAAAAAAGAGGAAGAAGAGGAGGAGAAAAACGGCGTTGATTCCACTTTGGTCAGTAGAGTCGTTCCCCCCCCCATTGTCCCATATTCTGCCCCCTGGGGCTACACAGAATAAATCCAGCCCCTCTTCCATGTGATTGCCCTACAAATGCTTGAATAAAGCAAACATGTCCCCTCTGAGTCTTCTCTTCTCTGGGCTAAGCAGCCCCATTTTCTCCCCAAAATCCTTGATCTCTCATGAATATGAGTCCCTTCACCCTCCTAGATGCCCTCCTAGATGTTCTCCAGCTTCCCCGTGTTCTACCAAGATGGTGGCCCAGAACTCAACCCAAACTCTAGAAGCCGCCTGAACACGGCTGAGTGTGGGGAGACTCCTCTAATTCCTGGAAGCCTTACCCAATACACCCAATATTACAGTCAGTTTTTTGGCTTTCACATCATGACTATTAACTAGAACTCTTAGATCTCTTTATCTTTTTTTTAGATGAACTGTTATCTCACCATGCCTTCCCCTCCAAGCTACTGCCAGTCACCATGCAAACATTAATGTAGAAAGTCATCAGGTTCAATGGAGGTATGGAGGCAGAGGGAAAGGTAGGTCTTGGAGAATGGGAAAGGGCCAACAGATCAGAATTCACCATAAACATCAGGTCACGTGGCATAATGGAAGAAGTGGTGAATTTAAGGTCAAAGGACTTGGGTTCAAATTCTGGCTTTAGTAATTACTATATAAGTGACCATAAGTGTCAATTAACTTCCCTAGGGCTCTGTTCCCTTCACTGCAAAATGAAAGGGTTGGACTAGCTGGTGTATAAGGATCCTTACCGTTCTAAGATTCTTTGGAATATTTCTTTTCTTAGCTTTATTAGCAATGAAAAGGCATGGGTTCCCTGGACAGTTCAAAAATTTGCGTTCTTGGACCCTGATCCTATAGGTGAAAATGTGGACTCTTCCATTTACCCTGTAATTAAAAAGACCTTTGCATTAGGAAGTGTGTTATGGACTCTCCTCTTAGTACCTTCACTTTAAATCATTTCTGTCCCAAGGCTCCGTGGGTATGAGGTCAGCACCAACTGACTGGATGTCAACTGCTGTAAAATCACAAGATGGAAAATGTAATTGCACTATGGCCTTTGGAAAACACTGCTGGGAACAATGCAAGACAGCACACAGCCTCTGATGAGCTGGGATCTTTAGACTCTGAACATATAAGCAGTTGGAGTTGCTTTTAATCATTGTTCTGCAGTCAGCCAGAACTACAGAAGGAAGTCGGCTCAGATTGGGGATGGGTCAGCCCCGTACAAGCCAATGGGGAGAGTTTGCAATCACCCACTTAGCTAGGCTATGGAGCCAGTGTAAATGGATAACTTGGAGCTTAAAGCTGAGGCCGGCTGGAGCCAGAGCTATCAGCATTATCTCTTCAGATCTCTTCCCATCCCTCACTCTGATGTGGGGAGTCAGCCAGAGTGATCTCTTGCCTAAGAAATTTCAACATGCCCCTAAATGAAGAAGAATTTCCAGTTTGGGGCCAAGAACATGAGGAAAGCAAAGGGACCCACGAGCGTGGAAGCATTGCCCCAGTGGAGCTGTGCGTTCCCAGCTGATCCAAGGTCACTCACCTCTGGCCCCTTGCAGAGAGCCAGCTGGCTTATTTCACTGGGCTTAACTCTTCAGGGCTTTTCATCTTCTCCAGGAAAACCACCCCCTCCCACAGGAATGTTTTTCTCTTCTCCATACTGGACTTTTCGACAGCCCTTATTCTACAGAAGCCCCCCACCAGTAATTCTAGGGCTCAGGACAAGCAGCCCAGGGGTGATTCCAGGGACAGAGACATTCAACTTCAAGATGAAACCCTGCATTGGGGGAGGTGGAGATGGACACTGGTCTCCATTAACATGACAAGTTCACTATTGGGAAGGATGGCTAAATAGGGGCGAAGACAGCAAGGGGAGAAAACCCATCATCCTATTCTAACCAAACATTTCTGTTGGTTAGTTGCCAAATTGAGTTTTTCACACCTGCAGGAGTACCCTCTACATTTGGGTGCCCTGGGGAAAAGCTCTGATCACCCTCCCCCCCAATTATTACTCCGATTGACAGCTGTTAGCTGGGCCCTTGATAGGATAATGATGAATAAAGATCCAAAATCAAAGGTGAAAGGTCAGAAAGTAACATTTACCCCCCCACACACACACACACACTCATACTTCAAGAGGAGAAGTAACACACTGTATAGAGGGCCCTTGTAGGAGTGAGGATCCAGTCTACTCTCTGACACAAACTAGTTGTGTGAACTTGGATAAGTCACTTAACATCTGGGGTTCTAGGACACACAAGACAGCAATAAAATTGCTAAAAATAAAGTCTGTTTGAAGTAAACTGAATTCAACTCAAAGACACTGGAAATGAAACTATTCCTTTCCAGCTGCCTTGCACGTGCATAGGCTGTGTCCCATCCCTGAAATGCTCTTGTGTCTATTTGGTTTTTTGGAACCAGTGATTTTACCTGAAGCTCAGCTCCCCACTAGGCTTTTTTATTGTTAGTTCTCTCTGACTTTGAAATCACTGCATGATAATTTTCTGTATACTTTTCTGCATATGAAATGCTCAACCCTTAACATGCAATTTAATCATAATGAATTTTTTATCCACTAAAACTTCAGGTCTTTTTCACATAACTGTGTAGTAGTAGTGGTAGCAGCAGCAGCAGCGGTAGTAGGAGTTGTAGTAGTGGTGGTGGTGGTGGTAGTAAAACTCCTTAAATGTATGTATAAGAACTGATTTAAATCTATAATAGTTATGCCTTAATTGATAAATGGTCAAAGGATATGAACAGGGAAATGGAAAAAAAAAAACCCAAGCTACCTAAGCCAAGTGAAAAAAATGCCTAAATTGCTGATAGAGAAATACAGATTAAAGCCACTCTACAAACCCCTTCAAAGATGACAAAGGGAAAAATGATAAATTCTTGAGGGTCCGTGGGAAAACAGGTACTTCAGTGCACTGCTGATGGTCCAGCCATTCTGGAACACAATTTGCAAGGATGCCCCCAAAGCTATTAAACTGCACATATCCTTTAACCCAGTGATATTATTCCTAGGCTTATAACGCTAAAAAGTTTGAAAAAGGAGGTAAAGGCAATAAGCATTTGTTAAATGTCTACCACATGCCAGGTACTATGCCAAGGGCTTTGCAAATATCATCTCATTTGATACTTATAACAACCCTAGGAGGTAGGTGCTATTGTGATACACATTTTACAAATGAGGACACTGAGGCAGCAAAAGACCCATATGTATAAAAAGTTTATAGCAACTCCTTTTGAAGTAGCAAAGAGCCAGAAGCCTTGGGGAAACAGTCAAACACATCCATAGCATGAGAATGGAATGGAACATTATTGTGCCACAAGAAATGATGAAGAGAGTATGACAGGAAAAATAATGCCTAGCATTTATGTGGTCCTTAAATGTTTGCAAAGAACTTTACAAATATGAACTCATTTGATCCTCATAACAAAACTGGTATATAAGGATTGTTATGATCACATTTTACAGATGAAAAAACTGAGGTAGATAGAGGTTAAATGACTTGTCAGGGTCACACAGCTAGTATATGTCTGAGGCTAGATTTGAATTCAGGTCTTCCTGACTCTTGGTTCAATGTTCTATCCACTATTTTCTAGAAAGAGAAAAGCCTCGGAAGACTTGTATGAACGGATGCAGAGTGAAATGAGAAGCAAAATAAACAAACTTTGAAATCCATAAGAACTCTGATCTACACTGTGACCAACCCTGATTTCAGAGGAACAAGAATGAATCTCCAGTGGATAGAGCACTGGTCCTGAAATCAGGAGTACCTGAGTTCAAATCTGGCCTCAAACACTTAACACTTACTAGCTGTGTGACCTTGGGCAAGTCACTTAACCCCAACCGCCTCACTAAAAAAGAAAAAAAAAAAAGAATGAATCTCACTACCTCCCCTCCATCCCACCAAACCACACAGAGAGGTGATGAGCTCAGTCAGGGTGCAGGAGACTTAAAAAAAAAGCCAGTTGGGGAGTATGTTTTGCTTGACTGCACATATTTGTTATAGAATTTCTGGGTTTTTGTCTTGCTTTTCTAAAGTTTTAGGGTGGGGAAGAAAAAATAATCTGTGTTTATTGGGGAAAAGATGGAAGGAAGGAAGGAAGGAAGGAAGGAAGGAAGGAAGGAAGGAAGGAAGGAAGGAAGGAAGGAAGGAAGGAAGGAAGGAAGGAAGGAAGGAAGGGAGGAAGGGAGGGAAGGAGGAAGGGAGGGAGGGAGGAAGGGGAGGAAGTGAAAGAAAGGAAGAGGGGGAGAAAGTTTGAACAGAAAGAAAAGCAGATTAATTTAAACATGCTTAGTTTTGAAATCATGATTATGGCAAAAGAATTTTGAGGTTTTTGCTTTTAAAAATAATTGTTTAAGCTGATGATTCCCTGGGCATTTTATGTAACAGCCGTTGGTCCTAATGGGTAGATTTTTGTGCATTTTCTGTTTAGGAGATGATCCCAGAACCTGGCCCATGAGCTGAGCACAGAGGGGCTCCCTTCTGGAATTGAGCTATCTGGTTATTTTTCCCCAGGGTGAGGGTTTACCGTGAAGGCATTGGAGGGTGGGTGGGAGGTCTCGTGGGGGCAGGGCGGGGGGGGGGGGACTCTCCCCCAAGATCACAGTTACTTGGGAGGTGTCAGAGGAAGAAAGGTGAGACAGCAGCAGTTACACAGCAAACCAATCTCTACTCTAGGCCCTAGCTTAGGGCCCCCCCCTCAGCCCCCCCCCCTCCGCCCAGTTGTTGGACCTCAGAAGTTCCTCTGCCCATGAGCTAAACTGAAGCCCAGCCCTTGCAAAAGGCCTGACTAACTGATCCTTTCATTCCTGCTGGTCCCTCAGGCCTGAAGAGTCCCCCACGTCCCCTGCAGGCTGGGAGTTCCCATGGTCAGGGCTGGCTAGGGTGTCTCCAAATGGCTTTCTCAGGAGACTGTCAGGCTGTCTGACTTCCATTGAGAGAATAAGGAGATTCTGAGGCTTTACAAATATTTATCAAAAGGATTTGCAGATGCTTAGCTGTTATAGTTCTCCATTAATGCAGCTACTGCTGGCATCAGCAGCCCCCAAAATGGAACCCACTGCTTCTGAGACAGAGAAAGTGGGCTCCCACAAAAGTCACAGGGAAGCCTGGGGTCAGCTCAACAGGAGGTGCTGAGCCCCTTGATTGCCCTTTACCCTTGGGGTGAAATACACTGTGCAATGGAAATCAGGGTGTTCACCAACATAATGTCTGACACATGAGTTCAAAAACTCAGTTTCACTAAGGAGTCTGGGCACTGAGGGGAGGGCACCCACTCCAGGGTGAGAGCAGCTCAAGCCAAAGCCCACCTCTGATGTTTACTACTGGGTGACCTTGGACAAGTCACCTAACTGCTCCAAGTCTGTTCGCTCAACTTTAAAATGAAGGGGTTAAACGAGATGACCTCAGAGCTGACTTCTAGAATGAAAAAGTTCAGGGGGTTTTAGTGGACAACAATCTCAACACGAGTCATCGGGGGAATAGCTTCAGCCTGAGACAATAGCAGCCACAGCAGCAAATGTGACGTAAGATGGCATGAAGGGAGTCTTAGTGTCCGGGACTAGGGAGGCAATGGCGCTGCTGTCCTCAGCACTGGACGATGTTATCCAGAGGGAGGACTGTTCCGTTCTGGGCTTCCCATTTGAGGAGGGACATTGACAAGTTGGTCAGCCAATAAACATTGATTAAGCACCTACTGTTTGCCAAGTACAGTTCTAAATGCTGGAGATACAAGTACTGATGATTGTCCAGTAAAGAACGATAATAATGGTGCATACCCTCAAGATGTCCCACATTAGATCAGATGGAAGAATGGGGCATATTCAGCCTAGAGAAAAGAAGGGCATATTCGCTGCCCCAGAGACTGTCACACTTGAGCTGCTCAACCCCCGAGGGCAGAGCCAGGAGCACTGGCTGGGAGGTGGGAAGAGGCTTCTCCTCAGGGGGGAGAACAAAACAGAAAACCTTCCCAAAGCACAATCGAGTAAAGCAGCACCTTGGCCTCCCTAATCCAGGATCCTAACCTTCCCTTAATGTAATCTAAAGTCTTGTTGGAAGATGGACCGCAAAGCCTATCAATTCTCTCATCGTACAGATTAGAAAACGGAGACCCAAGGAGGCGAGCTAGGTTAGCAAGGCAGCTAAGTGGTGCAGCGGAGAGAGCCTGGAGTTGTGAAGACCTGAGTTCAAATCTAGCCTCAGACACTAGCTCTGTGACCCTGGACAATCACTTAACCTTTGTCTATCTTAGTTTTTTAATGTAATGTAAAATGGGATAATAATAGCACCTACATCACAGGGTCATCATGTGAATCAAATGAGATATTTCTAAAGTAGTTAGAATGACTCCTTGCATATGAAAAATGCAAACCATCAACAGAAGAATTGATGGTATTTGAATACAGATTGAAGTATAATTTTGTTTGTTAGTTCCTCTTTCTATAGTTACTCTATTTTCTTTCACAACTTCACCAATGTGAAGGTGGGTGGAAGAAAAAATTGGAAATAGAAATCCTATGAGAACAAGACAAAACAAAAAGGAACAAACGGTACCTTGGCACATAGTAGGTGCTTAATAAATACTTTTCCCTTTCCCTCCTGCCCTCCATTAAAGGTTATTCAGGTAATAGGTGTCTGAAGCAAAAAAGAAAGGATTCACTTTGAGGTGATATTTAAGTCAAGATTGGCAGTTTGTCAGTGGTCAGTGTCACAGATAAAAGGTGACCAGGGCTTAGTCTGTAGCCTCCTTCTGGGATTATGTTTTGAGCACCCAGGGGTGCTGACTGGGAATAGGAAGAGCTGAATAGTTTATGATTCACTTACTAAAACTGAAGCAAAACTTGCCACTAAGATTTGATAATATTCATTCCTTTAGAGGGACTGGGTCTGGCTTAATGGCTTTTATTTGTTTCAGGTACAGAAATCAATGCTAACACACAGTCGCGAAGATCTACTCACATTCTCAAGGAAGACACTTTTCTTGGGGAGCCAAAAATCCCCAAGGTCTTGGTATGCCTCCCTCAAGGTGCAGCTATTGCCCTTGGGGAGACCACAAGAAAACAGACACTCAGGATGCATGAGAGTGTTTGGGGGATCAGTAGACTGGAGGAGAACCGTGGAATCTTGTTTTTCAAATAGGGGGCCTCAAACTGCCTTTGTGTAACTTCCTTCCATCGCCCCTGCTTCTGCCCTCTGGGGATAAACAGAGCAGACGTACACCCTCTTCCTTAAAGTAGCCAGGTGGTCAGTGCATAGAAACATAGGCTTCGAATCAGGTACATGCAAGTTCAAATCTTGCTTTGGACACTTATTGACTATATGACTGTGAGCAAGTCACTTACCCTCTCTCTGACTCAGTTTCATCTTCTGTAATATGGGGGTGTAATAGCACCCACCTCCCAGGGTTAGTGCAAGGACCAAATGAGATAATATGTGTGAAGCACTTGGTGAGCTTCAGTGCATCACAAATGCCCTCGGTGCTGAGGACAGTTTTTCATATAACCGAAGAGAGCCATTGTGTCCGGCCCTTCTCCAAGCAAACACACCAACACTTTGCAATGTTTGCCCCCTCATTACTCTGCGTGTGTTGGTGATGTCCCTGAGGTGGGGAGAGAGAAGATAAGAGAGAGTCACAGTGTTATCCCTTCCAGTGGGTTTTACCCTCAGGGGAGGGGAGAACACCCAGAGAAAGGTTCTGCTTCCCACTCCTACCCGCAGTGCTCTCAAGATCTCCCATCTTCCTGTACACAAAGGAAAGAAAAGCACTCCAGATATACAAACATCCTTTGATTTCCTTGGGAAGTAG
This sequence comes from Dromiciops gliroides, assembly GCF_019393635.1. Lineage (NCBI taxonomy): Eukaryota > Metazoa > Chordata > Mammalia > Microbiotheria > Microbiotheriidae > Dromiciops > Dromiciops gliroides. Next base: position 9,725,949 of record NC_057865.1, read on the forward strand.
GTTTGTATGCACAATTTATTAACATCCATTGTTTGTTATCGGGGATGGAAAAAGCAAGTCCCAAGTTAGCTTTCTATACATCATTTTGGTTTTTCAACATTCACAAATGAGAAGCAGCATGAAGTAAGGAATAGAGAGTTGGCCTCAGAGGGAAGGAGGGAGAGAGAAAAAGAGGGAGAGAGAGACAGACAGAGAGACAGAGAGACAGAGAGAGAGAGAGAGAGAGAGAGAGAGAACAGCTATGTGATAGACAAAGACATTCGATGATTATGATGAGCTCAGATTCTGCTTCTGATGTGTTCTGGCTGTTTGGCCCTGGGAAGTCACTTAACCTCTCAATGCTCCAGGCACCTCTCTTCAATTTTAGTTGTAGTCAAGATACAAACTTTATTGGTAAAGGAGTCTTCTCCTCCGAGAGCTCCCTGCACCAATGAAATCCTGGATCCAGTCCCTGTCTTCATCCCCATTGCCCAGGGCTGTACCAATAAAGACTCAGATCTGACTTAGAAAGAAATCCACTTAGAAGCCAGGATGAGGTATACTATAATAAGGCCAAAAATGGGTAGATGATTTACACATAAAGGATGATACCATAAGCAAATTAAGGGAGTATGGAAGCATTTATCTGTCAGATTCTTGGGTAGGGGAAGAATTTACGACCAAAGAAGATATAGAGACTAAAATAATATAAAATAGGTCATTTTGGTTATATAAAATTAAAAAGCTTTTGCACAAACAAAACTAATGTAACTAAGATTACAAGGGAAGTAGAAAACTGAGAAAGAATGTTTGAAACAAATATATCTGGTAAAAGCTTCATTTCTCAAATATATAGAGAACTGAGTCAATTTTATAAAAAATACAAGTCATTCCTCAATTGATAAATGGTCAAAGGATATGAACAGACATTTTTCAGACAAAGAAACCAAAATTATCATATGAAAAATGTTCTAGATCATAATTGATCAGAGAAATGCAAATTAAAACAACTCTGAGGTATCACCTTACACCTATCAGAGTGGCAAATATAACAAAAACAGAAAATATTGGATATTGGAAGGCATGTGGGAAAGCTTTTGGAGTTGTGAAAAGATCCAACCATTCTGGAGAGCAATTTACAACTGCCCAAAGGGCTATCCATAGAACTGAGCATACCCTTTGATCCAGCAATACCACTGCTAGTTTTATATCTCAAAGACATCCCCAAAAGGAGAAAAAGACCTATTTGTACAAAGCTATTTATTTTTTAAAGTATTTTATTATTTTCCAGTTACATGTAAGGATAGTTTTCAACATTTGTTTTCACAGGATTTTGAGTTCCAATTTTTTTCTCCCACCCTCCCTTCCCTCCCTCCTCCCCAAAATGGGAAGCAGTCTGATATAGGTTGTATATGTACAATCACATTAAACATATTTCTACATTAGTCATCTTGTTAAAGAAGAATCAGAGCACAAGGGAAACAGTCCAAAAGTAGAAGCAGTCTGGTGCAACCTGCATTCATAATTTTTTGTGGATGTTTAGAACATTTTCTATCATGAGTTCTTTGAAACT